>NC_031495.1:52829019-52830540 GCF_000237925.1 Schistosoma mansoni
CGTTGTTATTTTTTTAATGACCCGCCGACCACCGAGATCTACACGACGCTCTTCCGATCTATGGTCTATTTGAGTCCATCGTTGGTTTGGTGCAGGTGGTCGCCATGTTAGACGATGTCTCTCCTTATGTTTAAAATTAGTGCTTGCCAAAAATAAACGATTGTCTGAGCATAGTTGCAACAGACGATCACCATTATCGGTTCGTTGAGCCGGAATACTAAAACACCCACCTAAATGTCTTTCTGTTTGATTTAAGCTGCCTACCTGGGCATTAAAGTCACCCGCTACGACTACTATGTCTGAGCGCTTAGCTTTCTGAAGAAGCTCAGAGAGTTTTCTGTAAAAGTCATCTTTCACTTCATCATGGCTGCAGTCAGTGGGAGCGTAGGCAGAAACGACGAAAAGGCAACGACGTGTGTCCCTATCCTTCCGAGTTCTTACGGAGCCATTTAGCCGGACAGCACACAGGCGACTGTTAACGGGGATCCATTCTAGTAGTGCTTGTTCTGCCCTTGTACTTAGTGCTATGCCTACACCTGCAAGTCCAGGAGAACTAGCCAACGGGTCGCCAGATACACGGAGGGTGTATTTCGTTGGCTGTCCATTTTGGCGAGGTGAGGTCAAGTGAATGACCACACTGGGATCCTGTATGCGTGTTTCGGAGACAGCATACATCAATGGTACGAGATTCTAGGGTTTTAGCTAAGGAGGCCTGTTGACCGATTTGACTTAAAGTACGTACGTTGAAGGCTCCAATGTGTAGTTTGGAGCGAGGTTTTAGTAGACCTGGGACAGCGTTCCGCGCACTAGAATCGTTGGCCATGGTGACACTTGAGGAGGAAACCGGAAGAGGAAGTTTAGTGTTGAAAGTCAAGGTAGAAGGAATAGTAGGAATTGAAGAAGGAGATTGATTATGAATACAGTGGTCTTGAGTGCTGTTAGAGGTATGAGGGCAGTTATCAATTCCCGGTTGCCCACACCGTGGAAGGGTTCTTCTAGGGGTACCTGAAAAGGAAATTGGGTTAGAAGTGGTCTTAATGACCTGAGAGCGTGACCGCAGTGCCCAAGGGACAACTGCTTGAGGTCGGTCACACACGACCTTTTTGTGGGTAGTTTTAGTGTTAGCTCCGTTCTTCAAAGGACCTTACCGCCGGAGACGGATATCCATGGGATAAGGCGAGGTGTGCATTTTTAGGGTCGACCTTTTCTAACCCCACCCTTCCTTGTGGGAAGGCAGCATCGCTGTCATGCTGGTTGTCTGAAGGAAACACCTTACTGCTGTCACACCTCTGTACAGTCAGCATTACGACTTCGCCTTCGGACCTTGGGTTCGCTGCTTTTAGCTTCACCGCTCTTCAAACGAACTGCCTGGTATGTTAGGACCTTGAAGAACTATTGTTTTAACCAGTATTGGTTGTTTGGAATTTCTCTAAAGGGTAGCCCCTACCCCCCCTTTCAGGTGTCTCTATCTTTCGGGGGATTTCTAAAAAAACATTCAGTTCCCTTTTTTTTTTATTTCTT
>NC_031495.1:52830740-52915738 GCF_000237925.1 Schistosoma mansoni
CCACTACCATCAGATCAAGCATCTGTATTATCATCCACCTATATGAATTAAACAAAATAAACATCTTTTATTGCATTGTTATTCACTGTCCAATTACACTCAAACGTATAAAACCGAAACTTCATCCACTCAGCACATACATGTCCCTATAAGGAATAATCAAAATTTCAGCCATGAATCTCTGCAACGCGATAATACATGCACATGAAGGTGTACCTGACAACTAGTTCCCAGTGATACATTGCAGCTCGAATACAGTCAAATTTGTCATATTTCTATGATACACAATTATAGTTAACATAAAATACTGACAGAATGAATTCACGTATATCGATTTAATCAAAAGAAGAAATATTTACAGAGTAAGCACCATTATATGACTTATGGAAGTATCTAATACTGAAAATATAGAATTACTGCCATAACAGATGCGAGTCTTATGTTTATGTAGATTGTGATTGATGGTCTTAGTTGACGCCAATAATTTGATCCGATATTTGCTCATAAAAACGAAGTTATTGACCCCATGTTATCCTAGTCGGTTGAGTAATCTTTTTACTAGCAAAATAGCACAAAATATTCGACACGGTAATACACGTGACTAAATAACGTCTAAAACACGGTACATAAGTTTGAGACGTAATTCATCAAGCCTTTGAAGTGAAGACTTGGTTATTAAGCTATATATATATATATATATATATATATATATATATATGGTTAGCTCAATAAAACAAAACCTACCTGACAGACAATGATGCACAATATTCCTCTCTTTTCTTTGTGCACTATCCTCTTTACATCCGCTCGCAAATACTAACAACCATTGGTCCACTTCCTCATCGTCATAGTAATCGAATAAAATATCTTCAGACCTTGGTAGTAGGCAATTTTATGGATTAAGAATCATTATCCATAAGTAATTTTAAAGATAATAAATTTAAAAACATTTACCGCTTATAGATTATATAATGCAAGTTGTTAAGGAAGTACAAGCGCATATATTGGGGTATGAGACATACATTTTGTGTCAAGAAAATTGATTCGCATGCATTTCCTGAACAGAAGTAAAAGCGATATAAAAATATAGTCATTTCCATTGACAATATATCGAGACGAAATTTCGGGAATTAGTCGATAGATTTTTAGCACGTTACACAGCAGATTCGTGCAGTGAATATGGTTTATAAACATAACCTTTAGTGCTTAGTTTTCAATAAATAGTGTTTTGTGACTATGAAATGACTATCTTTTTCCTCTGATAAGTTTTTTGTACCAAAAGCTACAAACACTATTGATATGGAACTAATTCCAGGTTTATTTCATGTACATTACTCGAAAAATTACGTGTGTGTGATCATAAGTACCTAGAAGACAGAAACTTCCACTCGAATAGTCGCCGCCCTTGCTTGTCACGGAATATACACAGTACTCATATCCCCTCACAGTGCGACAACAAGCACAACAAATCTTAGAACTACAAAAAAACTAATCTTATGGTTTGTAGAACGTTTTACTTGTATGATATGATGTTCGTATTTCTGATGCCAACTGAAACAGATATGAAAACTAAATCTTACACCTAGCTGGATTTGGAAGTCGATTGGGATAAATGAATATAATAATATGACTGCATCACAGAATCTCCAACAACGTAAAATAAACAAAAATGGTGTGTTAAATGCTCAAAGTCCTAGTGGACCGGTTCATTCACGAAAACGAGTCATAGTTGATTGCCTTAAGACTTATTCAGGCTTAGAATTCACTAGTAAAATGGATATCAAATAGATCAAACTAAGCTAACAACTAATATCGTTAACCGTTCATCTTTCAGAGCTGTGGTTTATAGGTTAGGGACGAATTTTAAACAATTGGCCAAAAGCTAGAACCTTACTAAGGATTGGAATGTTAAGTAGCAGATATCACTGGTTAATGGTGGGATGTAAACAACTTTCAGGATTATTTAACACAAACATAATTGTCATGTTTAGAATTCATCACACATAAAGAACCAAAAAATACAAGGCGGATTAGTGACCAAGTACAATCTTGTATACTAAGTAGTGAGTCCCAACTGTAAAGTAAGGATTGCAAGTACTACCCTGAGGTGTCTTATGGCGTTCGACTTTCACTCACTTTAATCTGAACAACCAAGTAGCGTCATAAGCCCTCACATTTAGGGCGTGGCTCATATCCAAGTACCTAAATACATACGGCTCTGCTGTGAAAACCAAGGGGAGTGAAGTTCAAACCTATCAGTCAACGATTGATAATCGAATAACCAGACCACTGAGTCACAATCCGACTTCCGCAAATACACTTCTTATTAACTGATAAGTATGAGTATCACAAGACCAAACATTATGTCATTTTGAGGGTTAAACACATGTTTTACTTTATTAAAAATTATAAGGGAAAGTCATTGCATGTTAAAATAGAAATAAGTAATTATTTTACTCATAAAAGGCTCAAAACTTTGGAGATTAAACTTAATTACATTGCAGACTTCGGATTCACTGACTTTTGTTTACGTGGCTAAGTAATTTTGATTAGTTGATAATAAATATACGTAACATACACAACCAAAGCTAGTAGGAAGACCCAATTGTTGCATTTCGTCCAACATTTTACATAACTCATCGACATCACTACTAACTACACTGGTATTACTTTTTGAACTGCTGAAGGAGAGAGCATTTAGAACATTTCTTTTAGTCGCTTGAGAACTTGCAGTTGGAGGTACGAAATCTTGAGTTCTGAATTTATGGTTTGAATCAGGTGATGAGTCACTTCCCGATATAACCGAGTCAGAATAAAGCAAATGTTTTAAGGTGTAGGAGACAGATGTCAAATACTTTCTTGATTGCAGAGGCTTTCCTGTCGATGAGTAATTTACGTCAGTACTGTCGATTGGGTATTTTTCTTTTTCTGGTTGCTTATCATCATTTTCTTCGGAATCAGAAAAGACTATGTGCTTGGATACGATTGCGGGATCCGTTTCAACAAAGTTACGTTCGCTTTGTCGATTCAGCTTTTTGTTCTGGGGAAATTTAGATACATGATTAGAACTAACAGCGTTGCCGAAATCTTGGACCTTTATTGATAATTCACTAGACGTTCGAAAACCTTTGAAGCGGTCTCTATATAGAATTTTATAAGTAGAACTCAACATACCCCATAAAAGCTCTTGTAAACAAAAAGTTTACAGGGATGTTAACTTCAGGATCAGGATAGAATTGCCATTCAGACAGAAATCGAACATGACGCATATTAATGCAAACGACAGATATTTAAGTAGTATTCCAACTCTCCTTGCGAAGACTGGACCTGATGAGTAAAATCAGCAGATTAGGGAATGATAAGATACAGATGTACAGAATAATTTATGATAATGCAATACAGTAATGATTATTAGTTGGACGAATTGGCAAAATCCCTAAACACCTGTCAAAAACCACAAACATGGCTAAATTGCTTATTTGTATGAATCATTTGTACGAAGTGAAGTTAGCAAACGATCACCCTTTCGATTTCTAGTGTCCGAGTGACTAAGATATTACCTTAGTAAGAGCTTATTGACTTATGCATTAGACTTCTAAACTCTGGATAACTGATAGCTTTCTCTAATTTCAAACAAATGGTGAGTATCGCAAACGCTCCCATAATTTCTGATTTGTAACCTAGTTTAGTAAACTTGTTAGGGGTTTATGAAACGCGAAGAAACCGACTGGTAACTAGGGTGCCTAAGTATGTTAAATGGTGCAGTTTTTTACAAATCATCTTTAGACTCTTGCTCTTTCAAATTGACTAATGCGTACATCTAACAACGGTTTATTCAACCAGTGCAATTCATATAAGTTCGAGAACCGGCCACGATTCACTAAATGCTTGATTTCTGAATTTACGATCGCTTACTGAAATCATTCTTCATTTGAGTATAAAAATTACATAATACTTCTAGGATGGATATGGTTCTCAATACAAAAAGAGAGCACAGTTCTCAATTTAGTGCAACACTGATATCTTGAACAAACTAAATAATTTTGTGGAAGATTTCCATTTATAGTTGAGGCAGAGAGATTGAAACCGGATCACTTGAGAAAAATTCCAGTATTATATATAAACCTAGGGATAAGGTTCCGTGTAGGAATAGTAAGCTAGACAACCGGGTTGGGTGAATAAAGATATCAAACTAAAATGTGAGGCAAGTTTGAGATACTCAGTGGAGGATGAGATAACAAAAATGCCCTGTAGTTAAATTAAGACAAGTGGTCAGTCAATAAAGGTAATGACTTAAGTCAAAGTTGGACGACGTGCAAGCACTTTAGATAGGTTATTCGAGGAGAGAGATAGTTGGAGACCCAGTGCTCATAACTGATTATAGTGTGAGATTTAATATCTTCAAGACAATAACACTGGTATGAACTCAAAAATGACCTACACTGGTGTAAGCATCATTGAAAAGTATGGAACCTATAAATATATGAACTTTCAACTATCTATGACATTCTGCCTATAGTGAGGGAAGACAGCTCTCTACCGTTTTGGCACCATTAGGCTGAACTTCGACGGCGTTTGTAAAAGTAAACAAGTTGTACGATTTGTTTCACAACACTGCGGATTTATGGTGCATAAGGTAGTTGAGTAATAGGGCTTTCATGACGTAAGTGAATCGAAAACAATCTGTTATGATGGTCAATAATGAAACTCATAGCTTAAGACTACGTGATTGGGATCATAATACATCCCTGAATATCTAACTTTCCGTGTAATCGACGATAGGTGGCAAGAGTAAACTAGACACCATCTAAATAGAAGTCAGTGAGACATGGTGTATTGTAGTTCACGATCTCAGTCCACTATAACTTGTATCCCATGTGAATGAATTGCATAATTTGATTAGTTTGTTTCCAATCTTATTCGCAAATGACGTAAAGTTTTAGATGAAAGCACCAAATTAAAGTGATAAACCCTACCTCACCTTGATTTAGAAGCACAGAAAAAGCCACAGCGAGACTTTGTTTATGGGTGACCCTTGAGCGATGCAAAGCAACCTTGAGAACATTTACCTTTTTACAAGAATCAAAAGATGGTTACAATACATGTGATGAATTAATATTAGAACTTAGAGTTAGAAATTAGGGCTAGGAATAAGAGTTATTTTTTTCAGCACGAACTGACGCCAGCTATAATGTCGAAATGCTATTTAGCCATTTGAGTGAGTGGATTTTGAGCGCTATTTAAAAAGGTCAGTGGTATTTTCCATTGCTGAGTTAATTTTATTGCTTTGATAGACTACCACGCATTAAGACTACTGTTTCCACTTTAACTGAATAGATTTCAGTTAGAGTAACTCCAAGAGTATCGATTTTTCCCAAATTAATTCATCATCGGTACTTTTCGAGAACATTGATTCTGTTTATTTGCTGCACTTTCAGATCTAACAGTCTATGACTTTCTGTTTTCTTCAGTAATCGATTTTTTGTCTCTGGGTAGTGGTTGTGCCTAGTTTTTTTTAAACCTATGATTGATGACTTGACAGTGCTGTAGCTGTAAATAATTCCCCAAAATCAATAGCTCATTAAGTGTTGAACATTGGATGCCGACCACATTGTTTTAAGTGGACTTGTTTAACTGAAGGTTTTCGGTCATGCATCCTTACCAGATCACGTTATGAATCAGCGTTGGACACAGCTCCTACGTTCACTAGCCAGATTAGAGTAAACGCTTCTCGATATATTGATAACGAATGAAATATGTCTTTCCAATCTCTTCGCATCTGACTTCTGGTTTTAACTAATTGGGGGACGATTCGGATATAGAAGGTGTTACTGGTTTATAGTTGCAAAACTAGGATACCGGTCGTATCTTCAGTGCAAAAAGTCACTGGCAACGCCAGGGTTGTTGATACCCTGAGGAAAATTGCATGCAGTGCGATGGGAGCAAATGATGGTACTACAGAGTTCACGCGAATTTAACACTTACGGCTTTCGAACTATTTAATGGAAATGGTTGCTTATGGTTGTGTCGGCAATGCTGCTCAGACGCAAACAGTTTGCTATTCAATGTCATTGCGATGGTGAACGCTGCTAAAAGAAGCATTAGCAGGCGTAATCGAAGTGCATCAAATGGTACTTGCTATCTCAATGCACAAAGCGATATGAAGCTATCTCAAATAATCTTAGTGTCGACTGACTTACATTGACCGATTACAAAAAGGTATTCCGAAGCTTAAAAACGAAGGTTTCCTTCGTTCTCTGCTCGCCAAACCTCAGCACGCGAGAAACGTGTGGAAAACCCAATCACAAAGCTAGGTCTGTTTCCGGCAAGAAAAACAATAAGCTTATCACACAAATCATCTGTAGCTGTAAATAATTCCCCAAAATCAATAGCTCTGTGAGTGTTCGACATTGGATGCTGACCACATTAGTTTTAGTGGACTTGTTTAGCTGAAGGCTTTTGGTCATGCATCCGTACCAGATCACGTTACAGAACAGAGTGAAAAACATCTCCTACGATCATTAGCCGGATTAGATTAATCGTTTCTCGAAATATTGATTACGCATAAAACATAGCTTCCAACGTCTTCGCTTCTGACTTCTGATTTTATCTGGGTGGGCACGATTCGATCATAGAAGGTGTTATTGGTAAAGAGTTGTCAAACTAAAATATTGATGGTATCTTCACATCCAAAATCACCCAGGGTGCCACACTGTGGGCAAAGTGACTGTAGTTGCTACTCCAATGAAAGCGGATGAATAGGTACAAACCAGGAATGAGAACCTACCCAATGTCGTTAAAATAATCAGCCACCAAAATCGTAGTTGAGAAATTAGAGTCTAATTATAGTGAGATTTTAGTTGTCTTCCACCGAGCCAAGGAAAATGAAGGTTCAAAACCAGGTGCCCACTTAAGATATGATATTGAGTTGACGAAGGGTTTATCTAACGAGCTAATGCCTTAAGGTATCTCCGAGGTCGCCTTGCTGAAGTTCTATAGCCCAGGTAGCCAAAGGGACTTAAGATAGAATCAAACCAGGCTGCTAAATGTGGTATTTAGTCCTTCCAATTTAAGGAGCCTAATACTACAGAATGGACATAAACTAATGAGGTCAGGAGTTTTTGTCCTTGAAGACATACAGCTCACAAGTCATATTAAGAAACAAGAACGGAAAAGAACTAAAACTAAGGTTAGATACTTTCTGGCTTCTACAGAGGATGATGCCAAAGCAACTTTTTGTGCAGCTTGCTCAACAAGCGACTGGAGCTAAGTGTACAGAAAGATTCTATCAAGCCAGATATAACCGCTGTCACAGAAACGTGGCTGATGCAGTATGTAGACAGTAATGAACTTGATTTCCAAAGTCTGACATCAATAAAAGCCGACAGAACATAGAAGCCACAAGGAGGAGGAGAAGTAGCCCTATCCTTTAGAAATACTATCCTCTTTATCGTTGTCGACGACGTATCCTATGAAAGTGGAACGTGACAAGAAGTTAGCAGCCATTTGACATGCGGAGGACAACAGCTGACGACTCGTTTACTATAATGCACTCCAGACTGTAAGGTGAACTAGTTCTTGATAGACGGTCTCAACACTTGGTCATCAAGTGGTCGATGTTTACTCTTAGATTTTAATGCACACACAGTTGACCGGAAAAATCTGAGGACCGAGTTGCCAGAAATTTTCTTTGAACAGAAACTAGTTGATGAGGTTAACACGTGCGTTCTAGTTTAATATGTGAAAGAAGCTACTAGATGCGACCCGGACTCCGGATGAACCTCACCGGACCTCATTTTGTCTCAATAATAAGGATGACGTCACAAACCTCCATTATATGCCAGCCTTAGGCAAGAGTTGTCATGCACTTTTGGTCTTTGATTTCCATACAGTTGTCAATAACGATCATGTGTCAGCCAAAACCAGACCAAATTTCTGGAATTCACATATACAAGATATTATACACTCAGCACGTCCAGTAGATTGGACAAGAGGACGAGGGTCCTCCACTGAAATAGCTTGGAATGTATTCAGAAATTTGTACATAAAAGTCACTGCACCGTACATGCCTTAGGCCACACAAAGGAGTCTGAGAAACTCCACACCGTGGCTCAGTGGGGTGGTTAGCACCCTTTTCTGTAGATGGAGAAGAATGAGGGGGAGATTTAGGTTACTGGGTACTAGCGAGATAAAATCTCAATATCAGAGAGCCCAAAATATTTTTATTTCAACCTTACCCATGTCTAGATGATTGTAAGCGGGAAAACTTGTGAAGGATGTTGTGGAATGCTTTAAACACTTATACTTGTACATAAACCAGCGGACTTAGAAAAGAGGCGACATACCAGTGTTGTAGAGAGAGGCAGTGGCACCACATCATTATTGGAGGACGACTCTGGTAAACCTGAGGTATTTACAAATTACTTTAGCAATACACGTATAGCATGAAAATGCTCTCCTCTTCAGTTCATACAAACCCCTCCTCCCACACTCTGGACACTGTGGCCATCAAAGAACCTGATGTCTTGAGTCTGCTAAATGAGCTTGGTACAAGCGAATCCGTGGAACTCGATGAAATGCATCTTAGGTCAATAGGGGAACTAACAAATCCTTTAGCGAATTCTTTGAGTATGTGCTTAAATCTTCCTGAACCCAGGGTAGACTACCAAAAGGATGGAAGACCGCTAGAGCCCTCCTTCAAAAGAGGTACGAGACACAAGCCTGAGAGCTATCGACCTATAAGCCTAATCAACGTGTTTTCTACATATATATATATATATATATATATATATATATATTCGTCACAAAAAAACAGGACAAAATGTTTCTTTTTTCGTTTACTAACATGCTCAATAGTGTGTGTATTAAAATTTCTTTCCAAAAGAAAACGTACTAACCATTCTTTTAAAATTGCTTTTGCGCTATCGCATGTGTATGAGTATATTTTATTTTTTTGACTGCTTTGTGCTCTCACGCACTACAAGTGGAATTCGACATTCACTTACAAACGATGAAGTTTACGATGAACAGAAATCTTCATTGTGCCTTCTTCTTTGTTACTATATTTACTACATGGCCCCTTATAGTAAGGAAAGACGATTAGACACTGCTGATTTATAGCAAGCTATCAGAAGACTGTTTACCAACGACAAACTCCTTGGGTTTAAACATCTGTCTGGTCACACCGTAGGGTCATCCGTATCCCACTAGGGGGGGGGGAAGTGATTTGTCGCCATAAATGAATCCTGAAAATCAATAGCTCTGTAAGTCTTCGACATTTGATTCTGACCACATTGGTTTTAATGGACTCACCTAACTGAAGGCACTCGGTCATGCATCTGTACCAGATCACGAGTGGGAAAGCCGCGCTAAACTTCTCCTGCGATCGCTAGCCAGTTTGGATCAGTCACTTCTCGATATACTGATAATCTACCAAATATATCCTCAAGACTCCTCGCTTGCGACTTTTGGTTTCACTGGGTGGGCACGATTCATTTATAGGTGCTGCTGGTTAAAGTGTTGTCAAACTACAAATACCTGTGACGTCTTCGAATATTTCACGTATCTGGGAAGCATGATCAATGAAGAAGGAGGATCGGATGCAGTCGTAAAGGCGAAGATTGGCAAAGAAACAACAGCATTCCTACGCCTGAAAACTTCTGGAATTCAAAACAACTGTCTGTCGACCAATATCAAAATGAGAATCTTCAATACGGACGTCAAGACAGTTCTACTGTACTGAGCTGAAATGTAGAGAACTACTACAACCATCGTCGAGAAGGTTCAAGTACTTTTCAACAGTTTTCTACTCAAGATGCTCAATACTCCTTGGTGGATACAACCAGCAACAGTCTTCTGTGGTAGGGAACAAATCAGCTGATCGGATTTTAGAGAGAGATCAAAGAGTTAGTTATTACCTCAATTATTTGTCAATATCTAGCAGATAAAGCTGTGTAATCTGAAACAAACCACTATATAATATGGGTAAAATTCTAAGGATAGACAAAAGCTATCAAGAAGCAAGATACGCGACTTCGGAATTCTTTTTGAACCCATAACATGCTCATAATAATGATTGCAAGTTACATTTTGGTAGATGATTGGTTTATATTGGCTAAATATTTAAATATCCGCAATCATTGGCTTTGGTAACTACGAGCGCTATTTGAGATGAAGGTCGTCCTGTCGGTTGTCACATTTGTTATATTTATTCATCAAGGATATGCCTTAAAGCCTGTTAGTGATTTGTTTTTTTTACATCCTATGTGTTATTATTTGGGTTACATGCAAAAGGGTTGCAAGTAAAAGTGGCAGTAGTCAAGTATGAGATATAAGGAACCTGATATAGGTGTATACCTATATCCGTGTATACATACCGATATATATATATATATATATACGCATGTCGAGCATTTTTATAGTTTTACAATAGATAGGTACTTTGTTTACTAGCACAACAGCGTCATCCTGAGAGAAATATAGTTCAACGTCTGTTTAAAACACAAGTTCCATCGTTTTTGGTATCTTAAGCGACCAATAAAAAAAAGAAATATAAGTCAAGAAGAGGAAAACAAAAAGGGAATTACGTTGAGAAATAGGGGAAAAGTAAAGGTGAGACGCGCCAAATAGTCATCGATGACTAATTTTGAACATATACAATATTTTTCGTACATTACACTTTTCGTGTGCTGTGTTGTTGGAATGAAGGCGAAAACAGGAGCTGTTTGGGGTGATGATAAAGGTGTTTTAAGAGTGGATGCAAAATTACATCAGTGTGTATATTGAGGGGAAGTAGACAATTAGGCGTATATTTTGGCGAAAAGTGTTTTCATTGTAAGTGAAAAGTTCCGGTGTCATCTAGAAAGCCTACAAAGGAAATTACTAAAAACGGATTATTATGTGATATCAAATATCATTCACTTCTATAAACAATTCAGTGTGTAACTGGGCGAAAAGTAGACGATTTGTCTACATCTTAAACATTGAGTGACAAAACCAGTAAATTTCGCGTTATTTCCCCATGACAGGCAACAAAGAAGATGTTTCGGTGCGTTTTTTCATTGCCTTCTTACTTCCTAACGGAATGTCCTTGCTTTTGGTTGCTTTGTAGTTCAATCCCTTTCATTAGTTTTTGTTGATAACTTATCATGATAATATATAGCTTTGTATTTCATAGTCTTGAAGATTTGCTGACCCAAATAATGAGTGATATTACGTACTTTAGAGTTTTAAGATTTCTTCAAGACAAAGTACAAATTTTGTCATTAGTTTCAATAATTAATTTTCTTGTACCTCAAAATATAAAATTTTAGTGTCCCGTTGTCTTAGTTGTTGATTAGTTGGTAAAAGTGAGTAGTCTGACCTTAAACTCATCGATACTCCATTATGTTAGTCTATATCAACCGTCCAGTTATTTAAGACGGTACTATCTCTTACGACTGACGTGAAAAAGGACGTGAAAACCGGGGGGGGGAGCTGACTTAGCTTCAGATCACCACCTGATGGTTGTTATGATGAAACCGAAGCTAAAGAAGCATTAGGCAACTGAACAAACAGCATTACAAATATCCAATACAGCCTCCCTTCGACATATTGACAATCTCAACGAATTCAAGACAACTCTCAATAACAAGTTCTAGGCCTTACAGCATCTACTGATAGAAGAACAAACTACTACGGAGGACAACTGGAAAGGTATCAAAGAAGCAATAACTTCAACGTGATAAGAGGTGCTGGACCGCAAGAAACATCATCATAGGGAATGGATCTCTATGGAAATCCTGGTCAAGATTTAAGAAAAGAAGACAACAGTGAAACAAGAACAGAGAGAGTCAAGGCACACTCCGAATACACTGAAGCAAACAAGTAAGTGAAGAGGAGCATTAGAGTCGACAAACAGAAATATGTGGAAGAACTAGCAGCGAGAGAGGAAAGAGCTGTAAGTGAAGGGAATATGACACGACGAAGAAACCGACAGGGAAATATAGTAAACCAGAGGGACCAGCTAAAGACAAATAAAGCAAAATAATCACTGAGATTCAAGGACAGAGAGCAGGTCGGAAGAACACTGAAGAACCGTCAAATAAACCAATCCCATTGAACGCACCGGACATCAAAGCAGCACCTGCAAATCTTCTTATGGTTGTTAAACCACAAAAATCGCAGAAATCAGCATGTTCACCGGACAAATCAAGATTGGAAAAGCAGCTGGACTTGACAACATACCATCTGAAGCAACGAAGTTAGGCATAGAAGTAATTACAAAGATGCTCCACTTTCTCTTTAGAATGATTTCGGAAGACCAAATAACAACAAATTAGAAAGGAGGATACCTCATCAAGATACCAAAGAAAGGGGGGTCTGAGCAAATGTGAGAACTACAGAGGCATTACACCACTATCGGTACCAGGAAAAGTTCTCGACAGAGTGTTGCTGAACCGGATGAAAGATTCAGTAGACACTGAGCTTCGAGACCAACAGACCGGACTCCATAAGGATCGGTCGTACACAGACCAAATTGTGACACTACGGATCGTTGTTGAATAATCAATTGAATGGAGCTCGTCGCTATACATCAACCTCCTTGACTATGAGAAAGCATTTGACCGTGTAGATAGGAGAACATTATAGAAACTTCTTCAAGACTATGGAGTACCTGAGAAAATCGTCAACATCATCTGTAATTCATCTGACAGACTGCAGTGCAAAGTGGTGCATGGAGGACAACTGACAGACGTATTCCAAATAAGGACCATTGTCGGTCAAGACTGCCTACTCTCCTCCTTTCTCCTTCTTCTGGTGGTTGACTGGATTATGAAGACCTTCACATCTGAGGGGAAGCACGGAATACACTGGACAACATGGATGCAACTGGACGATTTGGACTTCGTAAATCATCTACCTAGCTCTTCTATCCCATACATACCAACAAATGCAGATGAAGATAACTAGTGTAGCAACAGCCTCTGCATCAGTAGGCCTCAACATAGACAAGGGCAAAAGCAAGGTCTTCAAATGCAACACAGATGACACCAACTCAATCACACTTGATGGAGATGACCTGGAAAATGTGGAAACTCTCACTTATCTTCCTGGACAGCATCATCGATGAAGGTGAAGGATCTGATGTAGTCGTAAAGGTAAGGATTTGCAAAGCAACAACAACATTTCTACACTTGAAAACGTCTGGAACTCAAAATAACTGTCTGTCGACCAATATCAGAATGAGAATCTTCAATACGAACGTCCAGACAGTTCTACTGTACGGAGCTGAAACTTGGATAACTACCACAAGTATTTATAAACCATTGTCTATGTAAGATACTGAATGTCTGTCGACCGTATGCCATCAGCAATAGCCTACTGTGGGAGAGAACAAAGCAGGTTCCAGGTATCATCAGCAACAGCCTATATATATAAATATATATATATATATATATATGAATTCTGTCATACATGTCTTTCATTGCCTATATAATTATATTTACTTATTTTTGTTCCCCAACCCCGATTCAGTCAGTTGGGATTCTTAAGGTTTACAAGGATGATAATGTATCAAGTCATCGGTGCTTCTATATTTCACAGACCGGAAATTTGGATCCACTCCTAACAACGGTAAGTTATAGTCTCTATGCTTTTCTAAAGACGTAATTGCATTTGATTCGATTTTTATTTGAGCTAAAAACGTTAGTAAATCTGATTAGTTCAGAATAGCTTGCTGAATTTATTAAATGTGTACGTTACATAGGCAAATCAACCAATTATATTTTTTCCTTATTCAATCCACTTTTCGGACATGTAAAGATCGTTAAATATCGAACTATCCTTTTTCGGAATTTCCGGTCTTAAGGTTAGTTATGAACAGTATGTTATACTAAGTGGATACGTTACAACACTTCACAATCTCATATAAGCAGAAATTAATTAAAGCATATGTGTATTGGAATAAGCCGTTCAGATGTAAATGAAGTGATTCGGGTATCAAGCAAGGTACATGGGTGGTGCATTTTTCAGGACCAGCATTTTACAGCTCGATCATGTATGTGGATATGACTGTAGTAGTAAATCGAAACTCGTTTGAACTTATGTCATCTCCAAAATATCGTTCGCTACCCAGCGTAAATCAGTTATTTTCGAGTTATCCTCAATTGGTTTCTATCGCTTATGTTTATTAGTGGAACTAGGTGCAGTTTTTCCCCATAAGTGTTTCTCACTCTTCATTTTTTGCAGAACTAAATAGTTTTCTGATTGTAATGTCAGTGTCAGAGCTTTACCAAGCTAATAATGTAACAAAATGCCACTGCACTATTATATTCAAAAACTAGACTCAGGTAGTGATGATGTGGCGATGTTGACTAGTATATGGGGTATGATAGTTTTTGAATCTAAAACTTTGTCTTTAGAGCTACTTGGGTTCTAACAGTCAGTTATTATCTGTAGTCACTAAGTAGTTTGTTTGATTCAAAAGCAAATTCTTGGAAATACTTTATCATTCACTTCTGGCTGTACTTGTTTTCGCATGGACATAAGGTTTTTCTAGTCAGGTTTTACTTTCAGTACATCTTATTATTTTTTATCCTTTTGTATCACTCGTCAGTTACTTGTCCCACGGCGTTTTGTCTTTCACTAAATAGCATAATTGTTTCTAAAATGAAATGTGTTTCCATTCCTTGCTATGTTCCAATTTCGGGGTGGTAGTCGAAGGATTGTTGTATATTTTCATGCTTTGGGTCTTCGTTGATGCTCTAACGTATTCTTAATGATTTCAATTTCGCCATGATACATCCGTGTCCATACTACTCGTTTTTAAATCAGAACATAATATAAAAACACAAATTTGTATTTAGTTAGTTATCAACTAACAATTTAGTTTTGTGATTTTTTGACCTTCACTTTTATCGGTTTTCTGATTTTCGATGTTTGCGTTTTTCAAAAAGTGAGTATTCTTAACTTAGAAACTGCAATGAAGATTTTGTACTTGATTATAACCCTCCTTTCCTTTGAAGCTTAGTGATCACGTTCCTTATGGATTCTGATTATTTCATATAGTATTTTTTATATGAAAAACTAGCATAGTCTTTATGCCTCAAGTTTGGAATAATGTTAAGAACAAGTAATTCAGAGTTTTATGAGTTTCACTAGATGATTAATCTACATCTTCCCGGTATAACAAGAAATTTTATCAGTCTTCTTTCAAACTCAAAAACTTCGGAATGTGATTTATGAATTCCAAGTATAATAATACATTTATCATATTAAGTAGTCACTTTTCACTCAACTATCTAGTATTAATTTATTTCACTACATAGAACCATCATCTAGCGGTTTTTATACTCCTCGTGTACCATAAGATTGTTTACTCTGTTTTATTTTTGTGTTATGTGGATTTTATCGCTTAAAATGATCGCTTAGTGTTAATCAATATTGCACTAAATTTGGCGATGCTGGTCAAAGTATAGCATTCAACGATTGTAATATGATCGATATATTCTAAGTTAAGCGTCATGTTTGACTTAACTGCTTCTTAGATATTTCAACGTTTAAAGCATATCGACTTAGTTACTAACTAAACCACTACAAATTAAACTGTTGATACAAATCGGTCATAAGACGATAATCAAAACTGTAACGTTTTCGGTTCTATTTAATTAAGATCAATTTGTGATGTATAATACATAACAAAAATTATCAGAATACAATAGAATAACATACTGAAATAATTACTGACCAAAATAGTCAAAATATGTATTTTAAACTGAATGACTATCATAATGAAATAATCAATAAATTTATTCATATTTGCTTTTTATTACTTGACTGGTGTTATATCTTGATTTGAATTTGCTGAATTTTCAATTGACTACTTTTACTTCACCCGAGTTTACACCTAGTGGTGAATTTCAATTGGAGTATTACTTCATTTGTCCTAACAATCTCAGTTAATTAAAGACGATCCTTCCATATGATGTGCTTTTCTCATCGTAAACATGATCGAGTTATCTGTCCAATGTTGATTAAATGTTTTATGGATGAAATGTAACAGACCAATCTCTTAGAAGTTTCTACACTAAATTGCTTATCATAACCAGTGGTACTGTCTAGCTGTTTAACTTTTGGTGGTGAGAACTGAGTCCCACTCTATACTACACAATTTACATGTTGCCCGTACTGAAGTAGATGGGGAGAGATTCAAATGTCCAAGGTAATGATTTTAAGACAAATCACCGTTTTATTTACTATCGAAATCAATATGCTACAAAAGATATAACACAAATTCAACATTTTAATTCAGTTGTTAGGTCAAATACGTGAGGAAAATATAGTTTTATTCTGTTTAAGATTATCAAATGAAACCTGTAAATTTTCCTGAGTACACTTAATAAAATTACTGTTGTATTTTATGTATATAATTTTGTTGCAGACAAAAATGAAACTGGTCAATTTTATATCTACTACTAAAGACCATCCTAATCTTTCATCATCACTGGCTATATCTGTTATGTGGAATAATTTTAGTGATATAGAAATATTATCAATTAATCCACAGCTTCTGATTATTGTTTATGATGGGGAATTAAATTCAAAATTAAAAGTTATGATTGAGTCACATGCATGGGAATTATTCACAAGATTCAACCTATTTTTGCATATCGATCAGTTTAATGAGATAATTTATGTAAGTGTATACTTGTTTGATTAAATTGAGACGTATAATGTAGCTTAATTTTTATATTGATTTAATTTCCATTTCAGTGATACTCTTTATTAATCTGACCATAATTGTTTCCGGTTTCTTTACTAAGTAAATTCATGAATAAAGATTTATAAATTGTTGACTTTGTTTGTAATTGATGCATGGATTATGTAACAGATGTTATTCTTCAGTTTGAGAGATTTAAGTGTTATGTTCAGAAAACTATAGGAACTATCTAGTTCTTTTTCTTGTGAAGTTCTGTTAACTTACTAATTATGTAGAGTGTGTTTTCTGTTTGTACGGAATATTGTCTTATTATGAAAATAGGAGGCTACCTCATTGCACTTCCTTCCTGGACAGATAGATACTGGATCCTCTCATACTTTGTTTCTTCCGGTTACGTGGGGTTGTGCTTTTGCATTTTAAACACTCAATCCACATCTATTGTTCCACGGTTCGGGACCCACTTCATGTATTTTAATTTAGATGGTCTGGTAGCATCACGTGTTCGATCAAGAAACACTTTTTGTGGTTAACGTCAATAGCATTTATGGACTTTGCGAATTTCTTTTTTCTAGAGAAGTCGAAAGCACGATGTTCTGTCATGTTGATAATCAGCTTTTATGTTCATGTTTATAACCTACATGAAAGGAGCCTATTGGTCAATATCAATTTGTTTACAACTGCAAAAGGAGCACCTTGGATGCTACTGTTGTCTTGAATCAACATTCAGTACGGAAAAGGGCATGAAGTGTATTCGTTGAAGATTTATAGGCTATACTTCTGCATTTGAATCTGTTCCAAGGCCACTATTATTAAGAAAGTTTACCTGCGTTAATGCTGAGAGCTGGACAACCAACTAGCTGTGTTCATACTTCTCTGAAGGAAAACATCCTTTTCTGAAAAGAAAGTATTCTACTTCATTATTAACTGAAGCTAGTATATGTCAAAGAATTTTTCTTTTGCCTTAATTTTTCTTCTTATATAACCTGGTGTGCGAATTTATACAAAAAGTACTTTTGTTAAGTATACGGATGATCTTACTATATTTACTCCGACTTCTACACCTTCATATCCCCTTAAAATGAATGATTCATTATCTCATTGAACGATGGTTTGTTGTTAATGATCTCACACTTAATCCTTCTAAATGTCAAACTGTTAACTTAAGCCTGGTATATATATATATATATATATATATATATATATAAGTTGTTGAAATATTACATGCTGAGAATCCCGTGTCGTGCAATAATATCTTTATTTTTTATGTAGCTCGTTTATTAGACCTCGAGTCACTAATGATAAGGGCCAGTGATATTACCCGGTTATCCAAACCGAAGTAAATGGAGTGCGACCGAACATGTGACCTAGTGGCTGAAAGTGAAATTCCTTAACTATATTACAAGTGCTTCACTAGGAGCATGGGTATATATTACGACTTCTCCATTTAAGAAGCTCTTATCCATCGATTGCTTCCTTCGAATATTGCTTTGGCCAGTATTTATTAACCATTCGGAAACGTTTAACTTTTTACCCGACCTTGTGGAATCCTTTTGCTTACCGATTATATTTAAAATATGTTTATAAACAGAAAAAGAATCAGATGAAACTAAATAATGAGTAGCGTTGAGTAGTACTGTGCCCAATAGTTGACGATGGTGGGATGTCGATACATTTGTGCCTTTGTGATTAGTTTTGAACCATATTAAAATCGTTCCGAACTATGAATTACGATTGTCTCTTAAATTAATACCAGGATACCTGCACCTGTCCTCACCTCTCAGATTAACAGTCTATGATTTCGTTGATTAGCACTACTTTTCTGAATACTCTTAACCATTTTTACAGTCTTCTACTCCACCCAGCTTAGCACACATAAGCTACTAGTGGAGGAAGGAGCTGTGTAATACAGCATTTAACTTCAGCCGGTGAAAGTTTATCTCATCACCAGTATCGTTGATTCAATAGATCTGCATACCAACTATGACATATTCACGTTACAAATAGGTTCGTGTATAGTTTTTAGATGTCTTGTTTGACAGGGTTGCTTGAATGTTTTTATGAAACTTTATATTATCTCAAGTAGCAACCTTTTTGTTTCGTCAGTCATTCAGGTTTCTGAACTTTGATAAAAGGTTTGTAGTTCTAATTTAACTGCTATCCAGTTATTTGAAATTCTTAAGGTTTGTAATGTCGGTCGCCATGTCAAGCTCACGTAGCTTATTCTACCTTCCGGACATTCCAATTTACTGACTCTTCTTGGGTTACATTTTGACCTTGTCAATTATTCGCTTATCAACCTTGACTGTTTTTATATGAGCGTATATGTGTGTACTTCTTATCTTATCACATGTCTGTAACTTATTTTTATTCGTAAGCTGAGATGGATAGCAGGACTCAGTGGCCGAGTGGATAACGCGATGGCGTTTGAAGCGAGGGTACTGGGTTCGAGTCCCAGAGTGGACATCGTGTTCACTCTGGGACTCGAGCCCAGTACCCTCGCTCCAAACGCCATCGCGTTATCCACTCGTCCACTGCTAGCCACTATCAATCTCTGCTTACCATGCTTGTGAATTAAGGCTATATTGAGGCAATATGCACAGTATGCACATTTGCCAATTAGAGACTGACCAGTTGCAGTCCTAACACATCGACAGGAAGATTCAAACAAACAATACCAAGTGAATTTATTTTTATTCGGCTATAATTATCGATTAACGCTTGATTAAATCGAGTTAACTCACTCGCCTTCTCCATTGCGCGTCATTTTGTTTTGCTTCGCTATCTGACCAACGATTGTACGAAATATGCGTATTCAAAAATCCATTCTCGTATTTCACTTATTTAATTTCGTTATTCACTAACGCGATTTAAGTCGATGATTACATACGAGTATTTGGCGGAATGTATATTTCGATAACAATCAACATACAATCGAACTGAAGTCAGATATAGATATAGGGCCACCAAAGGCTCGTTGTTCAGTTGTTAATAATATTAAATTGGATGTTTTAGAATCAAGAGAGATTTCCACTCCACCAACATACATATATGATTTCTCATTTATTAGTGTGTAAAAATTTAGCGTGATAAGATCGTGAACCTCTTTATTATCAGCTCTCAGTACCCAATATCAACATTATTTCTGGTTTCGTTAACTTTAAATAAACGGTCATATAAACTTACTATGTTTGGCCCATACATTTTAGCTGTGCTCTTCTGTTTCTTTATTTTTAGAGCGAGCGTTCTTATCAATCTAATATGAATATTTCAGTATCCGTTTTCCCATTTATTCCAAACTCTATGGCGTTTAAATTTCTAATTTGGATTTTGTTGTATGGATTTGCTGTGATTAGCATCTTATTGGGTGCATGGATAATTATTGTTAACCATGAAAAACTGTAAGTGGGACTCCGTTGTCATATGCACAATAATTAGATTTATATTCGTACGTATTATTCTCTGGTAATGTTTCGTTCCTTGAGCTGGATGGCTGTGTTGTGAAGCTTTTTCTGTCATTCTGGATCACACCAACAGATCTTGCTTCAAGTAGAAGTCAGGTTTTTTTTAAAAAATTATTTAATTAAAAATTAATGACCAATAAACTCAATTTTGCTTAAATATAAACATGTTCACACTGTAGAATAACCAAAGGTAAAGTATGGGCTTGATAAGTAGTGATATTTCTTTATTGAACTTTTAACAGAAACTGATGCTAACTTGATCTATGTGTTGAGTTAATGCCGGTGATTACCATGCCAGCCATCATACATTCCAAATTGATGTGATTCCCAAATACATGAAAAATGTGATAAAATGACTGTAAATCCTTAGATTTTGTGAAGGTGAATCGTGTTAAATCACCACAGTGATGAGGTAAGCAAAGGTGAATAATCACGCTCGAGTTGTGTATACACATTTTGAAGACACAACATGCAGAACAAGGGACTATAGTATTTTACCAAAAATACTTTCATCCGATTTTGCAGACAAACAGAAAATAAATTCAGTGAAACGCAATCATATGTAGTGTTGTTTTAATTCACTAACTTTTTTGTTGTAACACATATAAGCGAACAACGTTGTTATTATTAATATATAATGATAATAATACAATAATAATATATAATAATAATGGTTTTATTCAATATTATATTTTTGGTACAATTTAGAATTCTCAGCACAGAGCATTTCAACAAGTTCCCTTTTCTTATTTCTTGATCGATCCCGTCGATAGATATTGAGTGATCTCCAGTTAGTTGTTAACAGTTGAGGAATCGACATGTGATTAATGTTCATTTTTTCCTATTCACATTGTCAGACACTACGATGTCTCTGATTGTACTTTTTAGTACCTTGTAAAGCGATAGGTTGTAAACGTTTTATTTACGGGCCTGAATTTGTAATGTGAATAATAAACATATTAAAGTTTTAAAACAAGCAATAAAGATAACTTGTTGAAATATCTAGATGGTAGGAACAGGTAGTCCAGATATTCACTCAGGCCGCCTCACTATATTGTTTCCAACTAGATTGCTATCAAGGTTTACTTTATTATATATGAAAATTTATTTGGATATATTAAAATATTAAACCGATCGAAGAAATTTACGAGTCCATGATCACAATCAAATAGATTACACAACTCAAAACAATAAGCGAAAAGTGCAAATTTATAGTAATGATGAGAATAATACAATAATAAAAGTTTTAATCAACAGTTGAACTATAGAAGTAGGTCAAGATTGGATAAGTAGACTTTAAAAGCTTATATATCAAGATAATAACCGCATGATGGTTCTCTGTGGAGTGTAATTAATGTTCCTATCAATTATGTTGTTATTATTTTAGTTTGATTACTACACTTTCAACCATTAAGTTATATTTTTGTATTTGCAGCATTTTTTTTTCTTCAGTATAATAAGAATATTTTCAGGATCCATACAATATTAAAATAACTTTTAGGTTTATATCCTATTAGTTTTTGTCTTTTATCTTAAAAAGTTCATTCCTTCTGTTTTCAAACTTCATCCTAAAAGTTTAAACTGAATTCTTTTATGTAACTGCTGCTACTGACATTGAACATTAATAAAATTCTAGTAGCCTTTATTTCAAGTTTTCTGAGTAAATCCCCTGTTCAGAAATAAAAATTTTATTAATAAATTAAAAGAAACTACAAATGACAGGAATCTTGCAATGTACTTTGCTCATTTATGAAAGATAGTGTCAAGAAGTGCATTGATGAACTTGTTTAGTTGCTAGCTCAATATAACTTGGTCAACAGGAGCTTTTGAACTGGTCAGTACACATAGCAGAAGTTGAACTTGATAGTTCATCTCCATCTCATGAAGCTGATGATTGGTTGCTTAGATAGTGGATTATGATTTCGTTTTCTGTGCTACGTTTAAACTTCAGTTTTAAGAACATTATTTTATAAGCTTGCTGTCGGTTTTCTCATTTTAGCCCTTGTTTCAGTTTAATATTTTGTTAGTAACTTTAACAGATGATCATTTCTACTTAATAGATTGTCTCTAGAACAACCAATTTTAGTTATTTACTCCATGTATTTAACTAGGTATCATTTTTACTATAGAGTGAGATGGACCATATTGGATATGGTAGTCCAGTAAAGTCGGCTTCTGACAAACTGTCTTTATTCCCCTAGAAGATCTTGTTAATGTGATATCCATGAAGACAATACTACTTTTGCCTGTTTTCACTGTTAAAGTAACTGGTTGATGAACACAGTTAAACTTTTTCAATACATTCTGTTCTTAATCCCTGTCTTGACCACCTATGGGCATACCATCTACTTAACTACAATAAAATTCTAGTTCTATTGCAGCACTGCTGAATAGGGCATTCACTAATTTTATTAAAATCTATTCTTCTTTAATTATATTTCTCAATAGTGATTACATCGAAAAACTGCCACCACTTATAAAACCCTTTGTTTAATATAGTGTGTATTCATCGTACATCTCTTCCTAGAAGATAAAGATCTTGTTTTTTGTTCCTTGAATTCTCAGTTAATGATGTATGTAATCGACTATTTTCATTAACGACATATTCATGAATAAAGATGACACTTTATTACCAAATTTTTACTCTTTTTCAAATTCTTTATTCTGTCGTTAACCTTGAAACTATCTTTCACACTAAACCTCACAACATCCTGGTATACTTAATAATAAATTAGTTTTTTGTTATATTCCTAATGAGTAGAAAAATTTTATTTCTGATGTTTTGTGACTTGATGTAAGTCACTTCTTTAGAGTCAATAAGTAACCTTCTACCCAATGCTCAACTTACTTGAAACCATCACGTCAAACCTTGACATTGATACCTACAAATCCTGATATATTTGTTTCAGTAGTCGTACTAGATGGATGTTAAGGGGAATTTAACATTATTAAGGGGGAAGTGGAAAACCATTTTTACTCATTTTTGATAAACCATTTGACTCATTCTGATTTCATATTCAATTAAGAAAGGTATGCTGGTGCAGAACTATACTGTTAGACGATTAAAAGTGTAAACAATAAGTTACTGTTTTTGGAGAAGGTATTCGGCTAGGTTTAAATTGTTTTGGCAAGAATTTAAATTGTCTTTTGTTTGCTTTTGACTAGAGATTAACATATAATAGTTCACACTATTGGTGATGTTGTTTCGAAAAAAGTATAGTTGCAAGGTCAGGAATCATATTAGATAGACGCAATTCAATTTCTAGTTTTCATTTAGTTGATTTTTAAAATCGAATTTTTAGGATATAAGGTGTGATGGCTAAAAGTCAATGCAATTCAACAATCACTAACGATAGTGTTTTTGGTATGTGTTAAGCAATTCTTACTTAGTTAGTTACTCCTGTTAACTTTCGTGGAGGAGCATAGGCCACCGACCACAATTCTTCAACCAATGTTCACCTGGGCTCTCCTTTCCAGTCGAAGTCTGCTTCCAAGCCTCGAAGCATTGTATTCTTTGACCTTCCTCGTGAAATTCAAAACTTAGCTTACAGTATTATTTCGACATACGATCGAACTATTTCAGCTATTGAACACGTTGATTTTATGTAGGGATGGGCCGTGGGTTCTAATCTATCAGTATTCCATGTCAGTTGTAAATACAAGGCAAAAGGATCGACCAGTATTATTCAAGGCAAGAGTAATTATTGATCGTTAATAATCTCAAATTAATCGTGTACATTACCATGTAACCAAACATAGGTATTACCTGAGAGTGTCTGCAGTTTTCTCGATGAATTTTCAAATAATTATCTGCTTGTGAATATTTCCAGTTCATTTGAGCGATACTGTCAAATAATTTTGTTGGGACATGTCCGAAAAGCACGACGAAGCCTCCAGAGGCACTAAAGGAGCCGAAAAGATTCCGTCCAGTCAGAATTTGATAGAACCTTATGGAATATCAATGTGATATGTTATGATCGAACAACTGCATAGCTTTCCTCCTTGCGGATCGTCTGGATTATAACGATGTTATAGCCGATACTAAAAATGATAA
This sequence comes from Schistosoma mansoni, assembly GCF_000237925.1. NCBI lineage: Eukaryota > Metazoa > Platyhelminthes > Trematoda > Strigeidida > Schistosomatidae > Schistosoma > Schistosoma mansoni. Next base: position 52,854,955 of record NC_031495.1, read on the forward strand.
AACCCCTGTTTTTCTGTACATTTCTGATTCCTATCCAATGACCCTTCCCCCTGTCTCTTCCTTACTTTGATTTGCGACTTTGGGGTTTTACAGGTTCGAGTGTCGATAGTTGTATACTGTATTCTGCCGTAATGAAGTAGAAAACGTAGCAAATTTTTGTAAACAATCCTTGTTATCGACCTATATATGACACTTCATTATTAGTCAATTGTATCGTAAAACATTGTGATTTAGTTCAGTTGGACTGTGAAGTACTCCGCACATATATCATGTTAGACGTCACTTTACAAAAGTATTTGTTCATATTTCAATCATATCTAATTAAACTACCTCTTTCTTTCCCAGAGCTTGCTTTGGTAACGTTAATCTGATACAGATTTTTTATTTCCGTCTTATATTATTTACAGGTTACTAAGTTACGCTAAACATCAGAGTATGCTACCAAAGTTCAAATCTTCTTTGTATTTGTATATTATCGTGTGTTTGGTAATTTCTGTTACACTCTTATTGCTAACTTATTTCTTCTATGATATATTAGGTAAGTTTTTTTATACCGTGTAGTCTAGTTTGATTATGTAGTGAAACACTTTATTGATATGCTTAGAGCTTGAAGCTGTTTACTTCATGAAATTTTAAACGTTTAGTTATTAGAATTATTTGTGTTTGCCAAAACAATTAAGTTTTGTCACTTTTTATCCTCTGTCGTCTGCTGTTCGCACCTTAGTAATTCATTGCACTGTGTAGGTGTGGGATTTCCAACTACTTAAAACCTTTGAAATTATAAGCAAGGTGTTAGAATAGTATAAAACTTGATATGATGAAAAATCGGAATAATTCTGTCTTTTTTATTGACACAGTGACAGACAATGATCATAAATCCCCGTGGAATAGGTATTAATCTCTTAAAAACCCGACCCTGTTATCTTGAAGCTCTCCATACGATACAAATCATGTATCTACAACACCATACATTAATTGTACCCCTGTTTTGCATGTGATCGCTATTTGACTTATCATTTACCAATTTTACTATACCGGGTAATCGGTAGAGTTTAACGTGTATAAAACATATTGAAACCATCTCAGTTTTCAGTAAAAATCACATCTAATGACTTCTGTGCTTAATAATCTAGAGTCAACCACCAAATTTGCTAAATTATGAAGTGTGGTGAATTAGTTTGTTATTTAAATGCAATTTATGTTTACCCTAGTGATAAATATCTTTAAATCATATAGCAAAATAAAGTTCTCAACTGTAATATATTATTATTTGATTTAAGAGAATGTACTGTTGCATTCTTGGCGATCATACATGTTGTGTGGTTTCGTAACTATCAACCTTGTCTTCAATTTTGCCAATTATATGTTGGCTGAAATTGTCACATTTTGTGTCTGTTTACCGAGAAGTGACCAACAAGACCAAAAACAGACAGTTGAAATTAATCAGTGTCCAATAGCTTTAAAACAATAAACTTAAAAAATGATACTTAGGATGCAAGTGAAATTTAGGGATGATGTATACATAAATGGTAATATGATCAAGATTTAGGTGAAAATAAACAATCAAAACATTCATGCAATTACGATTTAAACTTACAATAGTAGATTATAATTATCTTGTAGATCTTAACCAGAATATCTATACTTTTCTTTGCTCAATTTAAATAATATCACTATCTTATTGTAACTCGATGTTGTTATCAGAATACTTGTATTCTATACAGTATATTGCACTAAATTGAGTGGTGATTGATCATGAATAATTTATTCTAATCTACTAACTAGGTCATTAAATGTTCTCAATTGATTTAACGTATTTATGTTAGCGCCGTATGCCTATCACCAGTACCATTGGGTTGATGGCACCTCATCAGCGAAATCGAATCTATCAACAACTCATGTATGTCGTCGACTTTTAGATTCCGTGTTTTATATTCGTAAACTAATACAGAGTGAAATACTACTCATTCTAGTCATTGTTTAAGTAGATGATAAATGTTTTACATGGGCCACATATGGCTTTAATTCATCATTCAATAACCCATTGGAATTGATCAAATACGTAAAGTTATCAGTGTGCTCAACTTCTGCGATTTCTAATGTTAACCAAAACATTGTAACAATTCAATCTTGAAGCAGGATTTTTTATAGAGTAGATTTTTACCTGCATACAAAGGATTTTCTTACAGTGTTACTCAGTGGTAAGTGTAAGTCTTAATCGATCAGTCGATATACGTTTCAGAGAGTAACATCTTAGATTTTAAATAGAGAACGGAACTAGATAAAGATTAGTAGATATTGTGAGACAGTTTGTTCAATATATTAGATTTTTATGAGTGCATGTTATACTATGTTATTGTATTAATCGTAAATAATCAAACGATAGACATTTGTATCGCTCAAAGATGAACTCATGCACAATATTCACGAATGTTGTACTTACTAGATATTTTGTTAACGTACTGCGATTTTCGTAGTTATTTCCATTTGCATGGCTTTTTATACAGATATTCTCTTTGAAAACTCTTGTCCTCGGCACTTTGCTTCATATTTTGTAGAATGTTTTACTGAATTCTCTTTTCTTTTAGTATATCTCTTAATAGCACTGTTTGTACTGGTAGGCGCGAATTCGATTTCGAAATTCCTTACATTTGTTATCCAACATATCGCTCCTTCAACAACCAAAACGTGCGTCTAATTTTATAATTTCTTTTAATATTTATTTGCTGCGTCATGTGTTAATTTTATTGAATAGCGAAATGCTCTCGATTTAGAAACAGTTGCTTTCATATATATATATATATATATAAAAGGTACTGAAAAGTACAATCGGAGACATCGTAGTGTTTGGCACTGTGAATTGAAAAAAATTAACATTAATCAGATGTTGATTACTGAATTGCTAACTTTCAACTGCCGATCACTAATTGGAAAGGTGGACTATTTTCAATCACTATTAAGTGTAAACATACATCGTCATTGTGGTGTAACCGCAATTCAAGAATTCTGGCTATATGATTTACACGACGATTGTTTAGTATCGCTAACTGGTTTCAGTATTTATCATCAGGAACGATGAAGCAATAAGAAAGTGTGGCGGTGGTGTAGCCACACTCGTCAATATGAACTGGTGTATGTTTTAGATTTTTAAAACGACCTTATCGACTGTTTAACTTTAAGATGCTGCCCAAAGCACTTGAACAAATACAGTCATATTTATGTTACCAACATTTACGTAACTCTAGACTGCATATCATCTGCACTATCTGTTTTCACTGATGAATTCACCGAATTTGCCGTTATCTCCTTTAATGTTTCACTTTCAGTCATATGTAGTGGTTTTGATTCATGTGATTGTAGTTATCTTTCACCATCAAGTCACCAAAATGTAATCGATTTCTCCACTCGTTCCGATGCTCATTTAGACTTAGTTCTCATTAATGATGCGGGAATATATGTGACTTGTAAACGTGCTCCGTTGTTTAGTTCTTATCATTGTACTATTTGTGTTATACCCAAAATATATGGAAGCTTATAAAGAGTACACCCCAAATGCTCTGGTATAGCCGAGGGTGGAGAGAGTCCGCTCTCCCTCTCGAAATGCTCTCACATGGCTAGGTGCATACACTCACTACCAGTGAAGTCCTACTCAGTGTCTTCTTGTGGTGAGGGTATTTCTTACGAAATTGAGAGGACGGAAAGCAAATATCCGGCGGTTTAAACGGGTTGATGGACATGGAGGGACCGCCTAGGGGAGTTGGAAAACTCTGATTCCAAACAAATTGTGCACATGGGCCCCAGTATCCTGAAGGAAAAATTGGCGTATGAACCAATTATTATTGGTCACCGGCTACCATGAGACTGCATCTCCTTACGTTGTTTCACTGCCTTGTGGATTAGACCTTTAGGTCAAAGACTCCGAGTGTGGCCCCCTAAGAAAACTACCTGCCTCGGTCTGGGCACTCGGGCAGTAACACAGCCCACATAAAATCCAAGTGACTTGTGTGTCAAATATGTATTGGGTGCCACTTTGTACCAATGTTTATGTGTTCAAATAAATAAATAAATACATTAGATATATAAAGCCAAATACAGGAATTACGGAGAAGGAAATATCCAAAATCTGGAAATTCATGTTTTGTACAACAAACTGGGAATTATTTACAATTGACTCACTGAAAAATACCTTTGATATTGTCACTTATAATCTTAAATTCTGCTTTAATGTTCGTTGTTTCGCTGAAACTACTTTTGTAAGTTTTGATCGACTTAAATTTCCACAAGTAAAGCGATTACAAAGGCGAACAGAAAGAATGTACAAAGAAAAAAATTCTGTCGAAGTTCGGAAGCTAAATGATCTAATAAAACTAGAGATTAGACGTATAAACTTGATGCTTACTCAGAAACTTTCATTTTGTAAAAGCTCTTCAAGAATGTGGAAATTATTCAAAGAGCTTACAAGTGGGGGAGGCACTAGTTACGATAACCAGCTGAATATTTGTGACTAAAATAAATCTTTTTTTTACGTCAATCATCTGATTTCATGCTTCCTATATCCACAAGTCTGAAGAATAGTTGTGTTCCAAGTTTCACTGAAAGTGATGCCCGAAAATGTCTCCAATCACTTAACTCGTCCCAATGTTTAGGAACTGACGAAATCCCAAACCTCCTTTTTAAGGAGCTGCTGATGTTGCGTTATCTGTCTATGAGCGTCTTTAACGAATCTTTCTCAAATAGTTTCATACTGAAAATGTAGAGAAATATAACAGTAATCAAAACACCAAAAAAGTATCTGGGGATAAGGATGTAAAATTTGGACCCAAAGTAATAACTCCACCTTTTCTCAAAACAATAGAAAAACTATTTATACTTTTACTTCGACTTGTATTAAAAAGGTATATTGATCTATGTCAAGTTACTTGCAAGTGCAAAATGAGTATCTTAGGTACTATTGTTCTGTATTATGTTCAATGCACATTTCTAGATTATACCTCTGACTTTGATTCCGTTCCAAAACCACTATTACTTAACAAGTTTGCCAGCGTCAACATCAACATTTGGATAACCAACTAGCTGTGTTATTACCTCTCTGTAAGAGAACGGTACAATGTGCATGGAGGAAAGTTCTCAACATCTCTACTAACTCAAGAAGATATGTTACAAAGAGCTGTTTTTTCTCCTCTTTTTTCTGAATGATCTGACATCCTCCACAGAAAACACTTTTGTTAAGAATACGGATGATTTTGCTGTATTTACTCCGACTTCTACATCTTCATATGCCCTTAAAATGAATGATTCATTGTCTCATTGAACGATGGTTTGTTGTTAATGATCTCACACTTAATCCTTCTAAATGTCAAACTGTTAACTTAAGCCTAAGATATGAACAGCACTTAGATACGCTGTTGGAATCTCATAAAGTTTGTAATATTCGAGATTGTATAATTAGAACGATGTCAATTGTCATCTGTCTTGGTGTAAGTTTTTTCTTTGATCTCTCTTGGTCTTCTCAAGTTTTATGAATATTGAAGAAAGTTTTCTGTCTGACTTTTAATGCATAGAGGCTACATGCTTTTGGCATTACTTGACATTTACTTTTACGATTTGTAAATTCTTGTGTATTACCTACCAACCATTACTGTTTGTCATCATTGTTTTCTTGTATTCTGAGAAGAGGTTTTGCTGTATTGCTGAGAGTGCTGAAGGCAGTTAGTAGGGTGTGTGGTTAGTGTTTTGAAGCCATTAATAATATAATTGTATATAGACATTTAAAATCTTGCAAACTCTTGGCAGGTGTTATATCATCATATACTAACCATCCACTTCATTCATATCTTTCTCCTTGTATGTCCTCTGGTAATAACTAGACTCCAATACATTTGAATCCGTGCACGCAAACAAAGATATGAAAGCTCCTCAACACTTTATCTAGCAAATATACTGTGCGACGGACAGGTTGTTATAGCTGATCTAGTCAGTAACTTGTCTTCTTAAACGTGTTTCTAATTATAAGTTGTACAGTTTCTAATCTTATTAAAATTATTCCATTTACTTCCAGGTGATTTATTCGCTTAAACTATGGATATATGTACGCAGTTGTCGTTTTTTTTCTTTCTTTTTGAGTTGCATAAGAAACTTGCTGAAAATTCGATTTTGTACTAAACATATAACATTGAATGAAGCTAATAATAATAATAATATAAATCCAGACAATATTGAGAATTCGGCTAAACAAGCCTTACATACAAAACAATGCTCAAATTAGACCTGAATATCAATACCAGAAAAAAGAAAATTCTTCTTAATTAACAATTTAAAAGGTCATTTCAGAGCCTGCATATCTTTTATTCAACCAGTCATTACGTTACCAGATCTGTTACTAGATTGTTTCATGCCATATATGTATGCTCAAACGAATTTCTATTGTTCTGACAATGGTTAAAGCAATAAAATACTATAAGAGCGATCATACTGACATATTATTACATTGACTTATAAATTACGTTATAGTACAATTAAAATACATTTCAAATTACCATAATTAATAAACTTCGTTTGGTACAAAACTAAGACACTTTTGCCACTGAAAAATAATTCATTTATAATTAAATGATTGTCATTTCTTACTTGTAAAACATAATGTAACAATATTTGATAAATCCAAATGGAGGTCACCATTAGAATTAAATAGTTCTCATTGAACAACCACTTAATAGATACTTCTAAAAAAAGTACTTATACTAATTCATTGAAAATGTGAAGTTCAACAAAGGAATCTCTTGTAAATGAATTTGTTATGAAGTTGTATATATAAATGAGGTATCGATTCCGTGAGGACATATAAACAATGAATAAATATGATAATGTAATAGAAAAGCTATGTTACTAGATTATATAATGAGAATAATAACAATAGAAGATTATGTGTTCAAAAATAATAAGCCGCGCAAAATTAATAGGTTAACAATAGATTATGCTGTAAATAGAGTAGGATAATTAAAATGTTTTTGTCACAATAACTGAAGACATTAGAAGAGTTAAATGAATTAAAACTATATCAGAAATAATTATGAATAAAATGATGAGGATTTGAAAAATAGTTATAGTAAGGGAGAGATATTTCCAAATGCAAAATCAATGTAATGAAAATAACAATAATAATGATAAGTGTCGAGTTTTGTCAAGATGATAGGATTTACATGGCCATTGAGAGTAGAAGATACTCGCAAGTTACTAGTATTTAACCACAAATGTCTTAGAAATATTGCTCGCATCTGCTGAGATCACCGGGTAAGTAATAGTGAGGTTAGACGCAGGGTATTAGGGAATGATGGTAAATCAGTTGATGAGGTCATGAATCTTCATCGACTGAGATGGTTGGGCCACTTGTTACGTATGCCTGAACACCGATCACCACGACGCGCTATGCTGACTAGTGTAGGGGATGGTTGGAAGAGAGTTAGGGACGGCTAAACCAAAACGTGGCATCAGTGCTTGAAGTCACTAACTTCTAGTCTGAACCATGTTGGTAGATGCAGACTACTTGGTTGGGGTCCACGTGACTATCGTAACCAATGGTTTGAGACTCTAGGTGACATGGCTGAGAATTGATCACAATGGCGCAGGTGTATACACTCTTTATCTTCCCTTAAACCTTGAGATTAAAATTGCTCCATAACTTTTTTCCTTCCTATACTATATCCTTATATACAACCTATCTTTTATATACTACCATCACTAAGTTAACTACTTCTATGAATCCGGTGTTCATCATGTTGTGCTAACGAGGTATGGCAACTTGGACCGATGCATAAATATGCCTGGTCCTACATTGTAGCTGACTGACATAGACCTAAAAAAACGAACTGACCAGCAGAGTTCGACCATGCCGGGTGTGAGACATTTACCTACCGGAAACAATGGAAGATGGTCGCTCAATATCATGGATTGGTTAAAGTTAGACATTAACACCTTTGGATGCTGGCTCAGTGGTTTAGAGGTTAAGCGTTCGCATACTATACCCACTATCCTTGGTTCGACCCCGGCGTCCAGGATTGTGGGTGGATACCGTCGAGAAGTTTCATATTGGAATGAAACGGCCGTCCACGTTTCAAGGGGTGGTCTAACATTGGTCGGTTCATGATTTGGGTGAAAACGGAAATTAACTCAAAAGTATAATTCATTGATTTTGTAATTTAGGAGGGAGAATAGTGATCGATTAACAGACTATTCTCATGCTTATTATTTGTGCACATATTACTTTTAACAAACTAATACTTTAACTCTAATGTCATTATTAAATGCTGTTACTAATTTAATAACAAATCAAAACAATGAATTAGCTAGATCAAAGTCCATACATTTGACTTTATGGAACGGTCGACTCATGAATGTCGATGATGTGACATAGGTGCTCAATCTAAAGTTAATGGAGTAAGCTTTGTCTCATGCATCGATGAATGAAAGTGGATGGATAGAGTTTCAGCAGTTTAAATACGAGTTGTCGCATAGTTTTCAAAATAATTGAGAGTATTTAGTATACGAGCTTATTATTATAACACTTTTTTCTTTGAAGTCAGTGTTTCCTGAATATGTTCCCTTTTCTTTTGTCAGTGAATGTAAAAATAATCTTGTTTCTCTTAATGAGTACATTTTAAATGTTCTTATTTGATTGCTCCTGTTTAAGAATAATGTTACCTAATTTGTTCTGTCCATACAGTGAACTATGCAGTGGCTTGGCTAAAGCGTTCTATCGTCAATGAAGTAAATAGCATTTCCCAGTGCTGTTGGGAATTTCTATTCATTTGACATATTTACTGTGGAACAAAGTATCAACTACACCATGAAATACACTTTATATCTCAACGTTTAAACAACATTTGCTCTAATAAGCTTAAGTCACTGAGGATCTCACAGTACTGGTACAAACTTAAAGTACCGTTGATTTATTGAACCAGTTGATTGTGTATTACAGACTTCTCAATTGTTGGGGATTTCATACCTAAACTACCGGAATACATCACCTGATCGCAATTTCATATCCGATAAGTGACATCTGATTTTTGCTACAATGGTCACCAGATTTATATGTGTCAGATCATTTTTACATGTAAATGGCCAATGTCGAACCAAGTAGAACACTACACAACAAGACAAAAATTAAATATTACTTCAAATAAGTGCTTCGAACAGTCGCAGACAAATCTTGTAGTTAGCTAGGTGTGTATGTGACATTTTTGTTGATATGTTTAATGTTTTTCACTGCAAAAGATCTTTCATTTTAGATCAAATATCACCATAGCTTTGTGTGATACTTCATTGTATATTTCCTTTTTCCCCTTCAATTCTTTTATTTAGGATAACAATTAATGTAAAATGTCGATTTATTAGTCCTAGGAAAATATATATCCTTTCTCTAGTTACTTTGCCGATTGGTCTAGCCATAGCTACAACGTGGTTGGTATTTCGTAATAATGATATGTAAGCTTCAGTTTTATATGTCTTTGCTTTTAATCATCATGTACACGTATGTTCTCAATGATCACCGGCCATTCAATTTAATTGGTAAACACAAATGTTTATGTATGACTATGACTTAGAGTTTATATACTATAATCTGTCGTACATATATTAGTAAGAGCAATAGTTTTTCCATACAAATATTCAATAATTTATCTCCTTTCTAGATGTTATCTATTTGTAGTATGCAAATAGAAGACCTAATCAGTAGGTTGTATGGCGTGATGGGTGAATATTATAGAAATTTTCGGTCAAAATCTGAGAATGTTTGAGATACTTCACATCTTTCTCAATTAAAAATTCTTACTTCAATACTGTGCTGAGCTGATACATATCTTAACCCTAATAAATGAGGTGTGTCAATCGCTTTATCTAACGTACAGTGGTCTGACCAAGGTACTTAACCTTCAGACCATTAAACTAGGATCAGGTCGTTCACATGACTAAATTCTATCAATTCGCAATCCTTCACCTGTGTCACGAATTCACGCTGCTGAGCAGTCCCATAATGAGATGAAATTACTGTCCAGTAATTCCCGGTGTTTATTGTTTTTTTAAATTAAGATTTGTCCGTAATGTAAAGTATCAGGTTATCATTTAGTTAAACAGACTGTAGACATGTGTTTCATCACAGTAATCTAAATGTAACACTTGCTGTATGACGTGAAAATCTTAGGTTCATCAGGTGAAGTTGTTCTGTTATGAAGTGATCTCAACATTCATGATTTTCTCCTCACTGTTTAGTAAGTTTTATGAAAATTTTGTGTAATAACAATTTTGCCATTAGGTGAGTAGTTTCGCTTGTTAAAGAAACTTTGCTTTCCAATGTTTCTTTAAACTGTTTAGTTTTTTAAAATATATTCAACCAAATGCAATTCAATAATTATTTGATTGTTGAAATTAGAATAAAAATCTGATGTAATATCGATCCGTGAGATAGAACTTTTTGTATCATGCAATTTAATACATATTTTCTTTTAGATATGGAATGTTATTACCGTATAATGCAATCAGTAACTGGATATAAACCATTGCCACTGTTTAAATGAACATTTCATTTCAAAAAAAACTTTTTATCAAGTTATACTTTGACATCATGATTCTCATTCATTACACTATTTTCATCTTTTACTAGAATTGGTTGGCCTCTACAATCTGTTATCGGGATGTTTATAGTAGCAGTGATTATTTCATCTGCGTTGATTATACCATCAGTCAAGGTAATCAAAGAGAATGTTTGTGATAAATTCTACTCCATTTCTTACCTGTTACATGTATCCATCACATTTGGTATTTGGAATTCCATACCTCGGACTGACTTTTTAAAATAGTGACCGGAAACCAGAAATCACTGGACAAATGTCTAGTTTCAATATAGGACTTCTGAAGAATGGCGATCTACAACTTCACTAGCGGTCAAACTCTTGACTTTTAGCCGTCTTGGGATAGTTCTTAACCTTCAGACCACTGATTTAAGCATCCAGTGATCGACAGTTCTAACGTAATCGAGTCACGATATTGCGCTACTATCATTCGGTGCTATCAGTTGGTAACTCCCTAACTCCTGTCATGACTGAATTTTGTGGTGTGAAACTTTAAATTCAATAATCACCATAACATTCTATGATTACTCTTGATGTATTCAAATTATATTTTCTATTTAGTGCTCTGGTAAATCATAATTCCTACACAACAGTCCTATGGTAGCGCATGTGATTCATACATATATATATATATATATATATCCCATATTTTATTTCGTTTATATCTTCCACTAAATCTTGTTTATGACAACGCGGTCGCGAAAGCGCCGAAATACGAAATCTATATGGGATACATTTATTTCAAGCATCCATGTGTGATGAGACAAACAAAGCCTGTAGTGGGTATAGAAATCAGGCTTTGCCCAAGATCGGCGACTTAGGTGCGACTCAGCTTTTGTATTCAGATAACAATTCGTAGATGCATAGACACGTATGTACCAACATACACAGAAAAGTATATGGATAAAAGTGAATAATCATTAAGGTCACGAGTAATATTGTTACTCATAGACGATCTCATCTATTTATGGTGACTGAAGAATGATTAGGAAGATGATGGATGACATGTAAGTTACATACTGCTTGAATTGTTAATATCTATCAGAATACACTCATTTAGGTGTATAAAAGCCATTAAAGTCTACGAACAACCGTCTCTAGCAGAAGTATTTTATGATTGTGTCTCGATTACTTTTTGGTTGATTGTATTTCGTTATTGTCTGAATCCCTAATGGTTTTCTCTGTAAAATGCCTTGATCGTTCCTGTGTTCCTCTTTGTTGAAATGAAGCTTAGGGTTAGAGTTACCCTTTATGTTTTACTTGTCATATTGATGAAAATTTCTCATGTTTTTGTATTCAGTTTGCGGTGCAACAGTTTGAACTGCTTTACTTTATTCGGCGTTAGATTATTGATAACCTTGGACATAAGTTTCATGTTATTTAGCACACATCAATAAGGTACATCTACAATTTGAATGGGAATGATGCTATTTGTTGAATCCAAACCCTCACCAATGTTGGAGACATTACTACTGAGATATCAGATATAAGGCATAGTTTTTCAAATCATTCAAAAAGTAAATTTCTGATCTATTTTTCATTGTCGTTTTAAAGGCAATTTCACTTATTTCAGTGTGTTGTTCTATCGGCTGATATGTCTGTCCGTATTACAAAGTATAGTCTACAATATGTATCTATACTTATGTATATAGTTATACTTTAATCGAAAACAATCAAGTCCCCTTGATAAATTTGGATAATATAATAAGAAAATGAAGATTTTCAAAACTATATGACATAGTAGCTCAACATATTTCGAACAATCTGACCATATTTATATTTCTGTTAAGAACATTTATATATGATAAATAAACGGCCAATTAGACAATCAAACAAGGATAAGAAAGATAATAATCTGAAATACAATAAATATTACCAAGGATAGATTTAAAGCAAGTATAAACTGTTTCTAAATGCATAGTTGAAAGCATCAGTCAATTAAAGCTAGACCACTAAGGAAAACCTGGAAGCACTGGACGGCCGTTTCGTCCTATTGTGAGACTCCTGTTTCTAAATGCATAAAATGAGTTTGGATTTTTTATATATTAATTTTCTCAACAAGTATATGTGCGATCAGATTGTTCGAGATTTAAATGCGCTTATATGTCATATATTTTTGATAATCATATATCTTATAATCTTTTGTTTGATTATATTTAGATTGATAACTTTGTAAGAATAATTTTGTGACTTGTTTATATTCTTTTCTTTTGTATTATTTTCTTGTTAGGTTGGTACACTTTTGTTTACTGTATTTATGATCTACGATATATTCTTTGTATTTATTACTCCCTTATTCATAGTAAGTTATTTATGAATTTCTAAAGTAATTGGTATATTTTGTAGTTATCATTTAATCATAAGGTTAATAAAGATATTCATTAACGTAAATCAATACAGTTTTTAATCATTTTAAATTTATTATTAAGATTTTCAGTTTTGAAATAGGATAATGTAAAAACAGTACCTACTTACTCTTGCTACTCCCAATGGAGCATAGGCCGCCGACCAGCATTCTCCAACCCACTCTGTCCTAGGCCTTCCTTTCTAGTTCTACCCAATTTTTGTTCATTCTTCTCATGTCTGTCTCCATTTCTCGGCGTAATGTGTTCTTTGGTTTTCCTCTTCTCCTTTGGCCTTCAGGATTCCATGTGAGAGCTTACCTTGTGACGCAGCTGGGTGCTTTCCTCAATGTGTGTCCTATTCACTGCCAGAGCTTCTTCCTGATTTCTTCTTCCTCTGAAGTCTGGTTTGTTCTCTCCCACAGTAGTTTGTTGCTGATAGTGTCTGGCCAACGAATCCGAAATATCTTGCGTAGACAATTGTTAATAAACACCTGTATCTTCTGGATAATGGCTTTCATAGTTCTCCAGGTTTCTGCCCCATACAATGGAATTGTCTTGACATTTGTATTGAAAATTCTGATCTTGGTGTTGGTTGACAATTGTTTTGAGTTCCAGATTTTCTTCAGTTGTAAATATGCTGCTCTTGCTTTGCCGATTGGCGTCTTCACATCTGCATCAGATCCACCGTGTTCATCGATGATGATGCTCAGATATGTAAAGGTTTTCACATCCTCCAAAGCTTCTCCGTCAAGTGTAATTCGAAATGTAAAAACAGTAGGACTGCAAAATTATGTACCTTAAAATACCTTTAATCATAAGTTGATATTAATGAAATAATGTTGAGTGGCTGTTTTTTCCAACTCTGGAGTATGTATGTTCTGTAAGACATGGTGACTGGTGATAGATAGCTTACTTTAAACAAGTCTGAACTATTGAGTATATGTATCCAAAAAATCAGCTGTTTTATACTGTCTAAAATAATTTGGACTTACATCCACTTCTCATCTTAAATATGATAATATTTGGTGTCTACTATTTTCCTACCTTGGAATTTCTAGCCTTTTTTGTAGTAGGTCTTTTTATCACTAATGGTTGTTTTTGTTTCTCTGGCTTTCTCATTTTATCGCATTTCGTTGTCCTAGTGTGTGGATTATTACAGGTATGTCATTTCTTATATTATTTATACACGAGCCAACGTAAATGGAATGAGGTTCGCACCTGAGACTCGTAATGCATCTAAATATCCTTTTACGCATAGTAATTGGTCACCATCGTTGATTGAGGATTTTAGGTTTCGCTTCGATGTGAATTCATAAATGGTTCTTATTCCACTAATTTTTGCTTAGATATTTCTACCGTTCTTCATTGTCTTAATATTGCATTTAGCACAGCCTGAGTGCATATTTGAGTACAACAAATACATCCAGTTAGATTTTCATAAATAATAAGGTTTTAATCTGAGATTTCAGCAAGTTCACGTACAATTCCATCCATTAAATGTTCATTTTGATTTAGCGCTCGGACTCAGTGTATTTAAAAGTTGTTTTTTGACTATCAGTTCACATGTGTTAGAAATTTCACACCATCTATCGAGTTGAAAATGTGTGAATGATCTCACAAACCTTTTATTTTTTTAAGAAAATGATGATTACTGAGTTAAACAATACAGTTAAATTCATTAGCTTGACGATGATATAACAGATTAATGATAATATTTTCTCGTTTTCACGATATATTACTGTGATATGACGATTCGACTGCTGACTGAGATTATGCTACTTTCAGATTAAATGCTCGATCAATAGATCTTAAACGAACTGGATCTCATTATACCAAACACACGATTTATGACCAAAAATAATCAATACATGGACAAGACAATACTTTATTTGACTCGATTGCAAGCAGTCACACTCAGTCTAAAGTACAAATCAATAGTAGGAAAGGAGATCGCACATTTAATAGTCAGTAATTTGTTGTTTTTCTGTTCGTCCACATTCAGTGGTCAATCATATGTAAGTTCACTAAGCGCATATCAGACAACTTAAACTTCTTTTTAATCACTTGAATTTTTTTCGCAGTCAACTACATCAACCAATGTCAGTCATCCTTCTGAGCATGTCGAACTTACTAGAACACGACGTTCAACTGCTCATAGTTTTATGGAATCTGTGGCAACTGGTTCAGCCGGTAAAAGTGGAGAACTGATACCATTATCATTTCGTTTACTTATCAATGAATATATAGAAGTAAATAAACAAAATACCGCGGCCATACCATATACTTCTCTCTTAGGATTCGGTGATGCTGTTATTCCTGGTAAATTTGTCAATACATTTTTGTTTGTTTTTGCATGTAAGATTTTATTTATCAATATAGTGAGTTTGTGAAGATTGGTGAATGCTATTGAGATTACTAACCGACCTAAGTTAGAAATACATGGAAAACCAGGAAGCACTGGAAAGTTGTTTCATCTTAGTAATGAGACTTTGTGACAGTACCCATCCACTCCTCCATCCAGGATTGATCATAAGACCCTTAGGTTTCAAGATGAGTGATCAACAACCCGTCTATTGAGTCGACGTCCTATGGTTTACATGTCTGACTTCAATTAATTCTCAATATTTCACAATTGTCTGCTATTGTCTTCGGTTGGTCGCTCAACACTGAAGCAACTGAACTCCGTCGCTTCTCACTAGCGCCTCAGGAATTACCTCTCCAAATTATTCACTCATGACCACATAATAATTATCATTATTGTGGGGCTTGTGGAGATCGTAGAATTTTATGTTGTCTTTTTAAGCAAAATGTTTGTTTATCTCATTTTTTGTAAGAATTGTGATCTAAAGAAAATAGTCTTTAGTTTTACTTTACCAATTCATAATCTACTATCTCAATTTATTATGATTTTGTGTTTGATTTTTTCATCGAGACTTCAGTTTCAAATATTTAACTTTATGTTAACTGAAATGAAGCACAAACTGTTATATCGAGAGCTTTAGATTCTTGCTATGCGGAGTACTACTAGACTACTTGAACGATCGAACCCGCAACGTCGCAAGACAGAAGACTAGTAGGTAGGAATGTTATTCCCGAAACAGTGTCAAATATAGTACAAAAATCTCATGTATCTATAGTTTTTGGCTGAAAGTAAATCATCATTTCGGACAGCCAATAGGCACATAGGGGATCCTTCTTATTCATCCAATAGGGAAGCTACACGTCGACATTCTAGAATGTTCCTCTAGTGGTGATTGAATGGGATGTCTTCGGCTCGTTTTGGGCTTCTTGAGACTTCATTGAGTTTGCCAACGAGCCATCCCTACACCTCGCCTCTTTTAGGTCTGTTACATATGACTTTCTTTTTGAATCTACTTGAAACATTGTTGCCGCTCTCCTTTTTCTGTTCAGCACTCTTATCGGCTGTGCGATTTCACTTTTACGTCCCTCAAATCATTGGTTGTGGCCTTCTTTCGGGCTTTTCTGCGCTAAATCCACCAGCATATGGAACGGTAGTCGTGTATCTACTGTCGCTATCCTATGATCCTTTCTAGTCTGATTAATATGTCTGATACACGTTCCGTCACTACCCCGAACTAAATGACGTACCTTCTCAGCGATTGTGTCTGTTAACACAGCGTGGACTTCAGCTTCAGCTTTGGTTAAGGGGGAAAGAAAGGGTAACCCGGTACAGGTGGTCAGGAGATTCCTAATGACCAACAGAGTCAAACCTAACCCGGTGGTGCCAGAAGGAAAGTCACCAGCAGAATGTATGTTTGGGAGGAAAATCCGGACAATATTTGACAGAATATTGCCACCCAAGAAAAAAAGAAAGCCCGTACGCGAGTATCGCATGGGCACCCGCAGCTTGAAGGTAGGTGAAAAGTGCTTATAAAGTGGTATCAAGGTGGTCGAAAATGGGAACCTGGGGTCATTGAACGGCGTATTGAGAAGGTACGTCATTTAGTTCGGGGTAGTGACGGAACGTGTATCAGACATATTAATCAGACTAGAAAGGATCATAGGATAGCGACAGTAGATACACGACTACCGTTCCATATGCTGGTGGATTTAGCGCAGAAAAGCCCGAAAGAAGGCCACAACCAATGATTTGAGGGACGTAAAAGTGAAATCGCACAGCCGATAAGAGTGCTGAACAGAAAAAGGAGAGCGGCAACAATGTTTCAAGTAGATTCAAAAAGAAAGTCATATGTAACAGACCTAAAAGAGGCGAGGTGTAGGGATGGCTCGTTGGCAAACTCAATGAAGTCTCAAGAAGCCCAAAACGAGCCGAAGACATCCCATTCAATCACCACTAGAGGAACATTCTAGAATGTCGACGTGTAGCTTCCCTATTGGATGAATAAGAAGGATCCCCTATGTGCCTATTGGCTGTCCGAAATGATGATTTACTTTCAGCCAAAAACTATAGATACATGAGATTTTTGTACTATATTTGACACTGTTTCGGGAATAACATTCCTACCTACTAGTCTTCTGTCTTGCGACGTTGCGGGTTCGATCGTTCAAGTAGTCTAGTAGTACTCCGCATAGCAAGAATCTAATGGTCTAGATATAACAATGAGGATCTATGAAAAACGATTTCAACTTATTCTAATATTCTTGTTTTTACCTTATTAAAGGTTTGTCAATCTGAATTTTTTTTCATTTTGTGTTATTTGTTTATAGTGTTTATATGTGATTATGTTTTTATTATTCTCTTATCGATTTTGGGTTGTAGGGTTTGTTGAATTTCACTGAAATGGTGAACCGGGTAATGTTAGACTGCCATTGAATATCTAGATGCACTGGACAGCCTTTTCTTCCTAGTGTGGGACAAAATGGCCGTCCAGCGCATCGAGGTTTCAATCTTGACCTATCAGTGATCGATTTATAATTTCATTGAGATTCTCTTATCATTTTTCCTGATTGTGTAGTTTTAAATGAAATTCTAATGAAATTAAGTAATCTCTCCAATGATCATGCAAAATATTCATTTCTATTGTCTACAAGGGTGCATTTAATGTTCACTTTGTTTCAGCCAAAAATTTCAGTCATTTTTAATGAAGCTTCTGTGTGCTTGTTTAGTTTGTCACCAAGGTGTTGCTTTTGTAATTGAAGCCTTTCACTTGATGTTCCTATATGTCATTTTATTGCATCGAATGGATTTACGTGTATCATGTTCTTGTCTCTGTGAAGTCATTTGTTTCATAACTTTGCTTCTTAATTTGTGTTAGATTAAGTGACAATATCTAAGGAAGACTTCAATTGATAGGTTATCAAGTTTGGTGATTGAAAGTAAACTAGCGAAAAGTCTGAATTTAGGTTTCATACTGGTTGATATTTATTAAAAAGTGAGATATCTGCAGCGTTAAGCGAACTGATACTCGAAACCGTGTCCATAGCCAACAACGTTAGAACTGAACTATTTGGGCTATCAATAATCTCTTATGGGTTACTACTCAACAACCGATGTGTGTAAACATCTCAGTCCTACACAGAGATTTATATTTCCAAAATACTCATTTGGAAAGTGAAAAGTTTCTTTTATTTGTAGATATGATAAAATCTCACAGACGAATCATAAATGAACTTAGTGTCAATCTGCATTATTTTGAATTAACCTACCTTGAAGCATATTCATTAGTACAAAAATATAGGCAATGAAGTACTTCATTTCATTTATCTTATTCTATCATTTTACTTGCTAGACTCTGTATGTTCAAAAATATATACATTTTAAATTAATAAAAGAGTAGCTAAAGACAATTTAGATTGTATGATTTATATGCAAGTCATACTTTTACGCTTCCTCATTGATTATCACTATTATGATTGTTAGTTCATACTAATATTTGTTCATACTACAAAAAATATATTAATGTCACGGTACAAATGCCCTGGTACGGCCGGGAGTGGGGAAGGCCCGTCCCCTCTCGAAATGTTCTCATACGGCCACACGTATACAGCCTCTGCCAAGGAAGTCCTACTCACTGCCTTCTCGTGGCGGGGGTGTTGTTTACGAAATTGAGAGAACGAAGAGCGAATATCCGGCGCTTTAACCTGGTTGATGGACACGGCGAGTCTACCTAGGGGAGTTGGGAAACCCTTATTCCAAACCAATGGTGCACATGGGTTCCAGTATCCTGAAGGAACAAATTGCGTATGAACCAATTATTGGTCACCGGCTACAATGGAACTTCATCTCCCTATGATGCTTTACTGCCTCGTGGGTCAGACCTTTAGGTCAAATGCTCCGAGTGTTGCCCCCTAATAAAACCACCTGCTTCAGTTTTGGAACCTGGTTAGTATCACAGCCCTCACATAAATCAAATGAGATTTGTGAAGCGCGTATATATCTGGTGCTCCTTTGTACCAATATTAATGTGTTGAAATAATTAAATAACAAAGACGACAGACTATTGTGTACAATTCACTTTATGTTTACTATTTTATCATTTTCTAATTCTTTTTCTGAAAAAAAACACTTTCAGGAATATTTATCCAATTTCTGGCATTCTATGATGCATGCTGGCGTACTCCGTACTATCGACACTTTTGGGGTGGACTTTTAGGTCAGTTTTTTTATTAGAAAGAAATTATTTCCTCAAATCTATTTTTATGATCAATTTAATTTTTTTATGCGTAAAAAATACAATAAAAGATAGAAATAATGATGTAGCAGTGCTTTTACAGCAACTTTCTATACCTATGATTAGCATATTTGCTGTTCAAATGGTCTATAACTTCCTGAAATTAATTTTCTCGACTTTTTTGAGGAAGTTTTCAATTTCGTTTACGTGTTCTGAATTATAAAAAATAGAACGTAAAAGCAATGTTCTTATCATAAAAAGCTTACTTACTCTTGTTATCACTCGTGGAGGAGCGTAAGCCGTCCGCCAGAACTCTCCATCGGACTTTGTCCTGAGCGATCCTTTCCTGTTGTTATCCATTATTTTGATGTCTGCTTCCGATTCCCAGGGCATTGTGCTCCTTGGTCTTTCTCCTTTCCCTTTGTCCTCAGGATTCCAAGTTAGCGCTTGCCTCGTGATGCAGTTTGATGATTTTCGTAAAGTATGTCCTTTCCACTTCCAGCGTCTTAATTCAGTTGGAAGCTGGTTTGTTCTCTCCCACTGTAGGCTGTTGCTGATGGTATCTGGTCAACGGATATTGAGTATCTTACGCAGAGAACTGTTTATAAATACTTGTACTGTTTTGTTGATGGCTGTGATAGTTATCCAAGTTCCAGTTTCGTACAGTAGAACTGTCATGACGTTTGTATTGAAGATTCTGACTTTGATGTTGGTTGACTGGCAGTTGTTTTAAGTTCCTTGTGTTCTTCAGCTGTAGGAATGCTCTTATGGTTTTACCAATCCTTGCCTTTACATTTAAATCAGATCCTTCTTGTTTATCTATGATGCTGCCCATGTAAGTGAAAGTTTCCACAGTACTATCGGTTGCCATGTTAACCCCATATACCTTATTCCAGCTTCTGGATTGGCCAATTTATCCATTCTTCTTGAGTCACGTATTGACCTTGTTAATTATTCGCTTACCAACTTTGACTGTTTTTATATGAGCGTATGTGTGTGCATATCTTATCATAGTCATCACATGTCTGTAACTTATTTTTATCTGGCTATAAACATTGATTAACTCTTGATTAAATGGAGTTGTCTCACACGCCTTCTCCACCGCGTGTCATTTCGTCCGCCAGCTGTCCTCTATGCACCACTTTGCACTGTAGTCCGTCGTATGAATTTCGTGTGATGTTAACGATCGTCTCGTATACACCATAGTGTCGGAGAAGATTCTAAAAGGTTCCCTTATCCATGCTGTCAAACGCTTTCACATAGTCAAGGAGGTTGATGTATAGTGACGAGTTCCATTCAATTGACTGTTCAACAATGATTCGTAGTGTCGCGATTCGGTCTGTGTACGGCCGATCCCTACGGAATCTAGTCTGTCTGGACGCTGGATGTCTACTGAATCTTCCACCCGGTTCAGCAACACTTTATTGAAAATATTTCCTGATATTGATAACAGTGTGTTGCCTGTGTAGTTGTTACACTTGTTCAGATCTTCCTTTGGGATCTTGATGAGGTGTCCTTCTTTCCAGATTGTCGGGACTTCTTCTTCCTTCCAAATCTTCCTGAGTAGAACAGTGGAGCATGTTTGCAATTACTCCTATATCTGACCTTAGTGATTTGGTTAATGTATTGTCAGGTCCTACGGCTTTCTCCTTTCTGATTTGTCCAATGGCCATCCTTGTTTTCTTCGATCGTTGGTGCAGTGGCATCTATAGAATAGTCTGTGTATGATGCTTCGATGTCCGGTGGATTCAATAGAGCTGTTCTATTTAAGAGTTCCTCAAAGTAGTCAGCCCAACTGTTCCTTTGTCCTTGCATTTCAGTGATTGTTTCGCCTTATTTGTCCTTGATTGATCCCTCTTGTTTACCATATTTCCCTGTCGGTTTCTTCGTCGTGTCAGATCGTTGTTTCATATTTCCTTCTCTTACAACTCTTTCCTCTATCGCTGCTAGTTCTTCCACATATTTCTGTTTGTCGGCTCTAATGCTCCTCTTCACTTACTTGTTTGCTTCAGTGTATTCGGAGTGTGCCTTGACTTTTTCTGTTCTTGTTCCACTGTTGTCTTCTTTTCTTAAGTCTTGACCAGCGTTTCTATGGAGATCCATTCCTTATGATGATAATTCTTGTGGTCCAGCACCCCTTATCACGTTGAAGTTAGTGCTTCTTTGATACCTTTTCAGTTGTCCTTCATAGTAGTTTGTTCTTCTTTCAGTAGATCCTGTAAGGCTTAGAACTTGTTATTGAGAGTTATCTTGAATTCTTTGAGTTTGTCATTATCTCGAAGGATCTCATAAACAAACTTATAGGTATTTCAGTTAATTTTTTCAAAGGTGGTAATTAGTCTACCTAGGACTCACTATTTTGTTTTAAAAAGAAATGAAGGTGACGTTATTTCAGTGTTGATCCGGTTCCTGTTGATTCATTGATGGGAAATTAAATGTGACATATTTTTTAAATGTCTCAGAATATCTTAATCTAGTTGTCTATACTGATTGAGAACTTCCACTGTTCCTGAACATTTGCTACTTAGGTTATGAGAAAACGTATGTACCGTTGCAATTTCATAATGCACGAATTTACTATCATTAATGTTATGTGCCTACATCGTTAACGGTTAACCGGCCATATGTATCACTGTATTTTTCACACACAAAGTCTGCTGCGACCTTCAGCTTTTTATACGGACAAATCGAATAATAAAACTTGACTACAGAGACCATTGATTATTAATTCGGTTTACACCAATCAAACCTTTAACCTTCAGTCTAAACAACACAAATTACCAACAGTAACTAGTGGAGATACTAACGCCTATTGGTCCATGCATTTCTATGTTTATTGACCGATCATAACACGGAGATAGCAATTGTAATAACCTCTAACCATTATATTGTTTTTCTGACAAGGTTCACTCTCTCAATTTTTTAATTAAAACAGGGTAGTGTCAAACAAGTGATGACAAGCCCAACCAATTATTCTGATGTATACACCGCATGATTACACAAATAAAATATATCCCAAAAAATCTTACGTAGGTACATAACTAATGTACTTTAGCCACAAAATGAGCAACCCTTTAGGTGGTTGTTAGAGGTATTTGACAGGTTACCCTAGACTGAAGTTTCGTTCTATTTGGCACTCGTCAGCAAGGTGTGCCTGCAACCTTGACAGAGCTGATGGTGTTTGGGGAATCCACACTCAATGACTCTACCACTGAGTTATTCGAGCTACGAATAACCTCCGGTATGACTAAGTTGTATTACCAATTTATTGATCACTGAGTAGAGATCAATGTTATGTGTGTCATCTACTTTTCGTAGTAGCCATGCTTTATGGAATTTGATCAGCACCAAGAAAGACTTAACATACCATGGCACTGGTCACTACTTGGTTATCAATCGGATGTGAGTGAGTCGTTTTTTGTTAACTGTGTTATTTCCTATCTGTAGTAAATCCGATAATACGTAGCAGACCAAAAGAGAATTTAATTTTAAAAATGTAAAGTTATCATTAAGCAATCTAATAAATAGCTCTTAAAAAATAAACAGATCGATTCAATGAAGAAAGAACTACTTAAGTTTAACATTTTATTTAGTTTTGGCTTTTATCAGCATCAGTTTCTGAGATCTGTCACAAATCATGAATCACCTAATATTGTTTCGAGCTTCTCAAGACATTTTTTCGTTTTTTTCCGCGTATATTTTGTAGTTGTCTGGATATTGTGTAAGTTATTAATGGCCCTTCAACACTACTCGACCTACAATACAACACAATGACAAAATGTCTAGTTTTCTAACGCAATCACGTATTTCTTTTTATAAAATCTAGTTAGTATTCAAAGTTAGGGAACTACATTATCATTTAATTGTTCAGTTGAGTTACATCCCATTGATTAGTTGCCCCTCAATCTTTAAAAAATTACCCAGAAAAACATCCAAGTATCCAATAATTAAAAATCTCCATTATTCTTCTTCCTATGTACATTTGACTAATAAGTGCTTTCAGTAATAAAGGACTTATACAAAGTGTTTAACTAAAAACAATGTTTAATGTCAACAATTGAAATATGGAGCTCAAGGTCATTTTTTGTCACATATCTCAAGAACTATGCCCGATATGTCATATTACTGTATCAGTCAGTCAGCTACAACGTGGGACCAGGGACACATATGCATCGGTCCAAGTTACCATACCTCGTTAGCACAACAAGATGAACACCAAATTCATAGAAGTAATTAATTTGGTGGTGGTAATATATAAAAGAAAGGTTGGATACTTAATTCCTTCTTTTAATCATCATCTAAGTGACAATTTTTATTACATTACCAGAGTTTTTATGGCACTTGTGTATGTGATAATCAATTGTAAAACTTTTTATATTTCCTAACATCATCGATACTCCACTTAATATATGTATTTAAAGTTCCTTTTAGTTACTAATTGTTACATATATGCATATCCATATCACACACACACAACTACTCATATTGAAGACTATCGTATTAAATTATGATTTATGACCTTGAACTGATGGAAATGTTTACATCATTGCGTTTAAGTAGTATGAGAGATCTACTAATATTTAGTTTAATTACTAAAAAGAAACATTCTGATAAAATGGATGTTTATTTGAAATTATTAATCGTTTTTATTTTGCAACATTCTACCAATCTTATTGTTTGAGTCCCAGAATGAACATCAACTCTGAGATGCAGGTACATCCAGCTGACGAGTCCCAAATAGGACGAAACGCGCGTCCTGAATTTCACTGCTAGCCACTGTCCATCTTTGCTTACAATTCTTGTGAAATAAGGCTATATCCATGCAATACGCACAGTATGCACATATGCCAACAATAGACTGACCAGTCGCATTCCTAAACATCAATGGAAAGATTCAAACAAGTGATACTAAGTAAATTTGATCTTATCGTATTGTTGTTGAATGATAGAGTAACAAGGTATTTATCATAACTTGCCTTAATTGACTTGTTATATATATATATATATATATATATATATTTGAGCAAAGATCATATTGGAAACAATATTGTTTGCTGATAAATCTTATTCCAAAAGAAAAAGTTATTTGTATGAAAAAAATCTGAATAAATGTTTTTGTTTTTCGATATTCAGTTCGTTTGTTATTTCTTTAACAATTTATTATTGACTTTGGTTACTATTTTAGGTTACTCACTTGGTTTCATAGCTACCATCATTATGTTGCATGTTACTAATGTCAGTCAACCGGCTTTATTGTATCTATGTCCATTTACTCTTTCTGTAACTTTCATTATCGTTATCGTTTGTGATGGTTTAAATGAATGGAAACTATTGTGGTCAGGCAGTTTGCCTACATTGGTCGATAGTGCAAATATAAATCCGACTGATAATAGTGACCGGGTTAATCAACCAACTGATTCTTTAGAAGTGAATGATCTATATTCAGTTGAATATAAATCGCCTAATCATTCAAAGACTTCACTAGTCCTTGAGCAATAATAATAACAATAATAATAATACTCATTGGTATATTATTACTTATATTAAAAAAGAGGAAAACGGAAGCACTGTAGGCTTTATTTCTTTCTTATCTTTGTAAATGCTTATTTTCGTGATGACCTTGTACTTATATCCTCCTTTTTATTTGTATTTGTGTGTGTGCGTTTCTGACCTTTTATTCTGTATGCTATAAATGATAGCAATCACGATATCTCAGAAACCAGTCGGTTCATTTGTTGAGATATTGTGTAATTGTGCATTGAATTTGATAACGAATGCTTGAAAATAAACCTTTGAAATCTCAACAGCCTTGTTTTCTTGACCACAGATTTAAGAGTGTAATGATTTATAATTGTAAGAAATCTTAATTATATTTTAGATAGTTCCACTTCATAGAAACGCTGTCGTGGTGTTCTTAGTTTTAGAGAGCACACTGATTAAACTGAAGTAATTCGTATCCTTACCTTTACAATATGACGCGTGATATTTTGTTTGTCAGTGTGGCAGCTGATTCTAGACATTATGGAAGCAAACAATTTAGTTCCCGTGACGGTCTGTTGGTTGCGTAGCTGATTAAAGCTCTATAGCATAGGCGGAACTGTTCACTCTCACGATCATGGTTTCCTTTTTTCATTGTCGTTTGTTTCGTATATTTACTCGTAGCGTTATTGTGCAGTACTATATTGTTGTCTTGGGTTCATAAATCTTAAATTAAGGAACTAGCTCTAATAACTGACTTAGTAATGAGAACTCCAATCACTACTATTCTAGTTCTTCATTCTGTCGCAGACACATAATCTCATTAATTTCATTTCCATTTCATATCATTTTCACCAACATACATATCTCTTGATAAGTTACAACAAAAAAGGATCTAATGATAACGAAAGAAGATTTTAAAATATATTGGAAGACAGAGAAATTTGCCTATTTTAATCGTTGATACTGGATTTTATTTTATTGACTACACTGTGAGATATTTGGGGACTGGAAGTATCACAATGATAGCTTCGAGGAAACTACGATCCATACAATGTATCTCAATTATCTACCCAAACAAGGTATGATCACTTCTATTTTACAGAGAAGAAAAATGAAGACTAATCGATGGTTGGAAATAAAAGATGTTAATGGGTTTAGCAAGTAATTTAAGACAATTAGTTTCTTCGTATGAATGATTGTAGCAACATGAGTAAAAATGAAACAGTTCTTATTTTTCGGAATTATGCTCTAATGTTTGTCACTAATAACCCAGAACCTAGTAAAAATATGTATCAACATAGTGAGAGGGAAGTAAAGAGGTGTGTAGCTATGTAGTAGAAGTAATGTTACTTTTTGTGATCTTAAGAAAACGAAATATTGAAAATGTAACTCAGAATGAAAACTATGGATAAATTGTAGGATAATTATAATAATACCAGCAAACAGAATTGACGTGAACGATACGGATAATAAATATATTTACAATAGTGCTGGTTGGAATATACAGTTGTACAGGTAAGTCGCTTTTGTTAGCTTTCTACATTGATGCTGACTCGATTTCAGTGCGTTGAAGAATTTGACGTAAGCTTAAAATTAAATCTGAAGGTATAATTAAACAAAATGAAGAAATTTCATTAAACTAGTTGCCTTTATCGTTTTTTATATTACTGTGGAATATACATTATCTCACTTTCTCCATTGGCGATGTTCTACACTGACATACGATCCGGACAGGTAGGTAGTTTTCTTATCAATCCAATCATTCATCTTTGAAAGTGATTTCAAGTCAACAGTGAGGTGTCAGATACCATCCCATGGTGTTTGCAACCAACTCGCACCCCTGATATTCTAGAATCATGTATTTTCAGACCCCCAAACTGGTGACTCTGCATACCATAATTCAATTTAACCACCAGCTATACTCTTTTGCTCCTCTCTTTGGGGAAAACATTGATTTTCTCCCTCCTCTTGAACAGTCTATATAATGCATTTGAGATTGGTTGGTTGATAGTCAAAGACAAAGTTGTACTTGAAGAGGCTTAGTGAGCAAATTGAAAACTAAGCAGATGGAGTTTGGAGTGGCAAAACGAGAACTCAGTTATGTGAGTACCTCTTTTTCTCCTCGTTGGACTTGTCATATTGAGTTAAACATTTCATTATCCATCTGTTGGTCACTTAACACTAGGGTTGTAGTCGATAACACGGTATATTACAGTTAATTTACGGCGTTATTCGAATGAAATAACACTGAATCCTTGCCAAATAACCTGTTAAGATGAATATATCCCTAAAACGATTGATCCCTGACATTTGATTGTTGAAGAATATCCCCGAGATCATCAATGGTAAATACAGATTAAATCTATGGTGACCTTAGGACAACATCAGTGACTCTTTGGGTTTACCTCTAACAGCACTCAAGACCACAGACTAGTCCATCCTCTTCATATTTCGTTGGATTTGTACACTGGAAGATTTCATTTGTTCTCTAAGAATACTGGAGGTACGGGATAACCTGGCAACTGTCAGGGTGTGTCAGGCTAGAGAGTGCGGCCTCAGTGTGGAGTTATTCAAAATAAGCTATTACATCATTTCAGTTAACTCTAACGGATTTTAAGACTCAGTGAAATAACAAACGGATTCATCATAACGATAATATTCAACACCCAACAAGTCGTCCAAAAGTGTTATGTCGTCACTAAGTTTAAAACCTGATCATGTATTCCTCTCACACAACCCATTCGTTGCAACTCCTCTCATCTTCTCCCTTGTTTGTCACCGAGTTCCTGTCTCAAAAGTTTTTTGAACTTTAACTGACATAATTAAATCCTTGCTATTTAACTCTCTGTGAACTTTTAGTGCGTAAACATCCGAGTTTATTCTTGTGACTATAGGTAGAATATAACGTAGTTCATGTTGTCTTTCTGACGGCTTTATCTTAGGACACATCTGTTCTCGGAGCAAGGCAGAATATTGTCTCACAACTGGAGACTTCAACGCACCACATATCAACTGGACAGAGCTCACAGCTTCAGGTGGGGATTTTGATAGCAACATATTATCAACAATAATTCAGTGTGCACTTGTACAATGTATCGTAAAACCAACACATAATGACTTGGAACATGATCGGTTGTTGCTGGACCTTTTCCTTACACATCACTGTAAAGATGTTGTCAACATTCAGCATCTTCCTCCACTAGTGGATAGTGATCACGTTGTACTTTACTTTAAGTTCCGGACACATGATATAAAACCTGTATCTGCTCCACCCCATTCGAATATCTGGAGAGATAATATTCCAGCAATCTGAGGCTGTGCTATCTAGCCCATCCGGTCGACCGATGCTGATGGATCGATGGAAGACGAATGGAATACGTTTAAGGCTAAATTTGAGTCCTTAATACAGCCGTTTATCCCATGGTTAACACGTAAGCTATCACATTACCCTCCATGGAATTACAAGGAAACCTGGAAGCTGCTAAAGCATAGGAAACACACCTGGAACTTAATCTTGCCAACAGGACAGGCATCGTTTAAGTGAGGATATAAAAAGATCCGGAAGACATGTGGAAAGACCATAGCTAAATCCGGTACCACATACGAACGACAGTTGGCATATGATAGCTGTACTTGTCGGAAACGATTGTTTTCGTACGTTAAATGGCGAACAAAACGTAGTGATGGTTTTCCCCCATTACTCTTACATGAAAATTCCGATTTACTAGCTGAATCTGATTCAGTAAAAGCTGAGAATTTTTCCAATTATTTTAGTGAAGTATAGTCCACGTGAAGTGTCACAGCTACTTGTCCCAATTACACCGAAATTCCAGCCATAGGATCTGTACATGTGACTGAAGAAACTGTTCTTCTATTGATAACTAACCTCAAACCTTGTAAGATATAGGTTTACATCCACTTTTGCTGTCATCGCTTGCGGACATTATTTCAAGACCGCTCGTAACGCCCTTCAACATGTCCCTTTAACTCTCTCAATTACCGCGGGATTGGAAAGATGCTATAGTCAGTCCTATATTTAAGGATGGTCAGAGACGGATCGTATCTAACTACCGGTCTGTCAGCCTAACCAGCATAGTAGTTAAGTTACTTAAAAAGATAATTCGGGTTAAGTTACCAAGTCACATGAATTAGTACAATCTGTTAACTTTCGAGCAACATGGGTTTCGTAACAAGCGTTTATGCTCGATTCAATTGCTTATTGTGAGAGATGATTAGACAGAAGTCATTGATAACGGTCTGTCTGTCGATGTGATGTTCATAGACTCTAAAAAAGCGTTTGACAAGGTTTCACACTTAGGTCTTATGCAGGAGTCCTCGAGCTTTGGAATAACAGTTGTTATACAGGAGTGGACCGGAAACTTCTTGCGTGACCGCGGACGGAGAGTGAAGGTCAATGGAATGCTATCCGAATAGAAGCCTTTCAAAAGCAGTGTACTCCAAGACACCATCTTGGGCCTTCTACTTTTCCTCCTCTACGTTAATGAATTACCGCTATTGCTTAAGTCGTTGACATTATTGTTTGCAGATATCAAAATCTGGAGAACAACGAGAAGTGAGGCTAATCGTTTTGATCTTCAGGCTGACTTAGACGAATTAGTTAGATTGGCTCGTGATTGGGGCGTGGAAGGTAATTCCAAGGAGAGCGTACTCATACACACCGGACACGTTAATAGTTACCTTACCTTTGGTGGTACATCTCTTCCACATGTTCAAGAACATAAAGACCTAGGAGTACTAATCAGTCATGACTTGAGAACAACTACGCACTACAACTCAGCCGCTTCCAAAGGTTATCGTGCGTTATGGTCACTTCGTCGAGCATTCAAACGCTTTGACGAGATGTTTCGAATTTTGTGTTCCACCTATTCAATAACACACTTAGATTACTGTATCCAAGCAGCTAGCTCATGTCTGATAAATGATACTAACTCACTTGTGCGTGTCCAGCGCGTGGAGACGAAATTAGTGAAGGGCCTTCCTAAACTCCCTTACGATGAGAGTTTAAAACGCCTAGACCTTTCCCCTTGTCTTATCGTAGGACGCAAGGTGACTTTATACTGGCACTTCTTATCTTTAATTATGATTTAGGTGTTAATATGTCTTATCTCTTTGCTCCCTTCAGCACTGATAATCTCCGAGGTCATAGCAAGAAGGTTCAGAACCCGCGATCTAATAAACTAAATGTGGAGTCCTGTTTTTCTCATCAAGTGGTCAATGACTAGAACGCATTACCAGAACAAATGGTATCAGCACCATCAGTGGACATTTTCAAGAAAGGCTGAACCTTCACTGGAAGGAAATCTGTCAGGATTAACACAGGTTCATCAACCTACTATCCTCATTACTGAAGACTGACTCTTGTAGTGATCGGCCAGTCTCGATAAGAACACGATTGGAATAACAGAAACAATTATTATTGTTGTAACCAATTGTACCAGAGATTGTTTTGCTGTATTTGTTTAACTGTATCAGTTTCACTTCTTGTTTCACTATCCGCCTTGTTTGGTTCGAACTTGCTCACGCACTGCCCATTTCGCCTGTACCCATTGGCACGTCTCGGTATTATTTCGATACCACGAGATCGCCAATAAATATACTTGATCTGGATTAATAAAGCCCTCTGATTTACGAGTTATCAAAGGAACCAAGTCGTTTTGTGGGCGCGTAATCGAACAGTAGTGGTGATCATAGTCCGTCCTCGACTCGACATCCACTACACTCTAAAGTCTTAACTCAAGACCTAGATAAAACCTTCACTGTCTCTAGTAGTCATGATATAACTGTCTGGAATGACGGGAAGTGGACGGCATTGCAGAAACAAGGAGGAAAAAGACAAAAACTCACTATCTCAAACAGGCCATGTCTGGTTGATAAGTCTTTGACAGGCTTCCATTCTGAGTCGCAGAATACCTCGCGAAAGCCGCGAAGACTGTGTTTAGCAGTAAAAAGCCTAATTTCATTAGCGATTATTCAGTAATTCGATGGTATTAAAAGATCCTGATCCGATAATTAGAAAAGCGTATGATTTGAAAAATGTCGGGAGGCATTGGCTTGCAAGACCTGACTACCCGAGAGCCCTTAATCATAAGGTTCGTTTCGCCATCTAACTTTTGAGTTTTTAACTCTCTAAGAGCATTCTTCCACTTGATTAGATCCTCAAGCGGCCAATCTGGTTGAATATGAATATTTGAATCACGGGTTTTGTATGCGTTATTCAGTATTACATCTCTTTCATCAAAATTCCCGAGTACTAACTTCAAGATCCTTCTTTGTTGGGTCTCGTCTACAACCCATTTACAGAGACTTATTACTTTCGTGATATTTACTCATGAAACCTCTTCCGGCAGTACATTTCTGATGGCAGATTCTACTAACTGCAGATCGTGTGCGTGTCTTTTATCAGTATCATTGTCTTTTGACACCTCCAGATTCTAAATACTTAAACTAGGAACGTGTTTAGCTTCTTTAACAGTCATGTCCACGGCTTTCGACCGTGATGTCAGGTCCTGCCTGTTAACTGCTGGTATCTTACAGTTAGCTTTCCTTGCAACGGTGTTGCGTGAGTTAAGCGAATAACTCACGACAATCTTCAATGGGGTCAAACTTGTTCAATCTACGATGAGGCTAAATATTGTCTTACTTTCGGACTTTAGCAGAGTAATCTGACACGCAGAATATCAGTCCGAAAAGGACATTTCAACCAGACGGGAGCTTTCTCTGGCTATCTTTCCTTCTCTTCCACGTGTCCGTGTCATCCATTTCTTATCAGTTGCAGCATCCAGATTAGAACTACTCCAAACGATAATGGTTCTACCCGGATCACCAGTCACTGCTGTAACAAATTTGCCACAAATATCTAATGGAGTATCGCTCATTAATTGTTTCGGGGTAGAAAGCTCTATTTCGTGTTGCACAGTTGGGTGTCTGGCGCGAGCCGTGACAGCACTTACGACACTGACAAATTCTTCGTTATCAGTGCCCATGTTGCCGATACAACCCTCGTCAACCTTTCTGTTAACTAATGCCAGAAGGCTTATTGCTTCTTGAATGAGTAATGTTTCGCTCAGCAACAAACATACAGAGCCAATAAGAGTTAGGCTTTGAGCCCCCTTTATGAAAGTGGGACTTTATTTCATTTTACTTTATTTTATTGAACCACCTCTTACACTCATCACATTGCATTCCTTCTTCTACAAGGAATAAACAATATGACTGTCCACCGTTGTGAACAGACTCAACCATCTCAAAAATTAATTGAAATGGTAGACGAAATTGATCAAATAAATCAAGCTAAAGTCGACCAAGACTACTTTGATGCAGCAAATACACAAAATGTAGATCAAAACACACATATACAATATCACCTTAGTTGAAATAAATTCAATTAAAGTGTCAACAGTAGTTTAGATGCATAATTTACGATCTAAACAGTGAATTGAATTCAACGAGAGAAAACACCGTTGTCTATTTCAAATAGCGCGCATCGTGATCACCAGCGTCGTGGTATTTATTTTGTTTGTTCCAAAAGGGATTTTCTTTTTTCATGTTTTGCTGTCGGGTGTTTGGCTCCTCACGTAACTTCGCTTACTACTTTTGCACGTTCTCTCTCAGTACTTGAGTCAACTTTCTTGTTGGTCCACGCCAGAAGACCCATTGCCTCCCCGAACAGCAAATGGAAATTAGGCTTCGAGCATCTTTTGTCCCCATGGGTTTCGAACAAGTACACATCTTATGAAACCAATTGTCACACCCATCGCATCGCCTTCCTTCCTCCACAGGAAATAAACAACTGAGCTGTCCACATTTATAAGTGCACTTGATCATTGTAAGCAGATGCAAGGGAAAAAAACGATCAAGATACAAAAGATATCAACATAAGCAAAGTTATTTAACAACAAATTTGGAAATTACTACTCTTTTTAAAATTCCCTGTTGTCGATTATTTGGTATTTTTATTCACGAAAGGTCGATGTTACGATTCACATGATTCAAAGACGTGATCTATGCTGTTAGGCGGGTTGAATAAAGATGTTTAAGGTCGAGTTTGAGCAAGCTTGAGTGAACATAGCGTTTGTAGGCCGGCTGGCTTATTAGCTTAGATGTAAGTGAATCTCCAGCTTTCTTAAGAATGTCGTTTATAGTCAACGCAAAGCCCGGATTGCCACGCTACGAATGCACTACATAAGGTTGACAAGTTTAATTGTAAAGAGATCGAAATAATGTAGCACCAGTAATATTGGATGTACTGAACATTCAGAATAAGGATGTTGTTACATAGTTTCCCGATATTCATCACATTTTTCTACTTACTTTCGCTTATTATGTTGATATGCAGCATAGAAACTGGTACACGATTGCTATCGGTTTATTTAATGTCCGTCTTAACTTTTAGATCATCGAAGAAAGCACATTTTGAGGCACGAAAAGGTTTGTTTGGTAGGAGGCTTGCTAGTTTCAGTTCTATGGTGGGAATGAGTGCATAGTATAGTTTAGTGATACATAGATTATTTTAGCAGTCTTGATCAACTGTATGTAAGATCGCACTAATTTCTAGTTTATCCACGTTAAATTAGTGTTAAATAAACTACCCTCTAGATATCATCCAGTCTAGTGAGTAAATTTCCAGGTCGTTGAGCCACGTAAATCTTATGTATCTTAAATTTGAAAGTTAATACTGTTTAGTTTTTTTCTAACCTGCAAGTTGTGTATTACATGACATTACTCGTTGTTTTTGATGGTCATTTTGAGTTAGTCTGATAACTGCAGAAAGCGTTTTACTTCCTGGATAACCTTTGTAGGGCTTTTGACAAAATGATTCTATTATCATACATTTTATACACCCATATAACTACTCTGCATTTTAAAACAAAGCTCTAATCAAATCTTGTTTGTTTCAGTTAGTCTTGAAATCATTAACTGTTTGTGGTGATTCTCCTTGTAAATGTATGCACAAATTATTGTGATGTCATATTTTTGGTGGTGTTGTATTTTTTACATTCACTAAATAACTTGCTTACTTATCTTAAAGTGAGATGGTTTACTTTCAGCTTCTTAATGACTTCATTAAAATACAATGAAGGGCGATATGAAGCATGCGATTGGTTTTTAAGTATGCAAACACAAAGATCTGTCTCTGAACTTCAACCAGATCTGTTCGTCTCAAATA
Organism: Schistosoma mansoni; assembly: GCF_000237925.1. NCBI lineage: Eukaryota > Metazoa > Platyhelminthes > Trematoda > Strigeidida > Schistosomatidae > Schistosoma > Schistosoma mansoni. Next base: position 52,889,183 of record NC_031495.1, read on the forward strand.
GCAGATTCTTGGTTGATAACCGAACACAACGTTTTGTAGAGCGTTACTTCAATGCATTCTATTTAGTTGATGTTGGTGGGGAGTTGGAAAATGATATTTGTATATTAAGGCACAGCAATACTTTGTGTGTTGTTGGTCTTGCTTGTGGGCACCATATTTTTAAAAGGTGTAGCATGAATTCGTCTAGTGACTGTTCTTCGGTAACTCACGAAATCTTGGGATTAGATTATCAGGTAAATATTTGTTACCTTTTCTCAAGTATTTTATATCGATCTTAAATCACTCGTTTTGAGGGAATTTGTATGATGTTCCTTTGTTTTTATATTGTAGTTTGAGTTTTTATGACATACATTTCATCATTTATTTGAACACGTAAATATTGGTAGAAAGGGGCACCAGATATATATGCGCCACACAGACATGTCATTTCATTTAATTGTGTAAAGGCTATGATACTACCCGGGTGCCCAGACCGAAGCAGGTAGTTTTCTTAGGGGGCTACACCTCGAACCTTTGACCTAATGGCCTAATGCACAAGGTAATGGAGCATCGTAAGGAGATGCAGTCCCATAGTAGCCGGTGACCAACGATTGGTTCATACGCCATTTGTTCACTCAGGATCCTGGAGCCCATTTGCACCATTGGATCAGAATCAGGGTTTTCCAACTCCCCTAGGAAGTTGATGTATAGTGACGAGTCCCATTCAATTGATTATTCAAAAATGATCCGTAGTGTCACAATTTGGTCTATGTACGGCCGATCCCTACGGAATCTAGCCTGTTTATCTGGACGCTGGGTGTCCACTGAGTGTTTCATCCGGTTTAGCAGCACTCTCAAAAACTTCCTGGTGCCGATAGTGGTGTGATGCCTCTGTAGCTCTCACATTTGCTGATCCCCCTTTCTTTGGTATCTTGATGAGGTGTCTTTTGCAGTTCGTCGGCACTTGTTCTACCTCTCAAATCTTCCTGAATAGAACAGTGGAGCATGTTTGCAATTACTTCTATGTCTGACTTTAGTGATTCGGTTGGTATATTGTCACGTCTTACTGCTTTCCCACTCTTGATTTGTCTAATGGCCATCCTGGTTTTCTTCTATCGTTGGTTCAGTGGCATCTGTAGAACAGTCTGTATGATGCTTCGATGTCCGGTGGATTCAATAGAGCTGGTCTATTTAAGAATTTCTTAAAGTGTTCCACCCAACTGTCTCTCTGTCCTTGAATTTCAGTGATTGTTTCGCCTTCTTTGTCCTTGACTGATCCCTGTGGTTTACTATATTTTCCTGTCGGTTTCTTTGTCGTGTCATATCGTTGTTTCATATTTCCTTCTTTCACAGCTCTTTCCTCTATCGCTGCTAGTTCTTCCACATATTTCTGTTTGTCGGCTCTAATGCTCCTCTTCACTTACTTGTTTGCTTCAGTGTATTCGGAGTGTGCCTTGACTTTTTCTGTTCTTGTTCCACTGTTGTCTTCTTTTCTTAAGTCTTGACCAGCGTTCCTATTTATTATGATTTTCTTCTTTGTTTAGCAGGATTGTTTGATCATCATGAGATGATCAAACTGTAGGCAACACCAGGCAACTCTTCAGACTAATAAAAGAAACCGGAATTTATAAGTCAAGTGTAAGTGAAACGATCTCGAAAAAAGACGGAACCCTTATCTGCTCCCAGCCCAGACGTTTAGAACGATGGGTGGAACACTTTAAGGAGCAGTTCAGCTGGCCTCCAGCTACTGCACAACTACCGACTATTCCCAGATAGTCTGAATGGAACATTGAAGTAGGTCCCCCGACCCTACCTGAAGTTCAAAAGGCTATAACTAATCTGAAATGAGGAAGAGCAGCTGGTCCAGATGGATTGGCTCCAGATGTCTTTAAATATGGTGGCCCAATTTTAGCGACTAGGTTGACTAATATTCTGGCTAAAATCTGGGAGTTGGACATTATCAGGGGAACTCCTTCAGTGTGCAGAGCATCTTCTTGGTGACCAGAATACAGTAGCATCTCCCTGGAAATCTAATATTTTCTGTCCAGGTTGGTTCCAATGGGTTTCACCTATTCCAAGCACTCCAAGTTGTATCTGCTGATATGTGCAGCTATTTGACTAGTCGTTTCGGTCTCGGACATTGTCTGGACATTCCATGTACCTACACTAATTGTTACTCTAGTTGTTAAAAAGGTCATAGATGTAGTTTCTCAGGAATGTTGGCTATCACCATGAAGCGTCTTAATTCTTCTAAATAAAGATCCTTCGACTCCTAAGGGAGAGCTAAAATGTTTTAAATTATTTTTTTCTGGTTAGCGTTTTTCTAGCAGTTTTTCACGGGATGGGTTAGCTGACCCCATCCTTAACCGTCCTCCTTTACCCGGGTTTTTGAACGGCAGTAACCCTAGGAGAGCTACAGGTGCAGTTAAGTTTGATATAGGTGTTTTTTGGTGATCTGTATCAGCATATTTAAGTATATTAATTGCTAGCCCTAAGGCAATTTTAAGCTCATGTAATGTTTAGAGTCTTAAGATTTAGAAATCGGCATTTCCTCGACTTTTTGTTCTGACTCCGGGTACCTTTATGTATACCTAAAACGTGTGATTATAACTCCATGTCGCTACTGCATTGTTGAGAAATAGGTCTTCACTGTTGTGTGAACTAATATTCGATAGTCAAAGAGTCTTTCTACAGGTTTTAATGGATCAGAACGTTGGTTTTAGGATTCGATTAATATTTGCGTAAAACCACTCAAGTAACAATCAAAATAAGGACTCAGTGAATGGTTAATTATTGATCCAAATACGAGACTATAATTATCCTGCAACTCAGTTACCCTATATATTCTTGTGAATGACACTATCAAACCAAAACTCATACATTGAATATATTCCACAATTTCATTGTTACTTAATTATTTTAGGTTTCCAATGGATTAAATCGTTCGAAAAGCAAAGTCAAAGGCCGTCGTAAACATGGAGGTCATGTTTTGCATAAATCTACAGATATAATAGCTTATGCTATTTGTGATCGTGAAATAAAACACCCCTTAATGTGTGGCATTCCAGGCAATCTTTTGGAAGTTAATAATTCTCTAGACATCACAAAAAACGAATCTCATCTTCCTAGCTCAGAAGATGTAAGCTCATTAAAGTCAAAAGTAAAGCTAACTCCTTTGATGGGAAGCGGGAGTACTGTTAATATTGGTACCTACTTATCCATTATACTGCCAAAACCGAGATCAAGGAAGGATCAAAGTGGGCGTATAATTGATAAGTCCATTGATGAGTCCATTTTACTGACTGATTCTCCTACTCAAAACGGTACAGCACTAGTTGATGATGTTTTGAAAAACCTCGACTATTTAACTCAGTCAGACTATGCAACACAGATTGCTGATTTTATATCACAGACATCGCTTCCTAAAGAACAAATAGTACTTACCTGGAATGAATACTCAGCCCTGCGACATTGTGCATAGATTATTCTGCGATATTATTTTTTATACCATATTTTCACTTTTAAATAAATAAATAAATGTTTACACGTGATTCTCTTGATTAATATAATTAATACTATCAAGTATTAGTCACTAAACTTAATTAACTACTAATCCCGTCAATCGTCCTTAAATCTTTTACTTCGATACTAATGGGAATTATGCTCGACCGTAGCTGCTACCTTGAGCTGGTGGTCGGGCTTGCCTATTGTGATGACCCAACCGGACTATATTGGCTGGAACATATGTTCCTGTAGGTTCTACCATGCCAGACAGGTCGATTGGAGAACAGTAAGACTAAAAGCAGAAACTCAAGGTCTGAGGGCGAAGTCGTACTGCCGACTGTAGAAACGTGTGACGGCAGTAAAGTGTTTCCCTCGGCCAACCAGCATCTGCAACGATGCTGCCTTCTCACAAGGAACGGTAGGGTTAGGAATGGTCAACCCTAAAAATGTCACGTCTCACTTTACCTCAAGTATCTCCGTCTCCGGCGGTAAGGCCATTGGAAGAACGGAGCTAACACGTCAAAATACTCCCACAAAAAGACCGTGAGCGAGCGACCTCAAGCAGTTGTCCTTTGGGATCTGTGATCACGCTCCCAGGTCGTTAAAATCAACATTAATCCAACTTCACTTTCAGGTGCCTCAAGAAATACCCTTCCACGGTGTGGCAGCCAGGAAGTGATATTAGCCTTCATACACGTAACAGCACACAAGACCAAGTTTGTCACATTCAAATCCTTCCTACACCTTCTAATAACTCTCTTATATCCACGACCAACCCTTCTCACGTCCCTTTATCACCTAGCACCGCTAGGGCAAACGATTCGAGTACATGGAACGTCATTCCTGGTCTCCTGAAACCACGCTCTAAACTACATGTAGGAACTTTTAACGTTCGAACATGATCCCGAATAGGACAACAGGCTTCCTTAGCTAGGAATTTAGAATCTCGCACCATCGATGTGTGCTGCGTCTCCAAAAACGCGCATAAAAAGTCCGAGTAGCGTCATTCATTTGACCTCACCATGTCATAATAAAGAACCAACTCGCTGGCGTAGGTATAGCATTGAGTCCTAAAGTAGGACTAGCTCTTTTAGACTAGATCCCAATAGACAGTCATCTGTTCGCTGTCCGACTAAACAGAACAGTAAGGACTCGGAAAGATAGGGAAACTCGTCGTCTCTGCCTACTCTCAGACTGACTGCAGCTCAGATGATGTAAAAGATGAGTTTTACAGGAAACTTTCCGACCTCCAAAAAGCTAGGCTCTCTGATGTAGTAATAGTGGCCGGTGACTTTAATGCACAAGTAGGTAAACTAAGCGAAATGGAAAGACACGTAGGTGGATCTTATGGTGTCGTGGCTCAAATAATAGGTAATGGCGACCTTCTGTTGCAGCTATGCTGAGATAACCGCCCGTTTCTTGCAAATACTAACTTTAAGCACAAGGAAAAACATCTTTTGTTATGGTGACCCTCGAATTCGTCCCAACGTTGGAGAGGTTCGGTAGAATACTGTCGCTCATTCTGGAGCACATGCTCAGATTCAGATCATGCTCTAGTGCGAGCGTGTATCTGTCTGTGTCTTACTGGACGTAGGAAAGACGCTGCAATGAAGCCTCTCAGGGTTCTACTTACTGATAGGCAAGCTAAGAATATATTTCAGGAACAACTGGAAAAACAGTTAGGCAGACATGTATGTTGTGTCCACTCTGAGGCAGCTTGGAATGAAATCTAAAAAGCTAAGGAAACAGCAGTGATATCTGCTAGTACGGTAAACCATAAGGTTGGGGAGAAACACTGGATCTCAACAGCATCTACCGCACTGCTAAATACTCGAAAATTCGTCCCATCTGGCTCTGAACATAACGAAGAGCGGAGTCAGCTTAAGCGCAGGCTAATAAGAAGCCCACGCAATGACCGCGAACAGTGGTGGGTAGCGAAAGCAAGAGAGATGGAAAAGGTAGCGGCAATAGGCAACAGCTGACAACTGTTCAGACTTGTTAAGGAGACCGTTATTAGGAACCCAACTATCAGCGAAACTATCTCGGAAAAAGATGGACATATTATTCATTCCCAATCCAAGAGATTGGATCGATGGGCAGAACACTTTGGGGATCAGTTCAACCGACCTTCAGTCGCACTTCGGTTTCCCACGATCCCCAGTCAACCTGAATGACAAGTTGATATAAGTCCACCAACTCTTTACGAGGTTGTGAAAGCTATAGGAAATCTTAAGCGAGGGAGAGCAGTAGGCCCTGACAGGTATACTCCTGAGATTTTTAAGTATGGTGGTCCAGTACTAGCAGCGAAATTTACTGCTTTGGTATATATATATATATATATATATATATGGTTCGGCACGGAGCTCCGAAAATGAAAGTTCGTTTATTTGAAGCGCAGTTTCAGGTTTAAAGTAGCACTTGTCGATCCAAGGGACCGCTGTATTAGTAGTTTCCGTTATGTTAGCTCCAGTCATCTCTAATTGGAACCAGAAATCCTTTATACAAAAGGTCTATCTGTGCTTTCTTATTTTGATAGCTTCCGTTTGTGGAAAGGTACAATCTATGGAGATACCACTTATCTGTGCTAAACATTTTATCACTACTGGGGCGCGGTATAGTTGGTAGTTTCCTTTATTTCTAACAATACTCTCCCTAGTCTAATTAGTTGTAATTTATGAGAAATAGATATGAACTAATGAAATAACTTCCTGGAGCCAGTCTAGGTGGGTTTTCCAGTTGACTATTAGCTGGGTAGTTCATAGTTCAGATGCTACTCTACCCATTATTATTATTGAGTAATGAATGTACTTCATCAGTCGAATACTTGGTTATTTGCTCAAAACATTTGATTAATTCATGGGGTCTCATTATTTTTCTTTGTTTTTGTTTGGATACAAAATACTGTTTCTGTGCTACATATTTAGTGTAAGTGGTTTATTCATTGAAAAATTATCGACATGGTTGTCTACTCTTTTAATGTTTGAAGTAATAAGTGCGGATTTTTGTGTAGTCATCATCGGACCAAACGACACCAATAGATTTAGTCGATTAACATTTCAATTATCATACACTGTATTTTTACTACAATAACGCCAAAATTTTGTGTGAAGCAACATTTGGTCCCCAAGTTGTACCGATTTCTTATTGTTTATAAATATTATTCCTCTGTTGGAATTAGTCTATCTGGTTTGATCATAATCGCTACAAATATGAACAGTAACTTACTCCTGTAATATCTAAATCGCAAAAACATAGTAAAACAACTTATACATCGTGTTGAATACAAGTAGTACTAAAATGATAAGGTACTAGTACTCAAAATGTACGTAGAAATATTGAAGCTCCTTTTCAGGTAACCAATAATAGTCTAGAAAAGATTAGTTAATGGTTCAAACTATGAATTTGTTGAGCTTGAAGATACCACCAGTATTGTAGTTTGACAACTATTAACCGGTAACACCTATAATCGAATCGTGCCCCACTCAGTTAAAATCAGAAGTCAGAAGCGAAAAAGGTTGGAAGATATATTTGATGCGTTATCAATAGATCGAGGAGCGATTAATCTAATATGGCTAGTGATCGTAGGAGGTGTTTCCTACGCTGTGCTGTAACGTGATCTGGTGCGGATGCATGACTGAACACCTTCAGCCAAACAAGTCCACTAAAACTAATGTGGTCAGCATCCAATGTCGAAAACTTAAGAAGCTATTGATTTTGAGCAGCTACAAGCTACTAATATTGACCACAAATTGTGTATACATTATAAAAATAAACTATGTTTTAGTGTTGAATATAATTTATTAGGATATAGTAACATCAAAGTTTAAATATTACACAAAAAACTAATTCTAAGAGAAGTATTCAGTTCATATATATCAGCTTTAAGTTCATGAATGAGGTTAATTAGATAAAATTATTTCAGATAATATAACCTATTTCATCAATTGTAACTCTTCAAATTCATATAGATAAAATACAACATGCAAATATGATTAAATGTAATACAAAGATTGATATTTCAAGAATAAACCTTTCCTAATAATGTTTTAATTCTAAGTGTAAACAACTTTTATGAATGTTTAAATGTAACATATGATATTGAAATTGTGAAGGAAAATTCAAAATTTCAATTTCCTAACAAATCAGTAACATAAATATTAGGTTAATGAAAATTGAAAAATATAAACTGGGATAAAATGATATTGTCATTTCATTTAATTATAACTGATACATTTTACATTTCTTTATGACATCCAGGCTCATTATCGGGACATACACATGTACGAGATCTACCACCATCATTCGGTAAGCAAATATAACGACATCGTCCATTAGAATAAGTACATGGATTAGTTGAAGCTAAATGGGTAATAAATATCGATAAAAATATAAGAATTAATTGTTTTGAATAATTTAAATCTTAGATTCTATCATTTATGGTTGAGGTATGTAGATAGAAGTATTTTATGGTCGTCATAAAGACGACGCATCCATCTATCAAGACATGAATACTAATAATGAATAATTGTTAACAAGAAAAGTCTTTTTCCAATTACAAAGTTGATGATAAATCAAATTCCTAAAATTTACGTCGATTAGATGAAGAGTTGACTAGCAGGTGTTAATAAAGAAGTAAATGTGCATACTATTATAGCGTCGGTTACTACGTTAATCCCACATAACGTATTCTAGCTTCTGGACAAGTCAATATATTTATTCTACTTGAGTCACATTTTGATCCTGTCAATTATTCGCTTATCAACCTTGACTGTTTCTATATGAGCGTATGTGTGTGCATATCTTATCCTATTCATCATATGTCTGTAACTGATTTTTGTGTGACTATAAATATTAATTAACGCTTGATTAAATGGAGTTGTCTCACACGCCTTCTCCACCGCGCGTCATTTCGCTTCATCCCTCTGATTTCCTGTCCAGATCAGTGAGTTTACAAAATATATGTATTCAAAAATCCATTCTCATATTCGGTTTAATTAATTCTGTTATTCACTAACGCGATTTCAGTCGATAATTATATACGAGGATAGGCGACATATGTATTTCGGAGAAAATATTTTATAGAGAAGTGATTACAGCTGTTGATCAGGAGATTAAGTGTTAGTTTGCCCTTGAAAGACTTACGAAAAGAGTAAATAAATCCTCTGAAGACTTTTTAATTAGGGACTGTTGGTCGAGTCAGAACGTATGAGAAACCGTCAGCAAAACTGCTAACCCCAAATGTCATTAATCATGGCTGCCCACTATCCTCATTTTTTTATTCAATTTTATCATCAATGTCCATTTAGGAATAAAACTTTTCTTCGACAAACTTCTCAGGGGTCAGTCCTCTACCTGGAAATTCGCCTGTCGATTGAGAATAATCAGATTACATATTCTTAATGAGTGAAGACAATGACAAACTGCAGAATCACTTAATCGTTTTGAGCGAAAATGTTAGTATGTTTCGAATGCGAAATGCTGCTTCAGGACTGGTTTGCATAAACACCTGAACTGATGATAAGGAGTTAAGTAGTTTTATTGCGTTGACCATCTCACTTATCTTGGAAGTCTTATCGGCACTGGTGGTTTGGTGTCTGACGAAATTTCGGTTGGCTCTTGAAAACGTGTGTCGCTTGTGGCGTAGACGAAATGTTCGTCCGCAGCCAACGGACATGCATACTCCACAGCAGTCCGTTTTGTACTATTTTACGTCCGTGAAACATAGTCTATCAAAGTAGAAGATATTGTCTTCGAAACATTGCTTACGTTTTGTGAGATGACCGAGTAAGCAGTATTGGACTTAGACATAAGGTAATTGATAAGATTAACAAGTCGGTTGATGAGATAATAAAATTTTCACAGTCTGAGGTGGTTTTGGAATGTTATGTATCCCCAACCATAGCCGATTTAAATAAGTGATGCTTGTGAGTGCAGAAGTAGGTTGAAAAAAAGCTAGTGGTGTTCAAAACAAAATATGATATTGGTTCTATTAAGTCGGTGACTAATGATTTGAGGAATTATTATGTGTTAACTACCCGGTTCGCTCTATAACCGCGATCAATAGTTGGAGACGTTAGGTAACATCCTCCAGAATCAATTACAGCAGCGTAGATCCATCTACTTATTATCTTCATCCGGAAGCAAGTTCTGATACTTTCCTTTTTTATGATACTCTCAAGATAATTAGGCAATAAACTGTATAGAGATTTGATTTTTGATGAATATTCTCAATAGTAAACGGACGTTTATGAAAAATTTGACCTCATTTAATTCTAGTTGTGAATAAGAAAGTGAATCTTTAAAATAATGATCAATTTCTGATAAAAATTTCATGCTATGTGGTATGGAAATTAGACCTGCGTGAAATATTTCAGAGGAGGCTATGGATATTCCACAACGACAATAGTAAACTTCCACATTATTTACGAGAATGATGATGTAAGTTGAAATAAAATATGGTTTGTCAATAGAAAAATAAACCATATGTCTACAGGTAACTAATGTATTGCTCTAAATATTAGACTATGAGATTCAGCTTCTGATAAGATCTCAAGTTTAATTTATTCACCAAGTGTTGCGCTTGACTGTAATGTGGATAAAAGGTATGCAGCTAACTTCCTTTTTTCAGACTAGTTCTCCAAACAGGTTCTCTCATTATATTCTAAGTAGGGGTGAATGCGATCAGGATGATCATACTCCTGTAACCTATTGCTCACAAACGAAAAGCTATCAGGAAATGAGTCCTAACATAATTAATTAACAATAGTCTGGGTACAGAAAACCGCTTCTTCTTCATTTTATAAAAATTACATGTATTACGCAATAAGTAATATAAAATCAAATACCAATAGAATGGTCAAATTTGTTTTCAAAAAGATGATCTTAATCAAAGTTTATTTATTAAGAATTTTCTGTTGAATTATGTAGAATGAATTCAAAAAATCTGAAATTACCTTGTGGACAATCACCTAGTACTGATAAGGCTTGGAAACGATTAGAACAACAGACATAACGGACACGTATTCGGCGATCAGGATTGATAGAGTAATAAACTGTCCTAAATTTATGGAGAAATGTAAATATTTAGAATATTTTTAGTAATATATCAAATAGTTTATTGCAAGTTAATGTTTGAACTTGTTAATATTTTGATCGTAAATTTCTTTTTTCAATGAAGTCGATGAGACATTTATAACGTTAGAATTATTGAAACAAGGATAAAAGCAATGCCTATAGAAATGTCAGTCTATAAGTAGACCGTTCTTTTTCATTATTTTAATATCAGTTTGAAGAACATTGATCAAAGAAGATAAGGGGACAGATTACTTAGTTAAGAGGCCGAAAATCACAGTTGGCTGTATTCCATATTTTCTCTTATGTACCAGAAATTCTCTGGTTTCATACATTCTTCCTGCCTTTTTTCATACTATTGGTCCATTTTAGCTTTTGTCAGTGCTATTGTTTTCACTTTTTTTTCTGGTATCTCAAACTGGCACGTAATTCGACATCATCCTAGAGCGCTTATGGCTGTTTTCAACAAGATTATGAAAATTCATTGATTGTTAATAACACGAAATGTTTGGTGAAACAGGGCAAAAACTATTCGTTCCATAAATGAAGTGGTAATATTGTACAGATTGAGGAGGAAGAACCTTGCAATCTAGAAACAAATAAAAATGCTAGTACTTAATTAGCGCTTTATTTTACCTCAAAACACAACCTAGAATAATTTCTAAAAAGTCAAGGAAGTGAATAGAGATTTTTCAAAAAGCGCCATAGAAAAATCCAACAGGATAACGTATAATTTCTATTCTGAACCATATATGATGAAGTTTAAAGTCACTAAGTTTTATGGTCTCTAAGACCCCAGCCGGAGAATGGTTATGCACTAACAAATCTTGTTTCTTCATGCCACATGAGGCAAAATTAAATGACACGCTTATCTTCGGAAAATTTATATCAGACTTCATGTTTGGCGGCAACTTGTGAAAACTAACTATTTACGAACTGAGACCTATTGGACAATCTATAATTATCAAACTTCCATAGATGGTTTCCTTGCATCCATCAGCTCAGCTCAGGCGTCGACCATCCACTTTTAAACCTTCCAGAATAGTAAAAGCACCTTTCCCACTTGATAGGAGTGAGTAGGATTTACCTATCATAGACGATAAATTTAGCCTATGGAAATTTTTGTAAAATTACTTAATTGATAAATAGTATTCTTAAAAGTAATTTACTTCACTCCACTTATTATAAAAACTTATTGCAAAAATCGATTACTTTGTAGCGTCTGTCCACAATAATGTTCCTTTATACTGTGTCATACCAAACGATGGTTCTTCAGAAGGACTAAATTCTCTTATCTTTTCATTGGTTAATATCTCTCTTCCCGTTTGACCTAATCGTGCACAATGTAATTCAGTGACTAATCCAAACATTCCTTTAGAAGATCTTTGCATCCAGCATAATTTTCCAGCGGAATTACCATTAACTGGTGTTGCAGGTGATATACTAATTGCCAGTGGTTCACCAGTTAATTGTAATAATTGCTCCTCATTTTCACCAGACATTGAAGCTACTTGAATTGTACCATTCGGTCTCCAACCGTCTGTGTATATTGCCCAGTACATTAGACTGATTGTAGTAGTAAAAATAAATGAGCAAGTAAATACGTGTATATACGTCTCACGAAAACGAATAGTTTGGAAATTCAATGTATAAAAGGCATTGAAATTTAAGCATATGAGGGATTTTTTCTTTATTTTACTTAATTGTAACATTCTTACGTAAGCACAATGTAAACCGGTGAGTATTATCCCTACCAATAGTTATATTGGCAGGTAGAATTATAATCTATCACACAATTAATATGATGCGTAATCGTGTATCTGAACGAATAGATAGATTTGATTTTAAGTGGGAGTATGCTAACGATGGAGTAATTTTATAATAATAATATTCTTATATTCAAGACTAGTGTTTGAAATCATTGTCATTTCGTTTAAATATTCGGTAGCTTGAAGCTAGTTACACTAAACTTGAAGGTAACATAATAAATAATGGAATGCATCGAGAGTTGAGTATAGCGAATCATATTTAGAGCCATTAACAGAAACTCCAGATACAAGACAATTAAAGGGTTATAATTAAAACGTTCCGAATAGAAAGTCCGACACTATTAAAGTACTCACGTTAGCTCCAAAGTTATCTAATCTTTTAGAAAACGGAACGTATGTAAATATGTATAATACTTACATCTCTAATAATATTACTGCGTATAAATCCATCGATATTCTTTTTACTTACCCTAATGTGGAATGCAAAGCTAGTCCAGCGAAATTCTGTTGTTCAGAAGAAGTTAAGCTATGTAAACTTTCAAGTGTATAATGAATATTTGGTTTATTTGGATTGAATACCATAATTTTCCCAAAGGCCTCTTCCCAGGCAAATACATTTCCAGATAATGAATCTACCGCCAAATTACGAAATCGGTTAAATTGAGAAGTGTATATTTCTTTTGTCACCAACTTATTTTGTCCAGAGTTTGAATTACCCCATCGGATAGTATGACCATAATCAGATGTATATATAATTCGTTGACTATTACAATCACCAACCATGGAGACACGTCCATACTTGTTATTTTCAGCTGCATAGAACAATATAAACAGAAGTTACCGCTTACAGTTAACATAAAGATTAACTTGAAAAAAATCTAAAAAGTATGTGCATATGGATAAAGTAGGTTAAACTGAAAATGATGCATCTGGAGACTCTTACAATGATAAATTATGGCATTGGTAATTATTTTATAGTAAATTACTTGTTACGGAACTGACATTTAAATACTCTTGTTTTAAAATATCTTGATAAATTAGATTTAAATTACTTAATACTAACTCTCTTTTGTATCACCTGATTAATCCAGGAAGCTGAGATCGGAGATTTGTGGAAAGAGATCAATTTGAAGTTAGTTTTCACCACAGATTAACATCAAACGATTAATCATGTAAAACCAAGGTTTGGTTCCTGAATGTTTTTACACCTTAATTTTGAACTGTTTAGCATTACACATCCGGGATCAAATCTGATACCTTCAGTTATCTAGTTGAGGACGACACATATAAATTTCTAGTTCGGATTTCAGTAGTCCACTCTCAAAATTCGGTTAAACTTCCATATTGTGTGACAATATTTCAGTGTTGTCGATAACCTCGTCGAACTGCGACGATCACCGTCTAACACTAGAACTTCAGGAATCTATTCCGAAGTCAGTCGCTATACAGTACATGATTATTTTTAGGTTTATTTAAATCGAAGTTTTTTGAGAAACTTTATATTAGAACAAAACAACTCTCTAACACCCCAAGATTTTCAAAAGTTCTTCAACAGATTTCAAACTGTAATAAAATTAATTTCAAAAATTAGTTAGTGTACTTTTGAAACATTATGGAATGTGTAGAATTATGAAGCATAATATCTACTAAAATTATATTAAAGACTATTTCATTTGCTAAATAGTCAAGAATCGTATAAGTATTTTGAAGTGAAAACTGAATTATTGGTAAGAAATTTTCGGCTCATGATCAAAAACTGAACTTTTGAAGAAACACCATGCACTTTACGATAACTTGCCTTTACTTCACTTTCAAAGATTATAGTTTTTAATAGTCTCAAATGTTTTTAATCTCTTCTCGATTTCTGTTGATTCATTTTTATAGAATATTTTGTTCCTTTCCAGATAAGGAAATATCTGGAGTAGTTTGAGAATTGCTGAATTCAGTAAGGGAGTTCGTTTCTTCGTTAAAAAAACACCTAAATATTAAATCCGGTTGATTGAAATTGCTTTTCAAATATTATGGCTAGATTTTCAGTTTCATTACAGTTCAATAATTGGAAATGGTTATGTGAAAGGGTTTGGATATACTGCATGACGGATTCCAAAGTTTCATTTCTGTATTAGCCAAATGATTAAAATCAATCGAACATCCTGAGATGGGACTAGTTTTTCTTCTCTATAGAACTAAACCAGTAAATATTCAGAAATAGGTTTAGAAGCTTTGAAATGACACTTATTTGTCAGGTTAGTGTAGTACGTAAATGTAACCGTAAAGCTTCAAAAACTATTTCGTTGTATTAGAAAGTATTATTATGCAATTGGAATTTAATTAAAAATAAAACTAAGGTCTAATCAGTTTTGTAGGATATGAGTAGCTCGAAATTAGAAGTCCAGTGTAATTAGAAAGTTCATTGAGTAGCAGCTGCGTTCTATGAATTAAGTGTAGTTTTATAGAACTTGAGATAAAGCGCACTGAATTTTTATATTAAGCAGTTTACGGAAGTCACCACTTAGAACTGATATGGATATTATAAGTGATAGTTATAATTCCATCACAACTATTGTCTAGATAAACGCCATATTAGTTGTTGTGTATGCTACATATTTCTGTCGCTATAAGTAGTATGTAGCACCAATAGGAAGTGGAAAACCTGACAGCAGAAGGCTAAAAAGATTGAGTTCAGGAGAATAGAAGCAAAAATAGAAAAGAATTGTGGACTTGAAGAATCGTAAAGAAAGTGAAGGACAAGTGATGGAGATTCACAAATGAAGTATTCAATGTATGATTCGCATATTTTACCAAGAGATTCTGTATTCCAATAGAATCGGTTATCACCCCATGTATTCCTGTTAGCAACATTACCTATTATTCAGTGACCAGTTGCAGTTCGAATATTTCGCTTACAGCATCACCGACTAATATACTAGATGAAGAGGATTGAATCCTATAGGAAACATCAACTCCTTCAAGAATAGAGATCACACCGTTGATGACAAATGCCTACTTCCATAAAACTAGGTTCAGTACCTTTTGTCATTCGCTTTCAACCATCTAATATTCAATTTTTTCAAGTAATAATATCTTATTGTTGACATGGAATAAATAAATATCATTCCATGTACGTGACAATGAAGATGTGCAATGTTGCATCTTAAATCGGGGAAATCATTACAAACTTCTTAAACTGTTAGCCACATAATACCGTAAGACGAATATCATACTGGTCATATCAACTGATCCTTGAAAACGATCAAATATACAAATGAGTATATCACATAAACCATAACATGTCATGCAGATAAATAATGACATAGCATGATTCTCATTATATCACTTACCAATATTCCATAGAGTAGCTTTGGTTACATTTGAATCGGTAGATTGTGTCATTAGAATCCCATCATCACTTGTAAGTAGCACAGTGAATGGAACTTAAAAATCAAATTGATCAAAAGTTTTAGGATTATATTTTTCTTCAATATAACAGTTTGAAAGATTGTTAAAAAGCTAAAGATGAATAACTACTCAAGAAAATTTTTAATGCCAATGTTTACCATTTCTATCACGTATTCGTTTTATAATAGTCAACAGATTTCAATGGAATATTCTATTATTTAGGAATTATTTAGACCTGCTACTCAATTCTGATCAGGGCTCTATTCATTTTAATGACCATGTTTTGATGAAATGAAATGATTGATAGTCATGACTTTAGTAAGATGATTTGATGTGATGAATGCAAACCGAATCATCGTGAATTTTTCACGGCAAAACTGGTATCTTAAGAAAGACAATTCATTACAGACAGAGAGTAGGACTTAGAGTAGAAAAACTCAGGATAAATTGGAATCCCAGGTCCTATAAATTTGATTATATAGGCCTTTATCTTTCCTGTTACAAAACACAATATAAACAATTTATAAAAACTTTCATATAAATTTGAGCGAAAAGTTTTATGGTAGTTGGGCCACGACATTGAGGAGGAAAATTATATTCGTAAAAATCACAGCCATACATTTGATTTCAATGGTACAAGAATCCTTTATATTTCATACAAAGTGAGATTAACAACTGAAGCTTTACACTTATGGGTAAATTCAAACAATTTTAATGGGAAAGATGGAATACAATTATCTGTCTCATGGCAACTAATAATTTATATGTAAACCTGAACTTAATTTTACTAACTTAAATCCATCTTTTATTATGTGGACAGCAATCATTACTTTCACTTGTTTTAATCAGTGCGTTTATCTGAACAATCAGCTTGGTCAAGATGTTTGTTTATTTATCCTCATTTTATGCATGCTGTGACACGTTTGATTAATATCATTTAGTAAATTCTCATAGTTGAAAGCATGAGTCAATTGAAGCTAGACCACCAAGGAAAACCTGGAAGCACTGGACGGCCGTTTCGTCCTAGCTTCGGTCTAGCTTAAACTGACTCATGCTTTGAACTACGAAAGTACTAAATCTCCACAAAACCCCTTCTGATTTAGTAAATTGTTTATTTTCATCAAATAAATTTTTCTTGCATTTGATCTACATGAATATACATAAAACGATTATCATAACACGATTTTTTTCACTTTCCATACCAAATGTCTCATACGCACTGTAACGAATCATATTTTCAACGTTGTTAACCTACGTGGACCTTTGAACTAAATACTTAAGTTTGATCATGCTGATGTTTGATCATTTTTCCTTGAAAAAGCTTAGATCAAATTACTAAAAAAAACTCAGTATTTCTAAGACTGAATTCATTTAGCCAGAAATACTAAATTATTTCAAAGTTAAATTTACAAACATACTTGCTGATTCTTCCACATTTACATCTATGAAAGCAGCAACATTCCCTGCACGGCACTCATACCTTCCACTATCAGTTATTGTAGGTTGATTTATGAGCAGAGAAATTTCATAGCCGTCTTGTTGTCTAGTTTTAGTCACTATTGGTTCTTGAGCAGAATGTGGTTTAATCCACTGGCCAGAATATGACTGATCGCTCCCAGTCACGAAACATCTTAATTCAAGTGGATGAGATATATCTGTAATATGCATTACTTCTCCCTCTCCCATTATTAGAACTTTTATAGAATCTGGAAGAAACAGATACATAAATTTATCATATTCATTAACAACGTCATTTTTTCAAGATGATTGTCATTAATGATTTCATGCAAGAAAAATAGTAGGCAATAAAACATACATTTTGCTGTACATTAGGTAACAAATGTAAATCGATCTGAAGTCGGAAAGCTTTCTGATAAAAATAGGTCACCTACACTAGCTGAATCTAGGTCTCTCTCTTCACAAAACTATCATTTATGAATAAAGAGGTCAAGAAAGATATTTCTTGGAAAATTAATACATTGATGACCGAACTTACCTTGTCTAACTGGAATTCGTTCACAAAATGTTTGTCCATCTCCACGATAACCAGATGGACAAATGCATCTTTCGTTTTCACGATCACAAATTGCACTCGAATGACACAGCTTACAATTCCAGTAGCAACCTCTCTCTCCATCTCCATCATAACCTGATCGACATTTACACGTCCCAGTATATCGATCACACTCCGCATTTCGTGTCCTACAGCCTCCACCGCATGTAGGATCAATGGTGTGTGATGATGTGGCATCTTCTCTACCTACACTTTCAGGCTTGCAAACAGATACTCCATCTCCAGTGAAACCAGCTTTACAATGACACGAATAAGCGCCATTAAATCTTTCATCCGGTCGACAGACAGCATCCTGATGACAATTATCTTGCACACATTCCATACAGACACCTGGCTGGACTTCAATAAATCCACGAGCACAAATACATCGTCCACCAACACACTGAGCTAGTTCTTTAAAAGGTATACCATTGCAATTACCACAATCTGCTGAAGTTGCTATATTTAAATAGTGATATAAAGAAACACAATATCATCAAATATGTACATCTGCATATATATGATAGATAATTTTCGTTGGTCTTAAAGTATTACTGACAACAAAGCTGTCAAACAACTCATTGTAAACTATCGACAAATCTGCTTAAAAGCACTAACGAATTATTCGTTTCGTAAACGTAAACGTAAACCTGGTACTGAATAGAGAAAATTCGAGCTTCCTAGCCGCTAAGATACCGCTCCCTAAGTAGACCAAATTAGAAATGATAAATTCCCTCGAAAAACGAAACACGTATTATCAAAACTATTTTCGTTGTTGTGCTCGTACATCAATCCCTTAATTTGTACATCGTAAGTATAAATGTTTGATTTTCGTTACTTCCTCAGTTAAACAGTAATGAACTTATCTTATTACTTCTTTCATCTGGGTAGGTTTGCTAGCTATTTTTGTTCAAGATGGTTAAAATTATTTTTTGTTGTTCAAGATTTTACGGTTACATTTTTATTTGATAAGATGAGATAACGTATATCCTACAAGTCCAAAGCCGTAGTTTTTTTTACTCTTTTAAACCAACCAAAAGTACTTATAATTAAAGCAAAATGTTGACGGCTTTCTGAAGTTGAATTCATACATGCACCTCAAAAATGTTTTCACCAATGAATGTTGTCACTCATAATATTTAGATTATGCTTGTCTAATCAGTATAATTAAGCATTAATATTAAGTGGATTAAAAGTGATAGTCATTCGATTATTTGTCTGATAGTTGGAGAACTATTCCAACTTTCAAGAAGTTTCAAATCCTATTTCGACTCGGACAACCAAGACCTTTCCAGTCAACTTGCTATTAATTACTTTCCACAATGTAAGTAACAAATTTGAAGACTTGAATAAAGTTTGGCTTCAGTTGTCAGTCAATTCATTAAGGTAAGATTTCAAAACATTTGATTATCATTCCGAGAGCTATCAGTTTAAATTCAGTTACGTCAAGCTTTTTGTCAATTAAATTTATTTTTGGCTTTTTGTATTCTGACTGTTACACTATTATTACTCTTCACTATCATGTAGTAAGTCATATTTGCTCCTACTTTTGTGTGACATAAAATATTTACTCTCGAATTAAATTTTGAAAGAGTAAATTTCATTTTTCTTGCTCATATGTATAACTTTAAGCTTATATATTCAAAGATCTCGCAACCTTGTTTCTGACAAGTTTTATATGATTTATGTTAGTCGAGTCCAAAATACAAACTCTAGAATATCTTTTTGATATGGTGTTGAATCTAAAGTGGTTGAATAGGTTACTAGCTAAAAAAGCCTCATTTTACAGAAGAGAGTTTGTAAGGGAATTTACATTTTTGGGGAAAAGGTAACCGAATGGCTACAAACATAGAATATTTGTAATTTTGCGACACAATCAATAAAAAACGGTATCGCCAGGGGGGGGGGGTAAAATAATATCGAAATGTGGAAGGTTACAGCAATTAATTATTTCTGTGACAGCCTCAACAGGTTGTAATATTGGTTTGGATCAATCACAGCAGTTTCAACTTCAACTGTTTTGTAACTTTATTTAAAATATCATGTGGGATTATCTTTTTCCAAATAAACAGAAATTTTTAACTGTTAGTGTATTACTACTAGTGGTTCAACAAAAAAATACATAAGATTATATTTACCTCCAGGTATTATATTACACATCTGGTAGCCATCTCCTTCATATCCATCCAAACAGCGGCATCGACCTTCAACACATCTAGCGAACTGATGGCATTGTTCTGCCCGACATAGATCTGAAGTTAATATTTTACAAAAGCAATTATACTGAGTATGCATGGAGATATATTTGACTTCATCTAGGGGTAAGCATATCATGCTATTTTTCAACAAGTACTGAGCATAAAAGACACAAATGCTTAGGGAAGTATATGAAAACATTTTATTGTACCAGGCAGTCGATTTCTCATATGAATATAAAATGGTTTTAAATTAAAGTTTTATCTTTTATTAGTAACTCATTCCAAAAGGTGTTTGACTATGTCTAGTATTTCGATAATGCAATGAGAAGACGAAGTTTATCAGAATTATGTGATATATTAGAAAACGCCAACTAGATTTTAAAAAATTAAACCATTTAAACTCTGTCCTTGGAGTTGAAAGAAGAATTATGTCGCCTCAGGATGAAGTCATGAGAACGATGCCCATTCTACCAACCATAGCAAGAGAAGGAAATATGAAACAACTATATAATACGACGAAGAAACCGGCAGGGAAATATATTAAACCAGAGAGATCGGTTAGGGATAAAGAAGGAAAGACAATCACTGAGATTCAAGAATAGAGGAACAAATGGTTAGAATACTTCGAAATTTATCAAAGGGACTAATTGTTTTATATGTCTAGTATGTTAGGTCTGTTTGTTTTAATGATGTTATTAAGCGTGTTATAATGCCAATAAAGATTGCAAGATAACTATCTAAATAAAAATAAACATGCTTTAATTCAAGTATTTGAAGTCCGTCGGTCTCATTGGGATAGGAACTGTGCTTACCACTTTGTATAGGCTGACAATTCCAATAGCCATCACCTTTATAACCATTTTTACAGCGGCAAAACCCATACTCACACTGAGCTTGTGGATGACAGCGAATACGTGCACATGGATCTATATTAAGGTTTTATAGAATTGGCTGATATAAGACATGGTTATGCAAAAAACGCTTTTAAAAACTCTTCATTTATGTATATCCTGAATCTCCAGCTCAGTATGTATAAACCGATTACTTGATGCTCGAAATTCAGTTATAATTTTTTTTAATGCAAATCTATCACAGTGTTTCACATACATTCTTGATGAGACATATTGAAAGATAAGTTATGTTAAGATTCTTGGATATTCTACAAAATGTACTATGTTGTATATGTGCTTATTCGATGGTGTCTTTAGCATTTCTTAGAATGATAAAAATCTCATAAACCTGGAATGCTCTTGTCCTGTTAGTTTGTTGATCCCAGTGACAGGCCACAGTTTTAGCCTCACAACTTTTTTAACATATACAACATAATGGTATTTATCGTTAAATCTTATTGCAACTGTACTTTTGCACCTAAAAACAAGCTATTGTAACACCATTTAGTTGTTTTGTTAATGACTTCCATGATTATTTGACCTATAGTTTGTACTGTTAGAACAAAGATAAAAACTCGAATAATACAATGACGGCACGAAGTTTATCTTAATTATCTTATATATTATCTCAAAACAATTTTAAAAATCTGAGCACATCTTGTTGGGATATTTATATGTGGGAAGCAAAGGTCATTGTAGAAAAATTTGAGAGTAAGAGAAAAAATAAGGAAATACATAATAAATTATATCATTATGAATATTAAATTAATATTACCAGGTTAGCTTCAATGTAAGTACCAATATAAGGGGTCTAAACGTTTATATGGCTAAAGCCTCATTGAATCGAAATATTTACTGTAGATAAGTTCAAACAAGTCGTATGGTTGATCTTAACCCAGAATTTATGCACTCAAGTAAGGTTGGTGAAAAAATGAGAGTGGTGTTTGTCATCTGCTTTTATTGGGGTATTAAGCTTTATTTGTTTTTATCCACACACATTTAAGCTAGTAAACGTAATGAAATATAACACGATCGTTTATATGCTGTTCTGGGTTTTGGTAAGGTATGAATATTTCTTTTTTAATTATAATGACCTTTGATTCACAGTGCCTTCTACTAATAACCACTTTAAGCCTTCGTTATGGCACGAGGCTATTTAATACTCCTCTGAGCAATAATGTGAAACAGAATTATTTTTAGATCCCAAATGAAGAGTGGTTTTCAACATACTCATAGGTTCATGCCTTCTATTGGGTATCCGTTGTGCATCACATCGTTTAGCAGCTTGACTGCATCCTCGATAGTATTGTAGTGAACAGAACACTGGTTGGGGACAATCGAATGTAAAGAAACTACAGAAAAAATTACAGACTATCTCAGTAAATTCTGACAACCATACAATGAACAGTCAATTTGCAAATTAACAAGCAATTGTCTCAATCTTCACCGTTTCTTCTCTAATTTCATTGTTCATGCAATTTCCTACCGATTGCGCTTCGTTTCAGTTCTTTCCTCATCGGTCTTCTGCCAAAATACATTCTATGTCTGACCAACACCATATACTACTTATATGGATATAAGTAGACCACACCACAGTATTATTATATAGACACAGACAATGCTATCGAATATTCCCTTCATTACACCTCATTTTTATTGAATTGGATAATAACTTCGCTTTTTTCTTGCCTTATCTAAATTTATCATAGGGCCTAATTATTTTGAATCTAAAAACTTTGTTCAGACATTCTCTTGTTATTGTAAATAAGAATCCAAAATATACAGGTTATTAGTGCAGGGGATTTGCGGAGACTGTAGTATTTTCACTGTAGAGATCACGAATTGATCTGAGCTGGATCACTAGTGAAAACCTGGAAGCATTGAACAGTCGTTCATAGATTAACAAATAAAAATATTCTTATAAATAAATCCTCATCAGGTTCTTAAATTATTGGCAATGAACTTTTTTAACGTGGCTATTCCCCTAATTTATAACAGAAGAACCTATTGAGAACTTATTGAAAAGAACATGCTGTACTTATTAGTGGAGAATATGAATTTCATCAAAGGAAATTTCAGTAACTTAGGTATAATATCTGATGACCCCATAAGTTTCTTGCCATGACTAGTTAGGTACTCGTTACATTTGGCTTGTTGAATAAATTTGCTTAACGTACACACGAGTTGCTGAAACGCTAAAAATAATTTATAGCCCAAGAAGATAGAAACTATATAACATTCTCTAAGTTATATTGATCAGCCGTTGACGTTCAATCATTCACCTAGATGACTTAGTCGGCACGTAGTTTGAGAAGGAAAGAAATTTGAAAATGCATCACTTATTAAAGAGGTAAATATTGATGGAGTCACCTAACCTGGTGGTTAAAAAGCCTATCATCGAGTGCAAAAATAACAAACAAAAATCATAGATTTCGTTAGATATTTCAATAACATTACAATTAATTAGCTAGCAACACATAAAATGATGGATAAAAGGGTGCTAAACATTTAACAAAAAGCATGTGCTGTAAGCAAGTAGCACTTGTTAGTTAACAAAAAGAAATCTACACATTTACTTAAAGACAGGCAACACAGCGACTAACTAGAGCAAAAGAACACAAAGTAAAATACATTTTTGATAGTACATTTATTAAATATTGAGCACAAAACACGGACAAAACCTGTCTATTTAACTACTTCCAAAGAAAGCGTGCACACATAAATATACGCTGACACAATCAATTCCTCATGCTAACTTTCTAATTAAGTGAATACCTTGCCACATTTACTCACCTTCACTTTTACGTCTACACTCACTGTAGCCATCACCCTCAAAATCTTCTTTACAACGACAATACCCGTCGTCACATTTAGCATTTTCATGACACCGAACATTCGCACAGCGATCTGAAAATATTAACATTTCTCTCTTAAATTATTTAAAGTAGTACTGTACTGGTTGTTGCACAGTCGAGAAGCATACTGCATATCATACACCGCATGCATATTGATGCATATTGAAATAATTTAAAATATTTCCATGAATTAATTCATGTTGTATTTATGAATTTGGTTACAGCAGTTGACTAGAAATCCGTCACTAAATTATTACTGGGTTTATTTCAACGTTCCATTATGATTACTACCATTTTAAGCTTAATATAACACCTAAGTCACTTTGAAAGCTAATACAGGAGGTGCTTTCTTCATTTTATATGAGCTAGTACAGTCAAACTGTTTTTAAAGACGCGAGACCTGAAGTGTGATGACTTTTCTTTTCCAGAATTTTCTTCATGCATTAGTTAATTCTATGAGCAGATGTGAATAATTTTATTTAAATATTTGCACATGCAAACATTCATATCAAAAAGTACAGTAAATAAGTAGTTTCGAAAAATGAACCTATCGGATGTTTACAGAATTATAGAAAACAGTAAAAATTGAAAGGGGAACGTTGCAGCAAGAAAACCTTCGACTTCTGGTGAACTATAAATATATATATATATACATAATTTCTTGGTTTAAAGTTTAGTAGGCAAAATAAATAGATTTACAAGGTATGCATCTAATAGGTAGAGAAATAAGTAGTAAACATTCATAAACAAAATGAAAAATGATAAGTGGGTATTCAATAAAGAGATTGTATAAAATGAGATGAATATACGAGAAGTTCCTCAAAATCACGTCAAGAATAGTGACAGTGTACATTTTGTCTAAACATATAATAGCTGTTTAAAAATATGATCAACAATACTTTTGTTGGATAGAAACTACTTTCTTGCATTTCGAGTAATCACAGTGGTTTAGAAAATGTTCCTATCGGTTTGAAGCACTTCAAAGATTCTTTGGCTATTTTCGTTTTATTATCGAGATATGGACGTGTTTAGGTTTACGTTAATCTTTCGATATGCTAGTCAGTGAATTATGGGACGACAACTTTGTTAGAATATTTTAGGCTTTCGAAATCTGCAGCTAATTATGACTACAGTATTTCCATAGTGACTTCAAAATTTTATTCTACTTTATTGAACAGAATAATAATTTCTAGTCTTTATCCTAAAGTATTTTACAGAGATCCACACATAGATGATGTCGTAATTTACAAAAGAAAGGCAAATTACGATGATTTGATGCAATACTCAAAAATGTATTGTACACGGGTAAAGTTCCCATAGTGACACGACAGTAACTCTGAGACCATATGAAGTGCAGTGAACGAGAAAATAGTGTGGACAACTTAATGCTAAATTAGAGAATCTATTAGTAAAAACTGAAAACCATGCAGTAAATAATTCATTTGCAAAATATCTATCAATCGTCTCAGACTTGATTGTTCCTTCATTTCCATACCAATCGCTCTCTGTTCTCGTTCCCTCCTCGTCGATCTTCTCAACCTTCTGCCGCCAGGCACTCCACTTTCGATTGGCGATACATACTACTTATATCCGTTGACATCAGTAGCACACACCACAATAGTATTTATATGAAGTTTTGAAATAAAGAATAATAAAGATGCAACGGAAGTGCTATAGTCAAGACAAACTTATATGGTAACTTTAAGACATGCATTATTCTACCTTGAGTGATTCGTTTACACTCGTAATATCCGTCTCCTTCGAAACCAGAGGGACAGAAACAATAACCATCAGTACATTGAGCATCTGGATGACATCTCACTCGTGAGCACTTATCTACCAGTAATAATTTGAACAATTCGTAATGAAATATTAAGTGAAATGATAGAAATGTTGATTTATTTTAACATCGCAATGAACAGAATAATAAAGTTTCATCATTCCTCGACTTAGGGCAAAACGCTTCATTAAAGAGTAAAAAAAACTATTTCATGTTGATCCAAGTTTAAATAATAAAAAGAACTATTTAGACCAAATATTGAGTACATGCATGCAAATCTGATCACAATAATGTAGTACCTTTCAGGTCAAAGATGATTCTAGGTGAAAGATGTTTGTGTATTCGTGTCCATGTGGGTGACGTATAAATAAAAATGACCAAGTAATTTGATTAGTAATTGTTTGTGATATGATTTCGGACACGTTAAATAAAACTGTATGATTAGATTCTCTAAATAGTTGGATAGTTAGTCCTTTTTGGTTGAAAATATTAAAGATTCAGAGAACACGAATTGATCCAGTTACTTACCTTGTTTTATAGTTGTCGAAACCTTTTTAGATCATTTGAACATGTTAAATATCATTCTGATGGTTACTTACTGTGGCATACATTACTGATGTATAGTTGATTTGTAGATTTTTAACATCGATAGGATTATTTAGTTATTTAAAGTAACTTTATTATACTCTTAAATAAGTTAAGACTTCACGAGAAGATTCTTCGGAAGAAAATTGCCGCATTTCAGTACGTTTTTATTTATTTTCTTAATAAGTGACAGACGTTAGTCTACAAAGAGCCAAGAATTTAATTTCCTAGTAACCAGGATGTCATAAATACATATCTACTTTTAATGTTAAGAACTATATATCCAAATTTTTAATGAATCTGAAATTATTAAGTCAACCCTTAGTAACTTTACTTATGAGATATTAAACAGTTTTTAACTTATTAACTTTGAGTTAATTAACAACTATTTAATTCTATTATTAATAATCTTCATTCATTTTTGTTGAAAACATTATGATAAACACTTAGTATTGTTTGTTTGAATCTTCCCA
>NC_031495.1:52915938-52979869 GCF_000237925.1 Schistosoma mansoni
ACTTAGTATTGTTTGTTTGAATCTTCCCATTGATGTTTAGGACTGCAACTGGTCAGTCTCTTATTGGCATGTGTGCATACTGTGCGTATTACCTCGATATAGCCTTGATTCACAAGCATTAAAAGCAAAGATGGATAGTGGCTAGCAGTGGAATCCAAGACGCGCGTTTCGTCCTATTTGGGAATCGTCAGCCGGATGTATCTGCATCTCAGAGTGAACATCAACTCTGAGATTCTACTGCTAGCCATTATCCATCTTTGCTTATAATGCTTGTGAATTAAGGCTATATCGAGGTAATATGCACAGCATGCACATATGCCAATTAGAGACTAATCAATTGCAGTCCTAACACATCGATGGGAAGATTCAAACAAACAATACTAAGTGAATTTAAACTTCACCCCATCGCACAAGCAAGTGGCTATCAGGACTCAGTGCCTGAGTGGATAACGCGATGGCGTTTGAATCGAACGGTACTGGGTTCTAGTCCCAGAGTGAACATCAACTCTGAGATGCAGGTACATCTAGCTGACGAGTCTCAACTAGGGTGGAACGCGTGTCCTGGATTCCACTGCTAGCCTTTGCTTATAATTATGATAAACACACTCAATAAACTAGAAATGTTTCTAAAAATAAGAATGTTACCCCTTATTAACAACATCTTTCAAATCAATGATTTAAGTTGAAATACTGAAATAAAATACCACTTATTCCTCAAATTATCTTAGAGAGCAAATGAAAGTTCAGTTAAGAAAAGATAACTGTCAGCTAAGTTTCACTTATTACTTATGGATAAAGTAAAATAGTTACAAATTTTTAAGAAAAATGTAGAACAATGACTTATTGATTTAAGTACTCAACCTTCAATGACCAGGTTACAGGTTTTAACCATTTCTCATATATCTTCTTTTAGGTAACTAGATAATATTACTAGCTAACAGTATAAAATATGTCATCGAATGTTGGCTAGACTACAATACATCAATTTTAATTTATTTATAAAATATAGGTGAATGACAGTGCTACATAAGTTTTTTTTATGTACAATAAACATATTTTTTTCAAAGTAATCATTTGACCAATAACATGCACCTTAAATCTGTTGGTCTAACTTTACCATACTCACTGATACTGACCCATAGTGATCTTTTTATCCATTTTGTCAATTCAAATACATCACTTCCATAACTGGACTTAATGATCAATAGAAAGTGTAGCTAATAAAGATAGACAAAGTATAATACTGATATTCATTATATAAGTATATCAATAGTAATACTTTTTCTTATATTTTCATTGTTGCTAACCTTAAAATAAAACAACATTATAATTTACTGGATAGAAAATAATTCGAAAAATTTAAAATAATGACGAAATTATTTCGAGAAAAAAAGAAAAGAATCCTACCCTCTGTAACTGGTCGACAATCTGAATAACCATCACCATCATAACCAGTAACACAACGACATTGTCCTCTATCACATGTAGCATATTGATGACATTGTACATTACCACATAAATTCACTATAAAACCAATAAAATTTCAAAACTTACAATAACTAAAATAAGAGTGTAGATAATCATTTAACTCTCTGTATGCAACATAAATCATACTGAACTTGAATAAAAAATCTGTAAGAGTCTAAATTGCTTTTCCGTAATTCTTTTAAAAAGTTACAGTTGGATTTTTTTTCATTTTACTCGTTACTTGGCTTAATCATTCAGATTTGAGATTTTTTTTATATCAGAAGAGTGTTTGTGGAGATTTTAGTTATTTTTAGAGTTGAAATCATGAATCAATTGAAGCTAGATTACCATGGAAAACTTGAAAGCACTGGACGGCCGTTTCGTTCTATTGTAGGACTCTTCAGCAGTGCGCATCCACGATCCCGCCTCTCGAGATTCAAACCCAGGACCTAACAGTCTCGCGCGTGAGCGCTTAACCACCAGATTACTGAGCAGGCATCCAACGGTGTTAATGTCTAACTTCAACCAATCGACGATATTGACCATGTTTTAAAGAAAATTGGTGAAAAATTTTCTTTGAAGTAGTACTACTTTTTTCAAAAGGACGAAATCTAATTAATCTAAAAGCTTTTATGATCGTTTAAAGGCAATAGTTCATTAGTAATGAATAGATTACTCATTTTTATAATACGAAATGTCATAACTATGTAATGGTTTGAATTTATAAACTACTGTGAATGATGGCTTTATAATATACTTGTGCACTGTCATGATTAATAAATCAATATTATGATATAATAGTGACCGATAATTATGGTTTTCTTTCCTGACTGAAGGTTTGAAAATATGGGAACTGTAATAGTATATCAAGTGTAGGAAAATATGTTATCGGAGATTAGGAATTTAATGTTGGTGACCAATAAGGATGAAACGATATGAAGTAAATACTAGGGAATGAAAATTATGAATAATGATAATGATAAAATAATGTGGGCTTTTTATTGGTGATATTCATTTTAATTTCAAGCTTTAGATTCAAATCTGTCGATCTGGAAAATGTATGATTTTCATCATTTGAAAAATGATCCATCATAACTGTTCATAAAAAATAGATTTTAATCGATCAAATACAAAAGCCATTTAGATCTGCTTAAAATGAAAACTAAAATCTATCAAGTAGGCGAATTACTTAAATTTCCTTACAACCACAAAATGAAGGAATGTTTACATGCAACTGGTTTTGTGTACCTATTTTATAATTGCATTCAACTGATACTGAGCATATCGATAACATTTCCTAATCCTTCATAACTATTAGCAAAGAGGAAAACTCAACGTCTTTCCGGTTTCCCGAAGCAGTAGCAACTGAAAAGCTCGAACCTGGTTCACATGTCCAGGAAGAGACAGTAGTCAATTTGTTAACTGTTTTTGTGGTTTTATCAGTGTTTACTTTGTTATTTAATATTTTTCAAACTAATCGTTATTTCAGATGCGCCGAAACCATCGTTCCATTCATCAGTTTTTTTCATTCGCTCAATTCTTTAAACTTAGATAAACTCTTTAAATCTTTTGTACCTATTACGTAACCATTTAATTTCAAATTCTAGACGATTATCATCTGATTTCCCTGAACCTTCTGTACATATTTCCAAGCCATATGAAACTTATGCATACTCTTTGCAACTTATATTATTATCATACGATCCATCTTATGAGTTTTTGGTCTTTAGTTAATTATTGCTCTTATGCTTTTGAATTTGATCTCAAAATGACCTCACATCTTTTCATGAATGGATATTAATTGTTCTTGTTGTTAATCTTTGTTATTCTAGTTCTTTCCGTCATTAATGTCGATTACTTCATATTGTATCATATCTCAATGTCAAACTTTATGATGATAAGCAGCTGATGCGAAACCGCGAAATATAATGAATTCAAATTATTCTGCATCAGTTGTTGGTTCGGCTTTATTCATATTCGTAAACGGAACCAATTACATGATATAACTGTAAATTCCAAGAACACCGAAGAATCATAATAAATTTCAGTTTGGTAAATTTAAATAACCTTCATAATTTATCGTGAGTACCTCATGACTAATAAAAGGAAACATTCTACTAGAAATAATTGCAGTGACTGAAATTTAAATAATTCTGCAGTTTCGTCCTTCAAACTGGTTGAAGCTTCTTCTTGGAAATAATCGAAATTAAAATCCCTAAAGATACATAATGTTAAAAATAAGAATATGTTGTACAACTGATCAATCGTGTTCAGTAAGGTTTATATCATGTACAGTAAGAATATGAGTTACCCGATATGAAGTATGTTCGAAATGTAATACGGTCTTGTTATGAATGATCATTTACATTGATTAATGTGTTTAGATTTATATATACAATTAAAGAGGAGATATTAAAATTATTGATTAATCCGAGACAAGTTTTCACCTTAAGGTTATTCGAAAATCACAACTACACTTTAGATATGAATTCATATACATAAATTGTTTGATTCATTATTTATTTTTTCCTGTTTTGTAAATAAAATTCTTTGATCAAATGTTTATGTTTTAAATAGAATAAAAATTGCCAAAAATGTTCGAATCTCGTGAATGCGAGATCGTGGAAGCGCACTGCTGAGGAGTCCCATAATAGGACGAAACGGCCGTCCAGTGTTTCCAGGTTTTCCATGGTAGTCTAGCTTCAATTGACTCATGATTTCAACTATGTTTTAAACAATCAGACATTGTAGTTAACTATGAAATCTTTTATAAAGTTGTATACTTAACTGATTAGAATTTACTTACCACCCTCAGCTTCTCGACATTCATTGTAACCATCTCCTGTATAACCAGGATCACATACACATCGACCATCCTGGCAACGTCCATTAGCAGCACAACGGACGCCATCACATGGATCTAGAACAAACATTTAAAAGATAGATGTATTGAGTCGAATGTATATTTACTAGCGTTTTCTAGTAAATACTTCATGTATATCATAAATATCATATTTATATGCAAGCAAAAATACCGTAACTAGAAATATTGACCAAATGAATGGTTGTAAAGGAACTGAGCGGTTGGAATTTTCTGGTCATTATAGGATATTAAACATCCCAATGCTTGTACGAATATTCGTCAAGTTTAGATCGAATAGCTTGACGAAAATTGGGCGCCGAGTACAAAGAAGTCATTATATGTGAAAATTATATTCGAAATAATCTCGACGATTGAAATTTAAATAATTCCAACGTTTCGTCTAGCTAACTTGTCTGCACTTCTTCAGAGTAATAAACAAAATCAATCATATCAAACCTATACTATATTAAACCAATCATATTTGGATGTTGAACGTTTGTAAACAGAATAATATGAGTCAGTTAAATAAGAATCAGGTGAAAAGTCCACGATGTGAAATAAAAGAAGACTGGATAGATTATGTGTGTGTGTGTGTATGTGTAAGAATGAGTTATTAATGAATGATATTCAGTGTTGATATGTTTCTATATGAAGTAAAAATAAAAATAAAAGTGCAAATTGAGGGTTGAAAAATTGTTGCTGAATCATTGAATTACAAGTGAAAATGAGAATCATCAAGTACATAATTGTAATGCCAAACATAACTCATATTGATTTCAGTCAAAATAACGATGCACGTGAAATAAACAGGTTGAATAAAGAATGAAAGGGTCCAATTACTTGTTAACGAATATTTGCCAAATGGTTGCTAGCTGAATACCATCCTTTCTGTTTAGGCTGCTCTTATTCGCCCATATATACAGCGCTTCTGCTGCCAATCTTTCTTTATTAGTGTCGAAACCTTTCTGAAGTATTTTGGCCCCTTCAAAATTAATCCTGTGTTCCGTTTCTAACGCACGTAACGGTATCGCAGACTTATTCTCAAGTTTCCTTATGTCAACCGAAGTTTTGGGAACATTTTTCAAACACTGTTTGTGTTCCTTCAACCTTACATTCAATGGTCTAGATGTTTCTCTCACATAAAATGCATTGCAATCATGAAAATTGATCTCATAGACAATATTTTGTTGTTCTTCCTTTGGTAACCTATCTTTAACTTTCACCAATGCCGACCTTATAGTGTCACACATCCGAAAATACACTCTTATATCAAGCTTGTTTAGAATCCGCTTGATTTCTTCCGATGTTTCACTACGGTATGGGGTGACTACAGTAGACTTCTAATCCTTTTGAATACGTTCTAGTTTATTTTTTTCTTTCATTTCCAACAATCTTCTTTAAAAACTCCTTTAGGTAGTTGTTATCCCTGGTGGTAGACAAAATCCTGTTCAATTCAGATTGTTGGTCTTTCTTATCTGTAACAAACTTAAGATTTCTGTCAATTAAATTTTTTTAACAACCGTGACTTTCGTACATAATGCATCAGCCGAAACCAAAATCTAAGTATCTCTCTGAATGTGTTGATTTCCTGAAAACATTTATTTTCAACTTATTTTTATTATGTCTTTGCTCAATCAAATAATCGAGAAATGCTAGTTTGTGATCAACGAACTCTCTTTCCTTCGTTAGTTTAATTCTCTCTGAAATGTTGTCCACATTTTCAAACAATTCTTCTGAACAATCATGTTTAATGATAACAAAAATGCCACCTACATACCGTACCCAGACCTTTGGTGGAAATACACTTCTTGCGATTACACTAGTTCCTAGGGAATGCACGAATAAATTCGCTACAATCGGAGAAACTGGTGAACCCATAACTATACCTTCTTCTTGTCAGTAAAGATCTCGAAATATGAATAAGGTGGACCTTGGATTATTTTCAATCAATAATAAAAAGTAATTTAATTTACGAAAGCATATTCTTCTCCTTAAATATCCGTGAAGAGAAATATGTTAAACTAAATGACATGTAAAAATGAGTGTTTTCATATACTATTAATTCGGTTTGTTTTGGATGCCAA
The DNA here is from genome assembly GCF_000237925.1 of Schistosoma mansoni. NCBI lineage: Eukaryota > Metazoa > Platyhelminthes > Trematoda > Strigeidida > Schistosomatidae > Schistosoma > Schistosoma mansoni. Next base: position 52,922,353 of record NC_031495.1, read on the forward strand.
ATAAATCCATGTTTATCATTTTCGTAATCTTGCTTGAGTCGAACTGTTCAAGATTTCTTGTTAGAGTTCCAAGTTATTCTCCGTTATAACATTCAGTAATAGTTATGAAACACAAAATTTAAACAGCTTTACTTGCAGTATTTTTGAGAATTTTCAGCTTGAAAGCACAAAATACATTTCATAAGATTTGCTAACCTAAATGAAATCAAGGTTAACTGAACTTGAGTTTATTTATAACTGATATCTAAATATTATCAAACAATATATCAAATTATTTCAAATGTACAAATATTCAATCATAAAAACTGTCATAATAAGGTATATCAAATCAAATTAAAACCTACCGTTTGCACGTGCGTCACAAAAGTTAACCCCATCCCCGACATATCCATGACTGCAGTAGCATCGATTTTCATAACATTGACCGAAACGATGACACTGAACACCAGCGCATAACTCTGTAATATTTAAGATTGATATTCAAAATAATTATTTGTTCTGCTTTGAAATTCAATAAGTTTTTTTTGGAATTATGACAAACTGTAAGTTAGAAAAGTTGTTAAGTAAAAACATAAGTAGTATGATGTAAATATCTACGTAAATAGTTTGTTTTTCTTCAGAAGAACCAAGCGCAAAGATCTATATGAATTATATTATCGTATATTTACACCGTCACTAATATGTTCCCGTTAGTATGAAACGAATCTAGAAGCTAAATTGAAAGTATGGACTATGTTTATCATTCGTAAGAAATTAAGGAAATCTACAGTAAATCTAGAATAAATTAAAATCTACAAGGAAAGTGGACATCATTTCTGAATTTACTAATCTAGAAATTAAAACCAAACACTATGAGAATAAAGCTCTGCTGAGGAGTCCCACAATAGGACGAAACGGCCGTCCAGTGCTTCCAGGTTTTTCATGATGGTCTAGCTTCAACTGACTAGTGATCTCAACTATATAGAATTTTCAATGTGTTAAAAAGTTGTTTTTTTTAACATTAGCAAGGAAGTTTAGTTAAAATAGCGTTTTACTTTTAAAAGGGATTTATAGTGATACAATATATCATTTAAAGATCTCTATCATATTCAAAGACTAATAATATTTGAATAAATAATATTCTTTTTGATAAATTCTCTTCAGGTCCTACAATTATATATCCAAATTAATAATCCTCTGCCCGACTACAAGGCTAATTAATCAATTGTAATCTTAGCTATTGACTATTGTACGTACGACCTTTCGTAGTCTAATGTAATTGTCTCTCTTATGTTTGTTCACAAATCTTTGTATTATTATTATTATTACCATTATTATTATTATTATTATTATTATTATTATTGGTTAAACATCATTATTAATCTCCCCTATACATAATTCATTCACTACACATTCATCCCTCCTTACGTCTTATTAATTAGTCTTCTATTAAACATTTGACCGAATTGTGATTGCACTATTATATCTCTCACCCTATCTGAACCATATTTATTCTGATCATGGATCCTAAATTTTCACTTAACATATATACATTAACAATTTTATTCTATTTTGTTTTACAATCCTAAATTTACATGCTTTAAACAATGTACTTTGCCTTAAACCTGGCCATTTTTTCGGATTATTAATTTGGATAAAATATCAATCAAGATTAATCGTTTTGTTTATCCATTCTATCCTAAATGTTATAAAATTAGCTTCTATAGAAATCAAAGCTTTCATTATGCAACAAATGATGAATCTAATATTTATTATTTAATAATTTGATTTTAATATAAAATGAGTCACTAACTGATAAACGTTCATAAAAAAATATACATAAACAAAGAGAATTTAGGACAATTGTTTCTTCCCAATTATCAAATTAATAATAAACATTGTGTAAACTAGATTTTATGACGTTTCGTGACTCAGTGTAAGCCACTTCTTCAGAAAATAAATAACCGAATTAACATTAATCCAAGTTTAAATAGTACAACGGAACAACACGAATATTAGGTGCTATCAGTCAAATATATTAATTTATTTATAACAATTTACCTAATGCTCAATCTATTCAAAATTATCAAATCAAAACTTGGTAATTATACCTACTGTGTAAACTGTTATTTCAGTGACAAAAAACATACAAAAATTTCCATCCTAAAAGACAATATTTAGAAAAATAACTATACTGTATGAAAGTATTACATTTCTAAGTAAAAAACAACAAGTGATAACCAATACGAATGTGTATGGTGATTAAATCTACACCATCAAATCAAGAATAAGTAAGTATGAAATGTAATGAGTAATTCATTTAGAAGAATGATTTTATATGACACTTGAATTTAATAATTTAATGCATTGTCCAACAGATAAATCTATAAAATGTTGAGAATTAAAAAAAATTTAAATAAAGTTCAACATATCAACGCCAAAAATATAAGAACAAACTGAAAACATTATAAGCAATGATGGATAGTGGCTAGCAATGGAATCCAGGACACGCGTTCCACCCTAGTTGAGACTCGTCAGCTGGATGTACCTGCATCTCAGAGTTGATGTTCACTCTGGGACTAGAACCCAGTACCGTTCGATTCAAACGCCATCGCGTTATACACTCAGCTACTGAATCCTGATAGCCACCTGCTTGTGCAATGGGGTGAAGTTTAAATTCACTTAGTATTGTTTGTTTGAATCTTCCCATCGATGTGTTAGGATTGCAATTGATTAGTCTCTAATTGGCATATGTGCATGCTGTGCATATTACCTCGATATAGCCTTAATTCACGAGCAATGGGAAGATTCAAACAAACAATACCAAGTGAATTTAAACTGAAAACAATTTAATTATAAAATAAACCAACAAATAAGAAAACAAAAATAACGTGTTTATCATAATTTGAGTTAAAAAAAAAACAACTCAAGTTGAAAATATTAGAATAATAACAATTTCTATAATAGAAAATTAACAATAAATTTTAATTCATTTTTGTATCCTCAGATGATGTAAGGAAACGTGAGAACAAGTCAGCGATAGCATTACACTCGATAGAATCGGGTCATACAATTGATTTCGATTGTACAAGAATCCTTCAAAAAGCTTTTAATTTTTACAAGAAGAGACGAACAGCCGAATCCATATACATATGGGCTAATCCACACAGTATTAATAGGACGGATGGAATACAATTAGCTGTGCCATGGCATCCAATCATTAATAAGTAAAAGACCTGAACTCCTTTTCGTTTTATCTATCTCGTATTATCTGAGTGACAACAATTACATTCAATGATTCTAATCAGTTGTCTTATCGGAATTTGTTAAACAATTTAATTGGAACATTAAAATAACACAAATATTCAGTTTCAAATTACACTCTTCCTCTTCGAATTCACTCTTTCATATTGTTTGTTTATCATCATTTTATACATGCTGTGACATATATGATTCATATCATATATTAAAATTGTATGTTTTCTTAAAAATCCACCGATAGGAAACAATATATTGTGAACGAAATTTCTCCTCTCGACACTTACGTACACATATACAATATGTGATCTTAACACATCATTTCACATCACAAGTCTCTTACACACTAATACATATACCTAGTTTAGACATTTTTAACGTTGATTGGATGACCTATTCAGTGTACAATGAATCGAAGAACCATGTACCTATTTATATTCGATAATTTTGATGCTTGATTACATTTCCTTGAAAAAGCTTGGACCAGGTTGCCAGGTGAAACGTTGGATTTACTTCAAATTCATTCACTGAGATTATACAAATATATTATTCCTATTTAGTGTCTTTTATCTCCGGTATTATTTTCTTTATAAAAAGCCATTTGATTTGTACAATAAATGAAAGTTATCTAGGTGAATAAAACAATAAAAAACGTTTTTCAAAACAAAAAAAGGTAGAGAAGATTATGCGTTTTGTTTTCTTGGGGTGTTACATATGATAGTATAGATGATCCAGTCTCTGGGGTATCGAAAGATGATTTACTTCTGTTTTATGATCCTATTTTATCCATCTATTTCGAAGTGATCTAGAGCAATATGAAGTTTGTACAACCACTTAAATCACTTAGAAATATTTTGAGATTTCATGACTGTATAGATTTTTGTCTTGAATATTGCGTAATGTTAAGAAAGTAATAGATCGAATGAAATGTTTTGCAAAACGATAGTTTATTATGTAATAGATAAATTGTCCTATTCTAGTTAGCTGTTCTATGCATATTTTTGTTGTCTATTCTAGAATTTAAGAAATCTAAAATGAAGTGTATTACGATGTGACTTATTGTAATATAGTCAAAAATAGTAAAGAAATTAACTGACAACTACACTTCAGCATTAATACATTGTTTCTTCGACATTACAAAATTACAGTGGTCAAACAATTGTGCTAAAGATTTTAAAAAATATAGAATAAATCAAAAATAATGCTTTTAAGTTATTATTAGAACTATTTGATAAAGTATTAGTGTTGCTAAACTAAACACTTTCTGTCAAGCTTTTAAATTAATGTGTTTCGGCATTTCGAAACGAAACAAAAAATCAGCGACAGAATAAGCGGAACGAATGTGTCTACCGTCAAAAAGGCAAGGCCTAGTTAAGTATTTTTGGGAAGTAACAGTTTTTATCCCTTAATAATTAATGAGAAGCTGCAAGTATAAATACATTCTTTTTATATCATTTACACTGTGATATGGCTACTCCTACAGTGATCTATAAAGTAATCTACAGTAACATAAAAAATATTCACATCATCCGAGCGTCAGACTATTTTACTAAAAATACAATCCTAACAGAACAAGCTAAATCTGACAAGTATAAAGAGTGACCAAGATAAGATAAATGGACAAATCACAAAAAAATCTGGTTTAATCATATTACAGATATATCTACTTATGCAACACATACTACTTGGCTCAAGAAAATTAGTATCATAAGTAGGTGTATCATTGAATGAAAAAGTCGGTAAACAACTTAACGAAATGGAATCCATTAACAAATAATGTAATACAGTTTTCAGATTAATTTCCTCAGGTAATGGTATAAAATCGATTGGTTACAAAAGTGATCTCTCTATACATTAACTATCTAAGAATTTAAAACTATACTTATTTAGTCAGTAATTGATGTTAGATGGCTCTACGATATATGTCATACATCAGTAAGGTGCATCTGTAACGTAAGGAAGCTGATGTGTTCTATGGGCTTCGAGGCTTTCACTCAGCCTTACTGTTAGTTATTTCGTCAATCAACTTATCAGGACTCAGTTGATTATTCTCATTAGGCTATCTATCAGTATAAAAGAATCATGAAATAATGTATACAATAATCGGATAGTACCATACAATCCAAACAATTATAGGCTAGATAAGCAATCATATATATATATATATATATATATATATATATATATATATATATATATATATATATGCTAACCTTATGGTTAACCTTTGCAACTAAAAAAAAGTAACTAGCAAGATTGTGTTAATCAAACTTTAAATTATTGACCTGCGTTTGGGATGTGAGAGTGCAAGAATTTATTTTAGTATGTAAATTTATACAACGTAAATGTGACAAATTTAGTCACCAGCTTTAAAATTATTTGTGACAACCTCACTACTCATCACTGACCAGATTTTGTAGACTAGCGCTTAAACATCTCACTTTTTATTGAGTATAATCGAATTAAAAATCAAAAGCAAATATTTCGTTAAGTCTGTATACATCGTAAACACTATTATATATTCATTGTACAAGGTCATCTTCTTGTTCGGTGACAATAAAATGTTAACTCACCTTGTGAACTTTTCTGGCATTCATAATATCCATCTCCTGAATAACCATCAAGACACTGACATTTACCGTATTCATTGCATTTCGCATTTTCATGACATCGAACATATTTGCAAAGGTCTTTAACAAGATAATTTAATTAGATGAGTATTTTAACTTTGAAGTAATTCACTTGCATATATATATATTGCCAGATGGTTCTATTCATCAAGCTACATATTGTTCAAGAATTTACCGTAATTTATGCAATCTACATACAAAATGCTTTAATGCAATTCAGTATTTGTTATGCTAAAATTCTATCAAACATTTCAGTTAAAAAAAGGTCTCAGTTTTTAGTTATGGTATATTTGTATGGGAACGTGCATTGAAGCTTGAACGATCATAGATTGAACAATAGGCAATTAAACAAATTTACCATGCTATGTAAATTAAGAAAATAAAGTGTATGAAAGACCGTTACAGTAACATTTTCTTCAGTGTATTAAACTTTAGCTAAATCTCTGTTTGTATAGTGACATTAAGAAAAATTCAAAGAAAGTATCCGATAGCTAACATATACATATAAATTTTCATGCACTTGTAAAGTCTCCATCCATTCGAAATTAGGGGTTTTTATTCAGTCAAGACATGGAAATTAAAAAGATAGGCATTTATAATGTCACTAGTTCATATAAAAATTTTCTGCAAAAATCGAATAAATTTTGTTTAAAAACAATTAACTTATTCCTTAATAAATAAAAGTTATCCAAAAGTTATGCACAAACACTCATGCGAAAACATGATGCAAAGGTTTTAATATTTTAAGCTCCTATTAAAGTAAATTATCTTTTTATCTTACCGCTTTTTATGGATTTACATTCCCAGTAACCATCTCCTTCATAACCTGCATTACATTGACATCTACCATTTTGACAGTTTGCAAACTCATGACATCGAATATTTTGACACTGGTCTGTTTAAAATATAGTTGTTTTAAGAGGTTTTAGGTTGCATGTCAATATTTAATTGATAGATTTCTCACAGACACAAATTTGTGGCGTCTTAGTTTCAAATTTAAATAGTTCTAGGAGCATTTTAATGTACACGACCGTAAACAGATGACTGAGACTACATAAAGAACCATGATAAACGAGAAAGCAAAGAACGTGTAATTCAAGAAGGTTTGAGACTGTTCCGAGATTATGGACTCGAAACTGTACATGGAGTAAAAGCACAGAGCTGTAGGTTTTATGGCTGGCATGACACTTACAGACCACTGAATGTAAACCCAAGAAAGCTTAACTATATTTGCATAAAACAGATCTCTACAAACTGCTTAATTAATAACAATCGTGAAGTTCTCAAAAATCACCTTCTAGATAGATTTCCTGAAGTTTGGTTCAGTTATTTAGTCATCAATTACCTACTAATAGTATTGAATGTTACTGGCGCTGTACCAAACGGAGTTATACACAGAAATAAAAATAGCTTTTAATATACTGTCGATATTTTCACACCCTTTGGATATTTCACTTCCCTATAAATGACTTTTTACCTGTGGTGAAGTAATAATTAAAGGAAAATAGTCGTGTGAACAAAAGCTTTTTGTCCTTTAATACATTCACTATAATACTTATATTAGTGTGATGATCCACTTTTCATTAGTAAAATGGATATCGTGTACCACCAGTTGGACTTCTCATTAGTAAGCAATTAGTTCCAATTTCGTTAACGAAAATCATTTGAAGGTGAATGTCACTTGCTTTGTTAAGTAGAAAAATGAGACATCCTTATTAAATGAAAGATCATGGATTTGAAAGACTAATCATAATCAATTAATAGTAATGGGATTAGTCAGGTATCTATACCTTTTTTTCATACATTCACTATATATTTATTAAAAAGTTTTATGTAAATTTGATTTAACTTACATTACCACATTTATAACGATACTCAATTAATTATGAATCGGATTGGGAAATAATTCGAAGTGTTGGAAGAGCTTTAAAGTGTTATTCGATATCTTATATTATTAAAGCTCAAAAGTATTCGTTGTGGTAGAAAAAAGCTACTCCCTATACTTCATTTGATCTATATATAACCATCTTTACCAGTTAGGTATGCTGACAGAAATGAGTTATTAGATTATAACTCAGTGATCAACCCAAGACCTGAGGGTTAGTGATTTAATTCTATGTAGATTATTGTGTAGTCACGTGATGTGTTCGATAACAGAGCACAATGGCTATTAAGCACTGTTTAGGTGAAATATGGGTGCTAAAATTCTAGAACTTTTTAGAAATGGAAAAATAATTAGAGTCCTTTGTTTATTATTTCAATGACTATTAGTCGCAATAATGAAACATATTTTAGTAATATTGAATAATTTAATATAATTTCAGTTAAGAATGAAAGCATTTGAAGGTTTCTAAAAATGTTTTTAGATCCATCATTAAACATTTATATCTAAAATTGAGTTGCGTTTTTAAGTGAGTAAATGTATCTTGAAGATGTAAGTGGATAATCGTATCATATCTTTAACAGTGATTCAAACGATTAGGACACTTGTTTGTATCTTAGTGTTTGAGGTAATAGCTTGAGATTTGAAATTCGATTCTTTAGAAGACAAAAGAAAGAACTGTGGTTTCAAAGTAACTCGTTTTAATATCAGGATTATACTTAATTTTCTACCATTCAGCATGCATTAAAACGTGAGAATGAATTATTTGCATGCTCCTACCCTGAGGAATAGGATCACAATAATGTTTTCCATCTCCCTGATAGCCGTCCAAACATCGGCATTCACCATCAAAACATTTAGCGTTTATATGACATCTCATACTAGAACACGGATCTACAAGTAAATAATTATGATTCATTAAAATGTACACTCAATCACAGAATCATTTATGTTAAGCACATTTTTCAAAAAGGTCTTATCTACTTAGTGATATAACTGAGCTTAGCGTCTCAGAATATGAGCTTCTCAATAAAAGTAAAAGTTACCGTAGGTTTCTTTTTAGTCTTTGTTGCCAATCCAGTGTAGGACTCAGAGAAACATGCTTGCCAACATAACTTCATGATAAATAAATGTAAAATCGAAAAAAGAATCAGCATCATATATGTTATGTGAGATACCATATTTATTAGTTAGAAATTTCATTCAAGCCTAATTATTATTGTATTCAATAGCAATCCATTCTAAAATTCATTATTCAAATAAACTTTGTACTAATTCTATCTGGACCAAGTCTATCACCTATAGTTTTGTTCAGAGGTAGGTTTACTTTCATATTTACTTGTTTTCTGTGTACAACCATATCACCGATTAGCCTTAGCAATACTATATAATGTATATAGAACAGTAAATTAATTATGAAATAAGGGAGTGGAAAGTTTTGTTTTTCTAACTATTTACTACGGTCCTTACCATCTTGCATTGCATAACAATAATGAAAACCATCCCCCTCGTAGCCATTCAGGCAACGACAATAACCATTTCGACATTCTGCTTTAGAATGACACTGTACTCCCACACAAGGATCTACAAAGGAGACAAACATTTTAGAAACTTAAAACAACTATATAGAACTATTTCTCCCCAAATAGTCACATGCAGCATGTGATTTATGTTTTATATTGATGTTTTCACAGGATGAGATATGTTTGTGACACATGCAGGTATATGTCTGTTTGCAATAAGTGAATTCAATTTTAATCTCTCTATTCCTGTATGACAAACAAAACAGTAGTATCTTGGGGGAGAACAATGAAAATAAGATGGAGTACAAGTTCATTTCATGCTCCTTAAAAGGTAGTTTTCATTGAGAAATAACTAGTATTTTTCTTGATATTTATTTAGCATTATTTTATGTTTTAGAATAAATTTCTCCATGAAAGAGCATGCTCTTTTATTTGTATAGATGGTGTTATGAGATGCATACTAGGAAGCTGATAAGCTTACCATTATAAAATGGACGACATTCATAATAACCATCGCCTTCATAACCGTTTAAGCATAAACAACGTCCATTTTTACAATAACCATTAGGATGACATCGCACACTTGAACATGGATCTAACGGTACAAAAATGTTGAAAGCCCAAGTATGTTTGCGAAACCGGTGATAGTTTTATAGTAAATAACTCTGTCTATTTATAAGCACTTCACAGTTTTAGTTTGTGAATTGCATGTTCTAATCAAGTACATTATTAAATAAACACAATAGTTTAGAGTTGTTCAGAAAACAAAAAGATTTGACAGTATTCGACTACTGGTATTTAATTGTCAGTAAACTGCAAAAGTTGAAAGATTTTCAGACTGTACTTTTGTGTTCTATTACCTAATTAATTTTTATTAGGGACAATTTTACATCATTTTCTATTTTTAATAATTTTAATTGCTAGAAAATTCCCACAATGTTAAAAAAGCAGATGAAGTTTACTGCGTGTCCAATGGTAACTCCCATAGTGAAAGATAACTTGGCAAATGACCCAGGAATTTGTGTTCTGCTTTGATTAAAATGATTGATTTATCTATTGAGTTCTTTGAAGAAAGATTTGTTTGTAAGCGAAGATGGATAGTGGCTAGCAATGGAATCTAGGACGCGCGTTTCGTCCTATTTGAGACTCCTTGGCTGGTTGTATCTTCATCCAAGAGCGAACATCAACTCTGGGATGCCACTATCCATCTTTGCTTATAATGCTTGTGAATTAAGGCAATATCGAGGCAATCCGCACAGTATGCACATATGCCAATAAGAGACTGATCAATCGCAGTCCTAAACATCAATGAGAAGATTCAAGTACACAATACCAAGTGAACTTTATATTTGGTTGCTTTGTTCCCGTTGTTTTATAGTTTTAGTAAAGCAAGACTAAATGACTGACACACACTTAGGCTAACATTTACTATTAAAACCACTAATAAAACGTAGTATCAATTCATATATAATATATTTCGTGTCATTTCAAAGATAATTTTAGCACCTAACGCGAGAGCCTTAGTAGTTAGAACTCTTAGCTTTACTTTATTTAAGAGATTTTAGTGAACTTTTTAAAGTTTTATTCCTTCTTCTTTACTTTGTCTACAAGCTGTTAACTATTTGAGCGAATAACAGTAAGACAAGCTAGAAGTACAAATGAATCTTTCAGTTTTAAGTAAGAATGCTCTAAACTTCCTATATTTATTCTTTAACAAAGGTTAAAGACCATCTTTTGCATTTCTAATCTTCGAATTTACAGTGTTTACGAATCTAATTAAAGAATATCGCTTTTGTGTGATGCTTTGATAACATTGTATCAAAATGAGTTTAATTTATATTTAAAATCGTGTTTACTTAAGGTTACATTAGCTTGAAAGCGTGAAGTAAACATATTTTTTTCGAAATAAAGGTTATGTATCACGTCAGAAAAAGCAGTGTTATAATATATCGACAGTTAATGATTTTCTTAAAATCAGGGCTACACAATCGATGTTTTCTTAACACTAAAAAAAGGAATCGCATGCAACTGTACATTGCCGTTTGACATTGTCTGAGTTTACGAGCTCAAAGATATTTGTATATAACTCGCATGCAGAATATTCTTACCGCTGACTGTTTCCCTACAATCATAATACCCATCACCTTCGTATCCTCTAAGACAATGGCATCGTCCACTGATGCACTCTCCATAGTGGTGACATTTTACACCAGTGCAAGGATCTATAAATTTAGAATATGGAAGTAATTGCTTTGTTGCTTTAAAACTGGTTTTCGAACATCAAGTTGAAAGTACCTTTGTTTTTATTTTACAAAATTCAGCAAACAGTCCTCAAACAATAAGTAAATGATGTGAAAACTAATAGTCACAAAAGTAGTATAAACATGGTATCATAAATCAGTTTACTTCAATGAATTCAGATTTACTTTATATTTACCGGGTCTTCTCCAAATGTAGAAAAGTAACTGGATCCATACTTTAACAATTTAAAATTACATACAACAAATAGCCTCATTTTCACACAAAAGCTTCTAGTTGATAATTTTCATAATTTACACTCATTGGTTAATTAATGGATTTCTACATTATGCTAAGTCTTATTGTTGCCTAAAGACAGATGTTTATCAAGGAGATATTTACTTCATGAATAAGTGATCTTTATAAGAATCTAAATTTAGTTAATTTGCAGATGAAACATTAAAGGAGTGGGGAATAAAATTTAGAAGAAACTTTATTTAATTTTCTGTATATTATTACTATTGTTAATGTATGATTACATGCTATGAAGTTACGAAATTACTGATCATTCTGTGTTGTTGTTCCCTTTTTTTCAATCAATATTCACCGCAAATAGAGATTAACGTTTCCGAAATTGTAGGTATCATTACGAAGGTTTGACTTAATGATTTCAAATAAATTGAGCATTGAGTAGATTGTGATAAATAAAGCTAACATAGTTGCAATAGCCTAATGAGTAGAAAAAAATAGATTTTCTGCCATTTCGTGACTCAGCTAAGCCACTTCTTGAGAAAATAAATAATCAAATCAAAATTAGTCCGTTCAAATAGTAAAAAATAAACAACGCAAGAATATTATGTGCAAGCAATCAAATAATAGGTTATTTATTCTCTGAAGAAGTGGCTTATACTGAGTCGTATAACGCCAGAAAGTCTAATTTTTCTACTCATTAGGATATTACAAATATATTATATTATTTCCGACATTATATATTTATTTCTATAGGCAGCCAGTTTTTACTAAGATTGAATGTTTCTAACACCTCTAAATAAGAAATCAAATCAACGTAATTCAAATACAATAATCAGTATTTTCTTCGTATTGTAAACACATTCTTTGAAATTCTGTGATAGAAATAATATTACTATGTGGAGGATGTTGTCATTCATACAACAGACCCCAATCGTTGCATTTTTTTTCAAATATTTAAAATGTTACAAATAGTAGTTCAAAGTGTAAATTAAATTATATTGTATACTGTAGAAATCAATTAACTGGTGATTTATGACCGTCCAGTGCTTCCAGGTTTTCCTTGGTGGTCTAGCTTTAATTGACTCATGTTTTCAACTATGAAAACACCAATATTTACCAGTGAATATTTGTGTTAATTTTATTCAATATAACGAAGAGAAGAATTAACTGCATAGCATTTAGCCAAAAGATCAGCTTCTATATACAAATAATCGTCAAGACACATTTAGATATTTGTTTTCTAGTCGAAAATAATCAGTACTGATAGACATGTGACTGTTAAATAACTATAATTTGTGAAACAAAATTTATATGAATGTTTGGTTGAACATTGATGTATAATTACTCAATCATCTTAACAATCATTTCTTCCAGTTGAATGTTAGGAGTTATTATTGGTAGTTTTTACTCATAACACAGTTTAATTCAATAATGTTTATGTTAATAAACATAAACCTTACCTCTTACATGACAATCGTAATATCCATCACCAATATAACCTTCAATACAATGACACTGCCCATTTTTACACTGTGCATATGGATGACATTGAATGTGATGACATAAATCTGTAAACAAATACTTTACTGTAACCGTTTTTTAAAATAAACAATACTACTATGCTTTTTTCAAAATCACTGGATTATATACCGCATGCTTGAGACTAATTTAAGATATGCATACATTATAGTAATTATGTGTAATCGACTCTATCAATCTGATTGTATAGTTAAACTTTAGTAATGGATATTAAACTAGTAGGGAAAAATGCCATTGATACAAACTTTACAGGCAAAAGTATGATCACAACCATACTCAGTAAAACAGGTTTTAGAAAGGAAATAAATCAAAAATTCTAGGGTTTAATAATCAATCATTACGTAATAGGGAACAAGCTAGTTTTAGATACATTCATTTACAATCAGTTTCAAATATTATTGTTAAATACAGTATATACCGAGTAATAATGGTAAATAATCTTATTGTATGAAGTTAAAATAATTAGCAGGTTTTTAAAGATTTTAAATTGCTAACCCTATTAATTAGTGTATTGTAACAGCATTAACTACAATGAATTCACAAGTACTTCTACAGTTGAGCATATCTATATTTTATTTTCCTACGTTTTAACTCATAACCCTTCATTTTGATTACATATAACAGAACTTCACTTTGCCTTTTCCTAATGGACCACTTAAATTATAGTATACATACTTTTATTGTTATTTGATTATTCTATTTTAATACTTAACAACTAACTATGGCAAAGAATACTAACATCATAAATTTTACGTAGAATCATTTTTTATACTGATATTCTTATAATATTTTATGATGACCGTCTGATTAGATAAATTTAAAGTAATATTATCATTAGGTTGATTTGTAAGTGAAATCAAAGATATAACACAATTTATTTCTAATGGTGGCCTGCTTGAATATCTGGGCTAACTGTTCCTGCCATTTAGATATTTCAACAACTTATCTCATTTTGTTTGTTTTAATACATCATTATGGCTATTAATCGCATAACCTATTCAGATGCGTTTCTGAAATGTGTACAACCTTTCGTTGTACAAGTTACAAAAGGCCCACTCAGAGATATTGTGGTCTCTGGCAGGCAATATGCAGAGAAAAGAATGTATATTATTTAGATGTCGATTGACTGAACTGGTGACCACTCATTATTTATCATCAGGATCGATCAAGAAATAAGAAATGGAAACTTGTTGAAATACTTTGTACTGAAATGCAGGTACATCCAGCTGAAGAGTCCCAAATAGGACAAAACGCGCATCCTGAATTTCACTACTAGCCATTATCCATCTTTGCTTATAATGCTTGTGAATTAAGGCAATATCGAGGCAATCCGCACAGTATGCACATATGCCGATAAGAGACTGATCAATCGCAGTCGTAAACATCAATGGGAAGATTCAAACAAACAATATCAAGTGCATTTTTTTAATAGTTATCATCATGTTTCAGTCAGTATGGTCATAATCTAGAAAAAAATTTACGAATAAATGAAAAATATTCTGTTGGATATGAGGAAACAATAAATAGACAATTTAAATGTTATTTTGACCTTAGGTTATCTGTCCCCAACTTTAACTTCTGAGAAAACCTTTACAAGATTAGAATGTTTGGAGAGCACGATAAGAAGATGAAAATTATCGGAATTATGTGGTGTATTTAGGTAATGCATTTTGAACAATCTGATCATACATATACCTGTTAAGACATTATATGTGAAAAATAAAAAGTCAACTAGACAAATTAAAAGGTAAGGGGAACAAAAATAATAAAAAAACTACATAAAAACAAAGTGAAAAACACACTGGATAATAAATCAGTATTACCAGGGTAGGTCAGGGGTAAAATAATTGAAATACTACACATTTTCTACTCACATGCTAAAAATAGCATTCTGATTTTTACTGTTTTCTTTGTTGAGCAAACATTGTAAATCAACATGCTAATGATTTTTAGTATATTTGTAAATTTGTATTTACTCTGTCAACCTACTCACCGGTTTCTCTAGGTCTACACTCTCTATAACCATCACCAATATAACCATTTCTACACGTACAAACACCATTGTAACATGTTGCATCATAATGACATTGTACATGAGAACAAGGATCTGTTGTTTGGATGGTGTTTAAATGATTTTTAAAAAGTGGTTTGTTAATGATGTATATTTAAAACATTTAGTACACATTTATTTTGTTTATATGAGAGTATTATTAATTTCAGCGTTGGTCATCAAAAATAATTTAAAATAAAACTGTATTGTTTTTATTCATTCCCACTGATAAATATTTACCAGTTTAAATGAAGTTTTGTTCTATCAGTTGGATGGTTTGATCGTGGAGTTTTCATTGTTCTTCTAAAAAAACTTCATGTAGAAGTGAAGTGTTCGAATTTCTTCTCATATGACTCACAGCTTATCCTGTTGATCTCGATCCTGATTGGTTATTGCTGAGCTTTAACCTATAATTATCTACCTGCTTATTTTGATTGTATCTCCTTTTGATCTGATTCTTGGTTTTATATTTGCCCTTTATTTTTTTTGAATGGTTAGAACACTTCATTTCTGTCTGAAGTTTTTGGTGATGATGTTGTTCAGAAGAACAATGGACGCTCCACAACTAAATCAACCACCTGAGCTACAAATCTTCTCCACTATTTACCAATTTACATTTGCACTTGTTCGTGTAATTCTTGTAAAGGCATCTTCTAACTTAAATATATTAGTTGTGTATCAATTATTATATGAATGTTGTTATTCAGTCAGTAATAAAATCTTGACAGTTACTAAACACAGAATTAT
Organism: Schistosoma mansoni; assembly: GCF_000237925.1. NCBI lineage: Eukaryota > Metazoa > Platyhelminthes > Trematoda > Strigeidida > Schistosomatidae > Schistosoma > Schistosoma mansoni. Next base: position 52,938,451 of record NC_031495.1, read on the forward strand.
GTATTAAGTATCATATGAGTAAGAGTATAGTTGCATTATCGCTTCATTAATAAAGTGAAAAGTACATATAAATCGTCAATAAAAAATAATTTTGGTTATATATGTTTGAAGTATAATCAGTCAGGACCATTTTCAGTTTTCACTTTGATGAACAAAATAAATTGAGGACACTTTAAAAAGCAATAATAATCCTTAAAAAAGAAACTGAGAAAACTATTGTAATACTGTGGTTTATCCTACTTATGCCTACATAAGTAGTATGTAATACCACTCAGAAGTGGAATGCCTGGCAGCAGGATTAGGAAGAACAAATCGAAGAGAACGGGAACAGAGTGCAATTATTATGGCAATGAAGGAAAGATGAAGTTTGAGACAATTGATGGCGGATTCGCAAATGAAGTATCGAACACATAGTTTTCACATTGAATGAAAGAAATTTGTAATTTTGTGCTAAAATGTGGTTGGTCGTCTTCACTTGTGTTCTCGTTCATTACGATACCACTACAGAGTCTTATAAAGTTACCACCCTTGAGAGAATAAAAAAGTCCTCACACTCAACGGAAGACCCGTTATCGTTTATCTACAAGGCGGAATCACACTTGTTTATATTGTAAACTCTATATAGATTAATATTATAACCACAGTGTGTCTTCAAGTAGAATGTGTTTTTACTTTCCAATTGGATGTTTATATGGAAAGTGAGTTGAGAAATTTATACTGGCTGGAAAACAGTGAACCGCCAATTTATTGACGACCGTGGATTAACTCTTACATGTATTAACATGATTGAAAAAGGTAATAAAGGTTCTAAATGTTAACTGATTACATATTCAGTAAAAGCTTCTTTTTATTAATGTATTTGGTTTACAGTTATTTTGAAGTATCTTTTATTTTTTTTAATAGTTCAGATCATGTATCTATTGAAGCTAGATCACCATGGAAAACCTGGAAGCACTGGACGGCCGCTTCGTCCTATTGTGGGACTCCTCAGCAGTGCTTCCAGGTTTTCCATGGTGGTCTAACTTCAATTGATTTATGATCTCAACGATTAGAATTACTATAATATCCACAAAACCCCTTCTTATGTTTTATAGTTAACTAAAATGGATTATATATAGTATATGTTTTTATGAAACACGGCAATTTTCTATCTTATATGATGTCAAGATTATAAACATGCATACATATCTTTAGATAATATAGCTTTATGTGTAGTCAGTCTCCCAACATGAATCTACATAAAAACAATGAATTCATGCGTGTTAATGCTTCACCATTTTCGTTTAACTTACCATAATTACGTGGTTTACAAACTTGATAACCGTCACCATCATAGTCAGGTGGACACTCACAGTTACCATTTCTGCATTTAGCATAGGGATGGCACCTAACATTAGCGCATGGATCTTGTATAATAATGTTTATGAAAACAAAAATTAAATTTGGACAAAATATAGATTGTATTGTGAACTGATTTTAAGTGTTTTTATTTGAGAACACAGCGAGCCAATTAACAATAGATTATACTCTAGGGTTGAAACTATTTGAAAGGGCGATGATTATGATTCCTTACATCGTTTCTAGGTGTTACTAGAAAACAACCTCAGATCAAAACGATCTATGGTCTCAGTACATTGTTTTTTGTTTAAAAGATCCATAATTTCTAAAGGATCAGAAGTTCCATTAATATGGAACCTAAGTTGTAACATTTTTTTTCATAAATCTTAACTGATTAAATTGTGCAGAGCTTTAAACATCGTGTGGTTGCAGTTACGCACTAGAGTAGCTTAGAAATACAATATCTTCCTCTGTAAAAACTTATTTCTGGTACATAAGCTTACCAACTGTTTAAGCTTAGCGAGTGTAAAGTTTCATCTTAATAATATTTACTAGAAAAAGCCTTAGTAGTTATCGCTGTTTGCAAATCTGAAATGTTAATTTCAGTATTTCAAGAAAAAATGTTTTACGAAAGTTAATTGAATGAGTCATTGCTTTACATGAACTTTGACCCCGGGATAAAACTATGAAAGGATTTCTATACGACTATTGAGAAAGTAAGTTTGATCAAAATCTAACTTGAAAAATATAATTATAAATTCTAAGTAATCTTAGGAGTTGTAAAACACCAAGTTAGAAAAGTTATCGTATACAAAAAGTAGATTGAGATGGTTAACTTTGCAACAAACTAAAATCTGACCAAATTTATCTCTAAAGACCGAAAGAAGGGAAGAAATGGATCAGTTTAAAACTTTTCATAAAATTCTAATATGGGACCCCCCATCAGTAGATATCCACGATCCCGTACACGTAACTCGAATGCAGGACGAGACCGAAGGTCCTGGGTTCAAGTGATGCGTACGGGGTCGTTGATGCGCACCACTAAGGGTCCCATAATAGGATGAAACTGTTATCATTCACAAACACAGATTATTACTTCAAAGCTCCACTCAACATCCGATAACTCTGGATCTTTTTCGAACCACTTTCTAGGAAATAATCTTCTTAACCATGGTAGGTTAAGCATGTTGATCAGAGATAATTTGTTAAATGTATGATTTAAGTAGATATAGTTAACGGTAAATAGTTAAATAGTTTTAAACTTCAATTTTTTTTAAATCTGAATAAATAAGTAAGTATATAATCAAAGAAATGTTTGATGCAGAGTTTATAATATTCATGATGTTAGTTTACCATATCATTGTACTGAGTACAAACATAAGACGTTAAAAATTGAGTGTAGAAGAATAATATGCACGTCTACTATGTTTAGTATCTTAAAGACAAACATTGAATAAAAATGGATTAAACAAAACACTTGAAAAATCTGTGCATGAATTATTGTGTTATATAGTATATATGGTAGTTTAATTTAGAAGGCATGCAAACATACCGTGGTAATGTAAAAAAAAATATTTCTGCGTCAAATAATAAACTTAAAAACTTAACGTTTAAAATGGTAGTATTTCTTAAAAGAACATAGTGGGAAAGGGCCCGGGGGAATTCGCGTAAACGGATTGTTTCAAAATACATAAAGAAGCTGTTTGAAGAATGAAATTACACTAGAGGAACGAAAAAAACCTATAAGTAAGGGAAGCTAACTTACCGTAAACTTCAGACTTACAATCGTAATACACATCACTTTGAAAACCTTCTACACGATGACATTCGTCATTATGACATTGTGCATTTGGATGACAATATACATGAAAACATCGATCTAATAAAATGAGAAATGTTATGTATTCTGACAAAAATAATCTCTCTCTCCCTCTCTCTCTGTATATATATATATATATATATATATATATATATATATATATATATCTTCGTTACTATTAGTGGCAGATATTGACCCTATTGTGTAATGTGGAGAGGATTTTTACCGAACATAATCAGAAAAATAATTGAAATCCCCAAGTGGGGAAAAAGAGTCTTGATCATGCAAGTAAAACATAGATACACATAATTTCGGATAGTGTTATGAGATGACGAAATTCCCAGAACTATGTGATATGTCGACGCAATATATTTCGAACAATCTGATTATATATATACTTGTTAAGAACATTTATGTGTGACCAGATTGTTCGAAATGTGTTGCGCTAATATGTCATATAGTTCTAATAATCTTCGTCTTATTATTACACTACCCGAATTTATCAGAGGGACTAATTGGTTTACATTTCATATCGCAAGCTCACCTCTTTCTTCATAACATTTGACAACTGGGTCTCCAGTATAGCCTGGTGTACAAACACATGCACCATCTTGACAGAAAGCTTGTTCTCCACACTGAACCCCTTCGCATAGATCAACACCACTTGCTATACATATACCATTTTCACAAATCTCATTGCGACGACATTTAGAACATGGATCTATAAAATAAACAAAATGGATTTGATAAATTTTTTAGTGTTAAATAGTGGATAAATAGAAATGGATTTCAAGAAGCTTAACTAATGAATCCAACAGATAAAGAGTGTAGTGTTCGTTCACTACACTGGGACTCCTAGATGATAACAGAACTGCAGTGTCATATTTTCATTCGTCCACTGATTTGTAAGCAAAACAAGACAACAGCGAGAATCGAAGGATAAGAAATTATATCCTGCTATGCTAAACATAATTAGAGAAAAACATTCCGGGTAAACTTCATATTCAATTCTCTGAAAATCTCCTTTACATGAGATAGGATAGTTAAAGTTTCTGTATTATTGTTAATCATGGAAATGTGAGGAATATACAGTAAAACGTTTACTGGTACTAACTTAAAAAATTAAAGACAAGTCAAATACACTATTATGTAAGGCTAATACTCCTAGGTATAAAGTACGAATAAAGTAACCTAGAGAAGGTTTATCTGAATCGTACAGTTATGTAGATATTTTTCGTGATCTATTGTCTATTATCACTTTAGTTAACACTAAAAACGATAATGGTGTCAATACATTTCAAAATTTTTATCAATTACATTATGGCATTTCGAATACACGCCATTTAATGGGCTAATCATTGGTCAAACATTACCATCATTAAGTTTCATGATCAAAAAGATCTCAGTCAGTAAATGGAATTTGTAGGCAGTCAGGAAGAGATTTAAACCTTCGTTTAGTTCTTGCTGGTGTCACTAACGATAAGCATTATTAACCTTAGGTACTTTGACAATGAATCATTCGCCTTTAGATTAATGTTATGGGCTGCCTATTGAAAAATGTCATACCATAAAATATAACTTCTATCATCTTTTTATTATTATTAAGTGACATCATTCCATACATTTAACTTGGGATATTTGGTTTATTCAAATATTTTTTGCTACAATCCCTGTGATATACAAATACTTCAATTGATTTGATGGTAGATTCTCATAGCAAGTAAATATGAGGATTTCACAAAATAACATCATAACTTCTTTCCAGTTAATATGTTACAGCCCACTTATTGTTCGGGAAGATATATCAAATAAAAGACAGAATTCAAAAATAAAGGAACAAACCAAATGTATTAAAATAATCACAATGTATCTTTTGTGTCCTTAGTTCAATACATTACAACGAAAGGTTTGTTAACCTAAAAGGTATTAATTATATATTCTAAGAAAAGATTACATATTCTGTACAGATTTAACGAATATAAGATTAGTTAAGGTGAAACCAGTTTAACAATTAGGTGAAAAATGACATTATTTGCTTTGAAATATACTAAAACCTTTAGAACAATATTAAACATGAACAAATTTTTCTTAAACGGGACAATTCATTCGTCATAATACGATTATCTGAAACAAAGGGAACAAATACCCTTACAGATATGTTTAAAAAAAGCATGATGTCTAATGAAGTGACCTAAGCATAATCCATTTGAATAGTCACAGAGTGTTTCTTAATCTGTTAAATCTTTTAATGAATCATCAGGTCATTTTCATTAGTTGAATTAACTTGGACTTTTTTTGCACAAAAAATAGTTTAACTTGATAAAGTGACCTAATCTGGTTACCATCTTAGTAACGATTTTCCCGAAATGACATGAAAAATCTATTTTTCTCGCTTATTCAAACACAATAATGGATTTAAAAGACTGTCCATATTACGATTGCATATGCTGACCTATAAGTCCCATTTACACATTAAAAAATTGAAGTTCAGAGAAGGGATCTACTTTCAACAAACTTACTATCAAACTGTACAATCATATATTTATGAAAACATTTTTTGTTAAAGTACAATTCTATGAAGATATATGAACAAGGAATAAACATGATGATTCATTTGAAAGATTATGATACTAGACTACGTAATAAGAATAGTAACAATAAAATTAATAAGTTAGCAACGAATTATAATGTGAATGCAGTAAGATGACTAAAATGTTTTTATTACAAACGAATCTCGCGGGGCGGGATTGTGGATGCGCACTGCTGAGGAGTCTCACAATAGGACGAAACAGCCGTCCAGTGCTTCCAGGTTTTCCATAGTGGTCTAGCTTCAATTGACTCATGATCTCAACTATGAAAATACTGAAATCTCCACAAAACCCCCTTCTAATAACTGAAGGTAATTAAAGGTAAAATAAGTGCATAATTAAATGAAATGATATCAGAAACAATTTTGAATAAAATCATGGAGATATGAGACTTAAGTACAGGGAGAGGGGAATAAGGAAACGGAAAAATAATAATAACAGTAATAATAGACTAAGGTCAAGGTAACGAAAACGATAAAACGTAATTCTTTTGTACGCACAATTCTGGCTTGAGCCTCTGCTATTTTAAAGAGTTGGATACGAAGAAATTTAGGTAGATTTGTACGAACTGTATACACAACCTATAAAACTAACCTGTGGATAATTAGAGTGAATAAAGTCGATAAGGTGTTCAAGAATGGAACTCCTAACTGCTCTGCTCTCACCACACAGGGATATTTTCTCATATCTAGTTGAAAAAGAGCACTAGCTACGGCCTATGTACTTAACTCCACAAGAGCAGGTGAACTGGTAGATGTATTACATATGTACTCAAATGTGTACCGTTGTGACGTTACCCTCAGTTTGTTACGTAACTCTTGGAACGCTTTCATTTGTTTTGATTGCATAATCGTAATTTACTTTTCTTTGCTATTAAATTTTGTTCAGCAAAAAAGTATTTTCGAATAAGCATTAGTTTGCTTAATCTATTAAACCATATCTGTATTCATGTTCAAGTTTAGATTAGAGTCAACGTTACTTAAATTGTATTAAATAACTACTAGGAGCTAAAAATTTGTCAATCAAAATGAAATCGACATTTTGAAGATAAATCTATTAGTATATTGCATCTATATTGTTCTGTGCAAAGATGTCATTTTGTGTATGATATATTTCACGTCATTAATGTTATAATAACAAAATGTTTTCAATATCCTGTTGAGAAGCAAATTAAATATTTGATGTCTAACAGCTTAGTGTAAGTCACTTCTTTAAAGGATAGATAGATGACCGAGTAAAATTACTAATCAACTCACAAAATGCTGGCTAACACTGAGCCGCGAAATGTCAGAAATTCACTTAAGTATAGTGAAGAAAACAAGCACATGGAATTGAACAGAATAATGTGAATTCATTTTATTTCAATAAGTTCACATCAGCTGTCTACGACTTATAGTATTTTAAAATCAAAATTATCGTGAAGTTTACATATTTATAATAGTAAAATTAAATATGTACTATCATGGTGGAATAGCGATTTGAATGAATGTACGACTATTTCGTTAAAAAACAAACGAATTGTTGTAGTTCTATGATCTCTTGTTATTATACCTGATGATCTAGGATCTTCTCTCATATATATCTATTTTCAACGCTCTTTATGTCTGCAACCACATTATATTTATTCGAATCACTATTCTACCACGATGATGTATATCCAATTTAACTGTTTTCAGTAAGCAAATTTGGCGATAATTTTTATTTTAAAATATTATCGGTTATAAGCAGTTGATGAGAACTTAATGAAATGAATTCATGTTTTTCTGCCTGATTGCTTGTTCTTGGGAAATAAGAGTTTGAAATTACATGTGTCAGTTCAGATTTAATCAGTTTACAGTACACCAAACGCTCGGTCTGTTTAAAATGATCAAGTCAAACTTTACTAACGATAATAAAGTTTGATGTCTTTTGTATTCTTGGAAACCATTCAGTACAGTTGAAGTAGGTTGAAAGAAATCGTCCAATTTTATTTCTTTCAAGGTTCAAGAAATCCAAGTGAAGAATATTATGAAGTTTTGATATTTTGAAGAACATATATGATTTACATGAGATTAAGGTCAATTTTTCGACCAACTGAAGATATTTAACTAGATAATATGTTATTTATTGTATGGTTCATATTACCCAGGTAGTATTTTAAAAGAAATAGGCTAAATTCATTCACAAATCTGTGCGTTTCTACGGATTTTATGGTAATACCTAATGGAAAAAATCCGAGGAAAATTTAAGTGTTAAAAAACGTTAAGGAATCGTAAATTTTCATTTGCAAAAATACAGTCAAGCACAGTTCAACAGTACCCCTGTCTAAAAGATAGATGACTTAGTACACAGTTCAAAAACTAGGGATAATATTGAAAATGTTTAACCTAATTATTTTTGAATGATCATTAACCAGAATAAAAATGGATGGGACAGAAGTAAGGGTTAGCGATTTCACACTGCCATTACGAATTTTATCCCACGATATTTTAAGTTACCCATGGGGAAACCACATAGATACCAATACTACATTTGATGTGGAGCTTATAAATAAAGATATATTGCTTCATCATATAAGTAATTACTATCTTGAGCGTCATCAAGAGGTAAACACTTTTTTTGTTTCATGGCAAAGAGATCCAATTGATCACGGTTATTTTAATTGAATAAAAATTTTTATGGATACTTTCAACTGTTCCGGTTTGTGATAAGATATCATTATTTGGGAGTGAAAAACAGTGCCTGACATCTTATTTCTCAGGATAACAATCCCAAAATTTTATCATACTTATTCATAGTTGGTTATTCTATGTACATCTGTTTACTTGAATAGCTGTAAACATTATGGAGGAACTATGGGCGGTTTCGAAATCTTCGGTGATGTAATTATATATATATATATATAACACTGGAACTTTTATTGATTGAAACTTCAGACAAATACTTTTTCATCATAATTATTTCCCTTCTCTTTATACTCTTTGGATTTGCTAATATGAACTTGTTTTGCAATAAAGAGTCCATAGGAAAACATTCAAATACACAATAAACACATAAACATTTTTTGTTATCATAATCAATCCCTTATCTTATAAACTAATCAAAAAAGCATGTATGAAAACAATACGATGGCAGGATAATAAATTTTGGTATATAATAGACATACAGATGTGTGAAGCAGATGTTTGGAGAGACAACTTTCAATAAGTAACTAAAGATTTACAGAAATTTCCATTTACAAGGTTCTTCTGTTTCTTAGAAAAAAGAACGTTCAACAGATGTCAGTCTAATAACTTGAGCTATACTTTAAAATACGTTTTTGCTAAATACGTATCTTACATATTTTCATATATTCTACTAGCATTAACAATCTAAAGCTCTGTTTGTTTTGTATTCACAAGACTTTAGATAAAATAATTCACAATGTAACAGATTTTCACTTCGATTTTATTGTTGGAAATATAGGTGGATAATTTGAATCATGGACTGATATCACACAATAAATATAGAGTACTAAACAGATGTCATACTATAAGCTGGTGCTCCTTACAAAATTATGCACATAAACAAACTAAGTGTTTCGGTTACTATAACATATTCAGACTCTCAAAGCCTGAAGTATGAATTTCTAAATTCATTTAATTTGGGATATTACTTGACGATAGATATTAGCATCAACGTGTTTATAAAATATTCACGATTAATAAAACTGATCTCAAGATAACTTTGATCACGAACTGACACCAAATGAAAAGCTGCTGAGAATTATTATTAACTAGACACTGAATTTTTGATTGTTTCACGAACCGATGCCATTTCCAAATTACAATTACTTTCGATAGAATTGTAATTGCACTATCATATCTCCCTCACCCTAATTGATCCATATTTCTGCTGATCATAGATCTTAAATTTTCACTTAACATATATACAGATTCAACTTAATATTCTATATGAGTCATATCAACATTAACAATTTTATTCTATTTGGTATGATAATCCTAAATTTACATGCTTTAAACGATGTACTTTGCCTTTAACCTGGTCATTTTTTCGGATTATTAATTTGGATATATAATTGTAGAACGTGAAGAGAAATTATCGAAAAGAATAGTCTTCGTTCAAATATTAGTCTTTTACTTTTGAATAATTTTTTAAATCTTGATGAGATAATCTTTGTATATAATAGAATCAAACAGACTAAGATGACATTTTTGAAAAATATATTTTAAGTACGTCTCTAATCCAATTTATTTACATAATACGTCGCTTAACATGTATTCATTTGAAAAGCGTTTTGAATAGAACTGGTAGCCCAAGGTTTCAAACTCTATCTCTTTCCCTTGATCTTTTTCGTTTTTTCTTCGCTGTAATTTTCGGCGCATATTTCTAAAATACATGTGACTGGGTGTTTTCGATATAAGTCCAATAAAAATGTGATTAGTATAAAGTAAACGATTGATCAATAGTTGGAAAGTGAGTTCATGAACTGATGTTAGTTACTGAAGGCAATTGACACCTAGCTGTGCACCAAGATCTCGCATTAGTTAAGACTCATCAGAAAAGTGCATTTCCAACTTTAATGGGAAATGGTGCTGTCAAGAGAATCGAAATCGCCTCAACTAGCATCTCACTCTCAGACTTTATTGGTTAGCTATTCAATCCGCGGTCGGCCCTCGGTAAAGATGAGATGCTTACACTGACTAGTAAATAGTTTTATATTTATATATTTCTTAGTACGTATCAAATTACACCGAACAAGTTATAGCATGTTTATTAGTCTTAGTGACTCAACAACTTCAAGCTTACTTCCAAATTTTTATGTGGTATGATCTCAATCTTTCGTCATTTCTAAATAGCCTATCAAACCATTTAAGTAATTCGTTGTTTTTAGTCTGGATATACATTAGGAGAAGAATATATATATTTATTTATTTAAACACGTAAATATTGGTACAAAGAAGCACCAGATACATATGCGCCACACAAATCTCATTTGATTTGTGTGAGGCTTGTAATACTGCCCGGGTGCCAAAACCGAAACAGGTGGTTTTCTTAGGAGGCCACACTCCGAGCCTTTGACCTGAAGTTCTGATCCACAAGGCAGTGGAGCATCGTGAGGAGATGCAGTCCCATGATAGCCGGTGACCAACGATTGATTCATACTCCATTTGTTCCCTTCGGATACTGGAGTCCATGTGCACCATTGGTTTGGAATCAGGGTTTTCCAACTCCCCTAGGTGGATCCTCCATATCCACCAAGCCGGATAAAGCGCAGGAGATTCGCTTTTCGTCCCCTCAATTTTGTAAACAACAGTAATGCCACGAGAAGGCAGTGAGTAGGACTTCCTTGGCAGAGGCCATTTACGCGTGGCCATGTGGGGAGAGCGGACTCTCCCCACTCTCGGCCGTACCGGGGCGAATTCTGTTGATCCATCATAGCTATATTATTTGAATACGTTTACTATGATTATTTATACGGTATGTTCCTAATAAAAGAACCAATATATATATATATATATATATATATATATATATATATTGTTAGTAAAGTTGTTATAATTGAAATCATGCCACTATGAGTTACGATTTAAAAGTTATCTATAATGTACTCATAAATACTTTTTTTCCATAATTCAGACACTGATTCATAACCTTAACTATTGTGCCACTAACAAACTTTGGCGCCATATGACTGCTTAATAGAAAATATCTCATACATATAATTTATAATAAAGGTCAGGTAGAAACAACATTATACTAAATTATAAATCTTTAATATTTTTATTCACTAAGAGGTAAACACATATGGAACTGTTATTTCTTATAGTTAGTTAATTTTACATTCGGATAAATGATGTTACTGTAAAGGAGAATTCGATTAGGTGTATATTATTAAAAATATTGAAGTGATTATGAATAATTATAAAGGTAATCAGTTGCATCACGAATATTTTAGGGTTAGGGTTAGGTTTGTCAGTTTATTGTACCAGTTAAGATACTTTATAGAATAATATCTATTCACTCTTTTGCTTTAATAAATATAGGTGTAACAGAACGTATATTATATACTATATATATACAGACATATATATGTACTATATATGTACGATATATATATTATATATATACTATATATGTATACTAAATGGATAGAACTAGAAAAGAAGGCCTAGGACAGAGTGGGTCGCAGAAAGCTGGTCGGCGCCCTACGCTCCATTGGGAGTAACAAGCGTAAGTAAGTAAGTAATATATATATATATATATATATACTATATAAACTATATACACTATATAAACTATGTATACTACTATATATATAGATACTAAGTATATATATATATACTACATAGATGGATACTATATATACTATATACTATACTATAATTATTTATTGTTTTAACTTATATTTGGAAGCTTTATAATAGAAGTATAATGAAGTATCCATTTTATTAGCAGTTAATTACTGAAAAATAGGGGGTAACTTAATAATAAAGAATTACTCCACTATTCATGGTAATAAATGTGAATAATTTAGAACCAATGAAATTTTTTTAATTTTATGGTTTGTAGTTGTTGAAAGAAAAACTATCAGATTGTAGAAAAAAACGAAAAAAGCAAGAGGCTACTTTGAGATGGTGGAGAAGATTTGTTGCTCAGGTGGATGATTTTGATAGAGTTTTTTTCTCTGAGCTGGATGGTTTGGTCGTGGAGCTTTTATCGTCCTTCTGAACGACATCATCAGCACAAACTTCAGGTACTTTGAATCCGGCGAGATGGGATCGTGGATGCGCACTGCTGATGAGTCCCACAGTAGGACGAAAAGGCCATCCAGTGCTTCCAGGTTTTCCATGGTGATCTACCTTCAATTCACTCATGATCTCATCTATAAAATTACAAAAATCTCCACGAAACCCTCTTCTGAGAATGTGATTAATAGTACTTGATCAGAAGGTAGATGAGTATAACTTTGCATTAATTATTAATTGATAATCAGTTAATGTAAAGGCTGTGTAGACTGACAAAAGGTTACTAGATCTAAATAGTTTTGTAAAATTTACATTTATTTATACTACCTTTTTTTCATGCTATTCTAGGTTAAGTTTCACTGTTTTAGCCACTTATCAATCACAAAATCGATCAAATAAGTGAATTATAAACACTTTTAATTATAGTTACAATACGGATAATACAATATTAGTGTTTAGGAATCATTTGGTTCTAGCCTGATTAATATACTTAATAAATATTAATAAAAGTATGACAATAAGTTAAAGTGAACTGTGAAAATTGGACATGCTGAGGCCTTTATATGCAACAAAGGGGCTACGGTATAAAGCATTAAATACCTTATTTGACATAAAAATACCTTATTAAACAAATACTACTTTTCTGACGACTGTACCTTAACAATTCAGGTAATAGTTTCGTTAGTTTAGTAGAATAAGTATTGGTAAACTCATAAAGGTTATGGGAGAGGATAATAATGCACGATGTTTTGTTAAGAGTACGTTATATTATTATTAAAGTATATCTTACCATTTTCACAATGGCTAACACCATCTCCTCTGTAACCGGGTAAACATTGACAAAACGCTTGATTTGGATCAATACAGCGAGCATGAGTATGACAATTGACAGAACCACACTGTACACCAAGATAGTTAGCTACTAAAAAAATACATATACTAAGGTTAACAGTTTTATAGATCATTTCAACTTGTTACACATTGAATCAATGAATACATCAAGTTTCAATGTCCCAATAAAAATAAGTTTAGTAGCACGATTCTAGTATTATGAATCGAATATTCTTTACAAAAGAGATTTTCTTGTATAATAGATTAAAATAAAAATAGTATAGCTGTGTCTAACAAAATATGACCGACGATTATGTTGAACGAACATGTTGAAATATAAGTTAACATAACATTGAAGTATTTGGAAAGGAACCACATTTAGAAAGGCCTTAAATCCATTACAAACACCATAAATCTAAAAGATAAATAATTTATCATTCCGAGTATTAGTCATTTAAAACACCCAGAATATAAACCTACAAAACCACAATCTAACAGACATTTCTTAATTCGAAAACGTTATCAAATGGAGTATTTTTATGTGGTTGAGTAAACTATCATGTTGATATGATCGAAATCTATGGACTGTTTCAAACGACTAGTAGCTATTTAAAACTATTTAGGAAACGAGTTAAAAATTAATCCTTTAAGTATGAACCTCCAATGTTTTCAATATTAGTCCAATGAACTATTATTTTAGTTCTACTCATGAACTTATATTCATTAACCTCTTTATTGTGAAGATCAAAATCAGAAACGTAAAGCTTTAAGCAGAAATGATGAATGCTTATTAACGAAATGTGAATGAGACTGTAGTCCCGTGCTTCTTTAATCGTTCACCTTGATAACCGTTGTAATCCCAAGCTTAACGGTGCAAAAAATCAGAAGGCAAAGAGAAGCAGCAACTACAGTTTATTGTTAAATAACTCAGGCCAGAGAGCTACCACCACCTGAGCGAGCGATCGAGCAACAAGCGAGTAAGCGAGTGAAGCATAAATGACACGCATTGGCGATGGCGGGTAAATCAACTCGCTTTAATCAAGCGTTAATCAATATTTATAGTCAGACAAGAATAAGTTACAGACAAGCGATGAATAGGATAGGAAGTGTACACACACATACGCTCATATAAAAATAGTCAGGATTAATAAGTGAATAATTAACAAGGTCGAAACATGACTCAAAATAGATAAGTAAATTGGCTTGTCCTGAAGCTATCATATGGTATATGGGCTTAACATATCAATCGACACTACAAAATAAAACTGGCTGAATTATTATTTAACGTAAATGATTACACTAAAATAAATTTATGCTAGCAAACAGTTCATTTATTTATTTGTTAATAGTTAACTTACCATCCACCAGTGAAGTGGCTTATGACACAATGTGGAATCCATGATATCAAATTAATAAACGAGATGCAAATGTAAAATAGAAATATAAGAAATTTCTGTTAAAAAAGATTAGATATATAATGTTAAAATACATTATGATTAACTTCTCCACGAAGTAAAATATTTCATGACCTTGTAGAAGATATTTCTTCAATAAATAAAATCCTATAAAGGTTTTGTTAATTATTTTATGGGATACCAGCAACTGGATGTCACATATCACTAAAACATTTACCTAGTGTTAAACACAACACCTAGAATGCTGATCATAGAAAATAACACAGATTAGTTCATCATAATACATATAAATATTTTTGTAATATCAGCTAATGAATACTTGTGAGACAGGCTATTTTGGGTTGGTTTTCATTTCTATCTGATTTGTAGCAATTATAAATCACTAAGCAATCATTTTTCTTACTAACATACTACTGACACTGTTTATCACTGATTTAGTAGTAATATGATTTGTAGTTGATAGCTTCATATTTTATATCCTTTCACTACTTTCAACAAGTTTACGAATAGCTTGATAATGTTTTTTTTTCAGTCTCTGAAGTTCATCTTATTTATTTTCGCTATTTTCTATAAAGACTCCTGGAGTTCCTTTTACGTTTATTTTCTATAAAGACTCCTGGAGTTCCTTTTACGTTTACATTTCAGCCTCCAACTTGGTAATATATATATATATATATATATATATATATAAATCCGAGTTTTCATTTCCCGTTCTGGGAGTTAAGATTCAAAATAAAGCACAACTTACCTTGACATGTGTTATCAGGCATTAGCTTCAAGCCCTGACCACATTCACATCTATAACTCGCGCCCTCTGGTCGACACACTTCACCATGACGATCACATGTTACACAATCACAAGGACCTAAAATGTCATGAATAGAATTTTATAAAAGGTTCAAATAAAATTTGTCTGGATACAAATTAAACTTCATAGAAAATTGCTTCAAATTTAAATTAGAGACAAGATCGATTAATTCAGCTAAAAGAGTCTAACCTACAAGAATATCGGTTCTTCTGACAAAATTAAATTACACTACTTTTATAATACGAACATGAGTTTTGATTCAACTGAGCTTTTTCAAAAACCGACTTATTCATCTAGACAAGTGATAGAGAAGAACATTATTAAATGAATATAGTTTTTCTACAGGTCAAATCACTGAACATTCTCAGAAACAAATGAGTTACAGTCCCTTCAGTATCCCACCACCACAATTTACCATTCCAATCAAATTTTCACTGCTAAAACCACACACTGATCTGACCTAGATCACCATTGAGACCTTGAGGCACTCGATGGCTACACAGAAATTGAACTGCGGACCCATCGTCTCGCACAAACGCTTTACATATAGATCGCTGAGCATTCACTGGTGATTATGTCTGGCCTGTAACAATCCATGATCTTGTTCAGACCTTCATCTGTGCCTTCCGGTAGTTAACTACCTCACAACCGACACAGATTCAACTCTACCGTTCTCAGCTTCTCACTAGAACTCCAGGAGTTATATAGTGAAGTTAGTCACTCGTGAACACATGATTGTGATTAGTATGGGGGATTTGTGAAGGTTGTAGTACTTTCACTCTTGAAATTACAAAATAATCTCAGCTAGACCACCTTTAGAAATCGCGATTTCAAGAGTGAAAATACTACAATATTTGCAAACCCCTTATACTGATATTCTAATGATAGACTACCATCAAGAATCCATATAAATTTTCACATTTTCAAGGCTTCACCGAATTTCAAAGCAATTTGATTGTAAGTCGGAAATGACATACATTTACACGTTATACAAATACACAGCAAACTACAAGCAAGGGATTGGTAATGTACCAAAATTACTGCGAAAATAAATAAGTTTCAAGTATGATATGAGACCAGATTATAGATATCTCTCTATCTCTAAAGTCAAACATGTTTACAATTGATTGATCACTGAGTAGTGTTAAATGTCATGCTGTCCTGTCGACTACCTCCAATCATTTAACAGTCAATCATGTCACTGTCGCAATCACAGTGTTGCCATTAGTTTAGCCACTGTGACATTGTATACAAACAGTATGGCAAAAGTCCTTTGAAGCCGTGGTTATAGAAAAATTCAATCCCTCTTGGATGTTCAGAAACTATTTGTACTTACACTATACCTAGTCTGATGATACTAGTTTAATCATAGTATCCAGAATGGTATGATTAACGTCGTTTTTACTTACTGTCCTTCTTTATTTTTATGCTTCCACTTGCTCAGCTTTATCTCTAGTTCCCATACAAGAATCTTAATATGTTATTATATGATTAAACTGTAAGAAAACTGCTGGGTTAATATATTCCATAGGTCTGTTAGACTTTGTATTCTCACTGTACAGTATAGATTAATCCAAGCGACTAATTGTTTTTGATTTCAGGAAACCTTTATTGACTATTTTTGTTGTGGTATAATAATAACGTTTATTTATTCGTTCTATTCAATATAATTTATTTTCTTGTTTTTATTTTAAATTCTGACCTAAATGAAATTTATTATTGGGGTTCAAATGAATGTGTTCATATTTAACAATGCTAACATTTATAAGTAAAGATGGATAATGGCTAGCAGTGGAATCCAGGAGGCGCATTTCGTCCTATTTGGGACTCGTCAGCTGGATGTACCTGCATCTCAGAGTTGATGTTCACTCTGGAACTCGAACCCAGTACCATCAATCTTTACTTATAAAAGCTTGTGACTTCAGGCAATATCGAGGCAGTCCGTACAGTATGCACAAATGCCAACAAGAGACTGACCAGTTGCAGTCCTAAATACCAATGGGAAGGTACAATTATACAACACCAAGTGAATGTCAACATTTTCTCACTACACTTCAGATTTACGCTTTTATTACATCAGACAGAGACACTGATAACTTTGAAGTATAATTTCTATTCATGTTAGCGTATATGTGCAATTACATCAGCTTATCATTGGATAGATTTTCTTTCCTGATAATTTCATGACAATGTCTGTGATTAGATTTGTCAATGGTCATATCAGATATTATACTTCAAGTACTTGTAATGAGGTTGATGAAGTGGACAGAAGTTAAGTCACAAAAACTATGAAATTGTGCAAAAAGTTTTCTTATAACACAACTAAAACTAATTTAATTAAAATATGCTTGTTTTAACAATGAATTTTATTTAAACTTACTTGGTTCTGTGGCTAATAACAAAGGTTCATCTACACAGAATAAATTACAAGAGCCATCTGGTGCAGAACAATCCTCACTACAGTAACCACGATCTTTAAGACGAATATAATACCATTCATTCTTAGGTATAGAGCTGACTTGTTTGAGCAAGCAACTTTCTGATTCAGCAACAGCAGACCAATGTACATTAATTTCTTCAGGAAAATTACTTATTTCATTTGAGTCACGATGCTCAACAATAAATTTAACAGTTTGCTCTGGAAATACAATACGGCCATGATCATCAATTTTATAATTGGCGTAATACGTTTTATCTGGCTTATCAGAAGCACTGTAAGCCTCTATATAAGACCGATCGAGTAGGTTTAAATTTTCTGTACTAAACGCCTCTAATTCTATTACACCACTAGCGTATGCTCCTGTTGTGAAATCGCGTAGCTCAAGTATGGCTTGGATTGTAAATTTCCCAACTCTTTCAATATCAAACTGGAATAACACCTTGAAAGGACGTTGTAATCCATTTCCTAACGTGAAAAGATTATAAACACGTTCACGTTTCGGAATATTTTCACAAGGACTAGAAATCATCGAGTTTAAAATGTGGAATACAGGTGTAATTAGACGTATAGTTGAATAAATTCTGTCGTTTGTCTGACCACCACGAATTCCACTAGAACTGCGTCTCAGTGAACCATGTTGAATATCCAGATAAATATGCAGAGGTGAACTGGAATGCTCACTACCAAAGCGTGCGGTTAGGGAACCAGAAAAAGAAAATTTATGATCATTGACTGAAATATAAAGAATGAAGGAAACATATATTATGGAGTGTATATATATTTATCGCGAATTTGTAATGTACAAACCAAAATATAATCTTGAGAGATTTCGGCTTTCATTTTCAATGAAAGCCTACTTATGTACGATATGTAAATAACTTAATTTATATATATAAATATTTTTTCCTGCTAGTATGCATTTCCTGTATGATTAGTTTGCTAAAACATGATCCTAGGCAATGAGGAGAGTAATAAAAATACAATAATACAAACTCCATTGTACAATAAAGACATGATGTAGGTTTTATGGTCTTTAACGTCCGTCAGTCAGTCAGTCATCTACAACGTAGGACCAGGCACATATATGCATCGGTCCAAGTTGCCATACCTCATTACCACAACAACATGAACACCGAATTCATAGCAGTTAATTTAGTGGTGGTAATATGTAAAATAAAGGTTGTATATAAGGATATAGTATAGGAAGGATGAAAGTTATGAAGTTATTTTAATCTCAAGGTTTAAGGGAAGATAAAGAGTGTATACACCTACGCCATTGTGATCGATTCTGAGCCATATCACCTAGAGTCTTCAACCATTGGTTACGATTGTCGCGTGGACCCCAACCAAGTAGTCTGCATCTACCAACATGGCTCAGATCAGAAATTAATGACATCAAGAACTGATGCCACTGATGCATCATTGTAGTGACTGACTTCCTTGTATTTTTCATACATTATCAGGACTATTGATGTTTATATAATTTACGAAAATGTTTGCTAGTTTTAGCCAGACAGATCAATGCATTATAGAAATCTAAGGTAATTAATTAATTACGTTTTGCCTGTATATCTTAATCAATCAATCATAGACCTCGTTAATCTTGGGTAGGGAATGAAGTACTTTGTCTTCAATATAATTCTTAATGCTGTAAATCAACTTATTTTATCACGTTTCGGTAATATTGTCAAATTTTCACATTAGGAAACTACCTTACAGATATTTTAATACAAACATTTGAGAACAATTTTATTTGGAAGACCAGTTCATTTAGATTTGGCTACCGAATAATTATATAAATATTGGCAAGGGTTTTGATCACTACTTTGCTATTTTGATAAAATATTGATATCTTTGATTTATTAATGTCAGACAATCCGATTAAATAGTATATAAACTCAAACATACGGTTACAACTTTGCATTACATAACAAGATGCGCATATATAATATTTTCTAAAAAAAAGTTTTTCTAACCTTCAGACCAACACTTGGCATTTCCTGCACCGAAAAATCCATCACTACATATACAGCAGGCAGCGTTATCGACTCGATAACATTCTGTGTTATGACTATTACACTCACTAACAGCATCACATTTGACCAGATCGTTTGAAAAAGTTTCATTCATGGATTTGTATTCTCCGTTATTACCGATTAGAACTTCATCGTCATCGTCGTCACTCAACGGGTGTATAGTGACCGGTACAATAAGAGCTAATTTAAAATAAACCAGTTTGTCATGATATCATCATAAATTCATCATTTATGAATAAACAAAAGTATTAGGTATTAGTTAGTGAATAAAGCGAATCAAATAGAAAATCTTTTTATAGCTGATGAAAGAAGGGAAGCTTCCTAGTATTAGAAATAATAAACACAGTACTTGGTAAATTAAAATAAATTTGTCATAATTTAAGCCTTAGAGGATTTTTGTGCATAGCTATACAATCTGTCGATGATGAACGAAAATGATTCAAATAGAATTCCATTTCAAATGAATTCCCTTGCTTATATTTACTATTATTATGATTAATCTCCATTTACTCTTTCGATTTGTCAATTCCTGCATATTACCTATTATTCTTTACTGTTCTCCATTATTCTTTCCCGGACTTTTAAGAAAAGGCTTTGCTGTACTGCGGAGAGTGCTGAAGGCAGTTAGCAAGGTGTGTGGCAAATCTTTTGACGTCTTGCAAACTCCTGGCAGGTATTGTCTTATCAGGTACTAACCATTCATTTCATTCATATCTTTCTCTTTGTATATCTTCTGGTAGAACGAGACGTAAATACATTAAAATCTATGCACGCAAGCAAATCTATAAAAGTTCTGTAATACTTAACCTCGCAAATACACTCTGTGACGAACAGGTTGTTAGAGTTAACCTAGTCAGTAACCTGTATTCTTAAGCATGTTTCATATTTGATAAGTTGTACAGACTCAGATATTTTTTCATTTCCTTTTTTGTTTCCAGGTAAAAATACCTATTGGAATACCTCGTACTGAGAATTCTATACTGTATCCAAATATAATATTGGATAAAGCCATTAATTATAATAATACATTCATCATAACAGAATGATAAATTTTGATTTCAGCAATTATATACGTTAGTTGAGTAATGACAAGTTAAAATCTGATTTTTTTAAAAATTTTTATTATAAAATTTATGTAACAAATAGGGTGCTATGGATATTCAATTGGTATAATTTTTTTCATCACAGTCATTTCTGCATATCTTATTAGCTAATTATTATCTTTTTATTAATGGTTATCATAAAAAGAAACCCTATTTGTAAAACGGTTGACAATGACTTTGTAAATGTTACTCTTTTTAGATCAATAGTCTCTCTAATGAAGTATAATGTGAGTTAATTTTGATAGATTACTTACTTACTTACGCCTATTACTCCCAGTGGAGCGTAGACCACCGACCAGCATTCTCAAACACACTCTATCCTGAGCCTTCCTTTCTAGTTCTATACAATTGTTGTTCATTCTTCTCATGTCTGTCCCCATTTATCGGCGTAATGTGTTCTTTGGTCTTCCTCTCTTCCTTTAGCCTTGAGGATTCCATGTGAGGGCTTGCCTTGTGAAGCAGGTGGGTGCCTCCCTCAATGTGTGTCCTATCCACTTCCAGCGCCTCTTCCTGATTTCTTCCTCCACTGGAATCTGGTTTGTTCTCTCCGACGCTAGGTTGCTGCTGATAGTGTCTGGTCAACGGATACGAAGGATTTTGCGTAGACAACTCTTAATAAACGCTTGTATCTTCTGGATGATGGCTTTCGTAGTTCTCCAATTTTCCTCCTCATACAGCAGAACTGTCTTGACATTTGTATTGAAAATTCTGATCTTGGTGTTGGTTGACAATTGTTTTGAGTTCCAAATGTTCTTCAGTTGTAAATATGCTGCTCTTGCTTTGCCGATCCGCGCCCTCACATCTGCATCTGATCCACCGTGTTCATCAATGATGCTGCCCAGATATGCAGAGGTTTTTGCATCCTCTAAAGCTTCTCTGTCAAGTGTGATTCGATTGGTGCATGCTGTATTGTATCGGAGAGAATTTTGATAGAGTGTTGAGATTTTATTCGTAAAAAAATCTTCTAAAACTAGTAATCTGCTATTTCTGTTGAAAGAATACCGTTAACAAAATACAGCATACAGATATGACGTAATTATATACGCTCTTATGCTATTTTGATTAATTTCTAGTCCTTTCTAATATGTAGAATGGGAAGTGATTTAATTGTTTGATAAATATATTCTAGAAAAATATCTCATAGTTCTTTATGAAAGAGATAAAGGTCGACAGGTTTAATAGACCTAGGCATTGAAGAGAACAGTAAAATTGGTGCATGAGTTTTTATAATGAAGTTACAATATTTACTCACGTTCATGTATCTCCTGCCTTTCCTCATCTCCATCATACCGACCCAAAGGATAGTAAGTTTGTGCCGTAATTGTGTCTGTGTATGTGTGCTCTTTATTATCAACAACAAATTTATTACTCTCATGATAAAAGCTATTCCCAGTTTCATTCTCTGGTAGAATATTCACTTCGTTCTGATTAAAAGGGTCATCACCTGAGATTTCAGCTTCATCTCTCAGGATATTCCATGCAGCTTTCGGTACATTTTCAGTGATTCCATTACTATAGTCATTTGTTGAAACGTTAAGGTCATAATTTTCAAGGTTTTCCAGAGCTCTTTTAAAACTATGTGTTCTAGCAATCGGCTCTTCTGATGTATTTTCAGTGTTTACGTTTTTAATGACGACCGTATCAGATGGTGTTTCGTTGTTTGATTTAAGTGAATGAAGTGAACCCTTGCAAATACTTGCCAAAGATGCAACAAATTCACTGGCAACTGCACTTAAATTCTTGACATTTATTGTAGCTATATTTTCCGATTTGTATAAAGGAACAAGCCATTCTCCATGTAGAGCTATATTTGTTTCACTGTGATGAAAAAGTAAGATAAAAGGTTAGCAGTTCTGTTGAGTGATACATGAGTAATTCAAGATACATTTTTTACCAAAACCTCTTTTAAAGTTTGGTATTAAACTACTGAAGATCAAATAAAGGAGCTAGTTTTCATTTATTAAACAAAGAAGTATACAACTTAGACCGAATAACTATCAACCTCTTATTGTCTTCAATGTTCCTCCGTCAGCTCATAGTACCAAACCACTTCACACAACAACAATAAAAAATTTCTTTACAGCGAGTATTTTGTCTAGCCAAGTGTTATTTTCAACGTAAGTAATAAATCTTACAGAAAAATAACGATTTACATAGTTTTGTAAATTTCCACACAAAAAGTGTATTAAGCAGAACATTACTTAAGCAATAACAAAATCCCTTAGTCTCTACAATAGTTCTTTGAATCATGAAGTTACTGAAGGACCTTAAAAATTATACATTTGCTGATAAATATTCTATTGTATTACTTACGTTAACCATATATTTGGCTCTACAGCTTGAGAACTTCTTGGCAACTGATAACCTCCTAAAGGTCTCATAAATATACCAGATTCAGGTGGTAAAGCTAGATTCTCTGCGACATCATTTTCATTCCACTCAACTTGTATATATTGCATGAAAGCGTAAGAACGTATTCCATTAGAAATTATTGTCATTCCATACGTATTAGCCTGTTAAGTTAAAAAAACCATAACTCTAAGTTAATTCAATACCATTAATTTTTTAAAATACAACGTTTACATAACTTGTGAAAATTGTTTATAAGAAATAATAAATGATTTTAAGACTAGTTATTTAATAACATCTCTACCTGGCCAGACCAAAACGTGGCACAAATCCATGAAGTCACTGACAAGTGGACTGAGCCATGTTGGTAGGTGTAGACTACCTGGTTAGGGTCCGCGAGATGATAACAACCGATGGTTACAGACCTTGAATGACATTACTCAAAATCGTTTGCAATGGCGAAGGTGCATCTACTCCTTGTGTTCTCCCAAATTCTAATCTTCTGAATTCCTCATGTCCCTATCTTTTTTCTCTTTTCAAATTTATTTCACTGAATCATACTCCTTAAATAACATCTTCAAACCCTAATTTTTCCGATTACTGCTTATACTCTTACTACTTCTACCACTATGGGATTTGAATCGACAGTTGTATCTCCGTGCTAATGTGGTATGGCAACTCGAACTGATGTACGTACGTATGAAGTTCTACTTAGTGACTGACTGCCTGACTACCTGTTTAAAGATATGAGATAGTAGCGACTTATTTTTATGTTACATGTATAAGTACAACTGAAGGCGTATTTCATGCACAGATTTTAGAGATCATTAATACTTTTCGACACTACAAATTTATAAAACTGATGGTTTCCTGATATTTAATTTTCTAAACAACATTATGACATGTCAGATCTACAAAAAAAGTTTATTGAAGAATTACAAAGAGAAAACGTAGGTACGTACCACACAAACAAATGTTTATGTACATGAAAAAGAAACTATGTGGATCTATAAATTTAATCTTGATATTCTTACCATTAGTGTCTGACATGTAGCACGGAAAAGTGTTATACAACTAATTCTAAATATATTATGTACCGATAATCTATTTAGTTGATCAACTGTTAGAATATGTTTCCGATTTCATATGAATTTATTAGGTGTGCCTTGATTTTTGAACTTCTACCTAACCAATATAACTTCAACTATGTCTTCGTAACTGACTTGATAACTTACTTTTGTTCCACCTTCGACAAATTATTAGTTTCATAATATTAATTGCTTTAAACCTATTTTGTTAATGCTTTGATTGATCTGTTTTCTCTTGGTTGTTTGTCCACATTTATCAGCTTACTTAAACCAGCTATGATTATTAGTGTACATTAGATAGTTGAAAATTTATGGTGCTAAAATTATATTCATATTCATAACATCTCATTTGCATCACTTAAAAATCGTACTTAAAACAAGGATAAACGTTATTACATTTGAAATGTATGGCTTTTGTATCAAAGCTTTTTGGTAGTCCTTAAGCCACCAAACTTATGTAACATTCTGTTATAATGAAAATTAAGATAACTCTGGGGTTAGAGATCTGATTATTTTTACAATAATATCGTTATCTAACCTTCACAATGATGTTTGTATGATCTTATATTTAAGGTCAATTAGAGATTTTTCATTTCGCATTCTTATATTATGCCACCTTGTAAATGTAGTGTGTAGTCAAGTCTTGCTGATCGGAGTGTTTTTTTTAAAGACAATTTAATATAACTTCATTTGAAATAAACACTTAAAATATTAAGTTAATGATTAATGTTGAATGAATTATCAGATATTGAGCAACGTGGGACACATTTATTCACTTTTTGCGTTGGTGGCAGAATTCATACAGGGTTTCAAAATAGATACCTTTGAAATAACAGCAGAATCACTGTCTGGTACATTGATGAATTTTTCGCTTAACAAGGTTTTGGGATTTTATTTACAATAATCATTCAGTATGCTTTTTCTAGCTTAAAGTATCAATCTTTCCAAGCCTCTATTCCATACAGTTTGTCGAGTCCTACAGATTCTTTAGTAACAATACTGACCTTCAAAGTCAGCATAAATTGTTTCGAAGGCATTCAAAAATTAATTACTAAAAACTAGGGTCATACTGAAAGATATCATATCATAAATAACTCATTAAAATAAAATGGCAGAAAAAATTACTTTTTGGTTGATTAGGTAAGCGTTTGTCATATTTTCCCACAGTATATGTACAATATACTGAGCCTTTAATTCAGCTTCTTCAATATATGATAAATGTATAAATTTTATTAGACGATCTATTTGCATTCTCTCTACACATGGTAGTTTTGAAGGGGACAGCAAATCAATTTCCCTAAATACAAGAAGAAAAATATTTTTATAGAAAATAAAAGTTGATTTAAAATTTATAATGTGTATAAATGTAGAACTATTTTTCCAGATACTAAATTAAAACAAACTAAGGTTTGAATTTTCCAAGGTTCATGGCATCCAAAACTTCTATATTATCTTCAAAAGCCACTCTAATGGTAACCATAAGTGATATTTCAATTATATGCTTAGCTATCAAGGAGCATGGTTTTCTTTATCCTGCTTTTAACAGGGAATTTTGTTGTCTGTTAATTCTAAAACTATTTGAATAGAAGTTCTATCACTATTGATTGCATTGTCCGATCACTTCCCATTTATTTATGTCCATACGCAAAGTGGTTAGTGTGATAAGATGTTATGTTATTTATTGAACTTTGAGGTCTAAATGCAGTCACGAGTTTAGTTTTGGTAATGATAACCGGATTAGAAGCATAATGTGTCTTCCAGATAACTGTTTTAGGTTACTATTACTAACTTATGCTATTTAATTTTCCTCAGTCTTGTAAAGTGATGTACAATTTATTCATACAAGCAGAAGTAAGAAGGGCTTTAGATGTTAGCCAAATTTTTATCTAATTTATAAACTTTTATGAGTATCACTTCAATCTCAATTCTGCGGCCATCATTTACTTATCTCTCCTAAGCCTATCCACAGTGGAGATTTTGTTTAAGAAGCACCTTACCGAATGGTGCTTACACCAACATGAACATAAACAGTGAACATTTAAGATGTGAGCGGCCCATCTATATTTCTTATAAAATGATCGTGTTATATCCTTATAATTTATTCGAACCAAGAATACATCTTAATAACAGCTTGGATATTTAAATGGTTGAATACGTTATTTTTTAATCACAGTGCACATTCAATACCGTATATCATCATTTACACTGATAATAACTGCCCTAAAATTATCTTTAACAGAACGCTTAATCCAATTTGACTCAACTACAATGGTGAATCGGGTGTTAGTAAAACCAACTGCTAAAACCATAGCTTACAGACATATACTCCCCATATTTATAATATGGAAATTTAATTTGACATAATGTATTGATTACTTACGTGACACGAATTCTTCCAGATTTTCCATCATTCACTGAACTAAAAATGCTTAAATATCGTCCATCAAAATCTTGTAAACGTTGATTTGTGATACTCGTATTGACAGGATAAGCTGATGGCAAATTATCTCCAGAAATGCTATCTAGTGCTAGAAGACCATTTTTGCGGATCTGGTAAAATAATAATTAAGTATAGGAATTCTAATAATTTACATTTGCCAGTACTCTTAAATATAACATTGCATTTTATAATGTTTTGCTATCATCTTTACAGATGTAAGAATAAGAGCCTAGTTAATTGTCAAACTTTAGTTTTCAATAACTGTCTACGTTGAAAGAATAAACAGTCACAGAATAAGCAATGTACTTTATGTGACATACGTTTGAACGTTAAGGTAATATCGCTAGTACTCACACAGTCAATATTATTCAGAACACAACATATTAACTGGTATTCCGTAGCTCAATTACACTGATTTAAAAAATGTATTGACCATTGTTTTTAATTCTTTTCTCATTCTGCTTCAGGGATTTCATAATCGAAACAGCTAAGTCAGTTAACTATCACAAAAATTTTTGTTCGTAAATTTACGGGAATCGAACAATTCAAATTCTTCACAAAATTATCCAACATAAAACTAATTACATTGAAAATATTTGTCAGGAATTTTTTTAACAAAATTATAAATTTTCAAAGTTGCAAGGGGAGTAGCAATAATTTAATCTTTGGAATTGCATAAGAAAATCATAATTTAACTGTACCTTTCTCCATAGCCTTTAATTAAAAGATATAATCTTATCAAACTAGTCAGAGCAGTCAGTATCGTCTAAAGAACATACTACCTTGTCACTTTTACAAGTTTGTTTGCACATGTTATGGAGTGGACAGGTTATACTTATAGTACACTTAAACAATGAGATCGTTTCTAACTTCCCTTCAATGATGTTCTCAATTGATTAATTTCAATACATTTGCATCTTGGATCTCCTCTATGATTCCAAGCATAGTTATCGTATCAAATGTCTTGCTAATAAATGGTATAATTAATCCAACGTTGAGCCTAACATCATTTTTCCCCGAGCATGCTAAACATTTTCTTTCAGTATGGCCTTTACCTAATCAGAAGTAACTGTAAACAAATCAAGTCCAAAAGTCTAAACTATCCAAGCTACCCGAACTTATGATAAGAAGCACTTCACCGTGTTAAGTAACAGAAAGAACTACGCGTCTGTTAATCAATAACTGTTGTAAATTGACGTTAAATTTCATTAATTCCTGATGGAATACACAGATATTGTTACGAATCTAAACTAATCCAGTAATTATCAGCGTTTGACTGTTGTACGCAACTACACATATATTCTCATAAAATTCTTACCGACCGTTTTTGTTTATTATCTACTTATTTACTGACAAGATGGAGATATATCTCTGTATATTTAATATGTTTTGAGCGCCCTTTATCAAATCATATTTGAAATTCGAATAGAAAAAGCTAATGTAAACTTGACACTAAAAGGTGGAGAAAAAAGTTTAAAATACTTTGTTTTTTCAACTACGATTTATCATACGATAAAGGTCTTAAACATCTATCTGTAATAACATTACAGGTAATAATAAGCCCTCACTTCTTGTTATTCCAGCTTAAAAGTTAATTTTCTTAGTGAACAAAATAGTAATTACAACATCTTAGTTACTATTTCTACCCATTGTTGACCTTTTCTTACACATACATGTTTAAAAAGTCATCAATCTAGTGTATTTTCACCTCATTGTAGTTTTTTTGATTGACGTACCTAGAAAACTTATATTTCGGTAACAGTTGTTTGAGCTAGCGGAGAATAATCAAATAAATGCCTCCGAATATTTCGGGATTTTAAGTTACATTTTATTGTGAAAATGTTATTTAAAGAATTTTGGTGATGATATATTGAAAAAAAACACTGTGGAAAGTTTAAAGTAGGCAAAATTTCTATAATATTAAAGTATTTATTGAATTCAAGTTGTGTTTCATTCATGTAGTACAGTAAATCTTTAATAAGTCAATATTTGAAATGATGGGATATATCGGTTTTAAATTAAATAAATAAGCTACCATTCTGTTCTATCCGTTTGCATTCAGAATCAAACTATTTAAAGTTCTTCTATGTCTTTAAAGTAAAACTGACATTATAAATTAATGACGGTTAATGTTAAATGAATAGTTTTTCAAAGAGTTGTAAACTTCATAAAGAACTTATGTAATCTGGAGCCTTTTGGGCACTTCGGTTAAAAATGATAGTATTTCTGAATTATTGCTGTGTACTGGTATATATATATATATATATTTCCGTAGCATATATAAGAGCTTAAATTCACTTAGTATTGTTTGTTTGAATCTTCCCATTGATGTTTAAGACTGCAACTGGTCAGTCTCTAATTGGCATATGTACATACTGTGCGTATTGCCTCGATATATCCTTAATTCACAAGCACTGTCATTTTGTGTATGATATATTTCACGTCATTAGTGTTATAATAAAATAAAATTGTAAGCAAAGATGGATAGTGACTAGCAGTGGAATCCAGGATGTGCGTTTCATCCTATTTGTGACTCGTCAGCTGGATGTGGCTGCACTCAGTAGCTGAGTGAATAACGCGATGACGTTTGAAGCGAAAGGTACTGGGTTCGAGTCCCAGAGTGGATATCAACTCTGAGATGCAGGTACATCCAGCCGACGAGTCTTAAATAGGACGAAACGCGCATCCTGGATTCCACTGCTAGCCACTATCCATCTTTGCTTATATATAGAAGCTTTTTGTGTTCTCTAGAATAGTACACAATAATAAAGTAAACTTTGAATATTGTTTAATTCGCTTTGTTATTGTTGTTGAAACTGGTACATACGTTTTGGCGCACACTTAACATAACAACCAATTGTGATTAGATTTTATTGTCTGTGTAAATATTTATCCAGTGACATGGTTTTATTTACGTACTTGTCGAATATTCCGATTGGAATCAATAATTATTATTACATTTGCTTAATAAAAATATATATATACCAGTGTTAAGATAAACTATATATCCTTATTACCTGTTTGCAAACAAGGGATCAATCGGTGTATTATCGATAGGACCTTTGTACTTTAACAGTTTAATATACACTGTCCAAGTAATTCATGTCATCTTTTTAAAATCACTTTACAAACAAGTGATTTTTGTTCAGATGGTCATTTGTTGTTATGAGACAGAAACTTTGAGTTCAATTTATAATATTTTGTATTCAAGGTTCATATGTATCCATACTCGTTTAACCATTAATTACAACGACTGATTCAACGTAAATTTATTAAATGAATCTGAGCACGTTTTGTTGCTTTTTTGTCAGCAATTTTTTTTAACTAAGTGAGAGTTTTCAATAAAGTTAGTTCGTTGAAATCTTTATATTATTTGGGTCGTTTGTTTCCTAAATATTCAATCATTTAGGTTAGAGTTGCTCAGTCGTCGAATAAAATCTTTCTATTTTTAGTAAAACTCAAAGATCATTTACTAACAAGACAGATTACAGAAGAACTTTAGTATTACAGAAAATTAGACATCAGGACTAATTAACTTTGTAATTGAGTGATAGTAGTTAACAAATAAATTAGTAAAGTGTACAAAAAATGTTCAACCAAGTAGCAAAACTCACTAAAGCTTCCGTTCCAATTGTCGTTTATAAATCTATTTTCTAAAAACCTCAATTTGTTTAACATTAGATACTTTCTCAAGAAAATGGAATGCAGGACTATTATTGTAATTACTACATAACAGGAATTTAATTTTTCTTAGCCACTTTTGACTCTCAACAATAAGATTCAATTGTTAAACAATCAGT
Organism: Schistosoma mansoni; assembly: GCF_000237925.1. Taxonomy (NCBI): domain Eukaryota; kingdom Metazoa; phylum Platyhelminthes; class Trematoda; order Strigeidida; family Schistosomatidae; genus Schistosoma; species Schistosoma mansoni. Next base: position 52,969,234 of record NC_031495.1, read on the forward strand.
CATCCTGGTGATTGATTTCATTTAATGAAGCGGATTGATATTAGTGAGTGAAATCAACTTCTGCATCCCTAACTATTTGGTATAATTTTTGTATCTGATGCTTCAAAATCATAATAAGTGGATAATTTTTTTAACTTAACAATCTGTAAAAGTAATTTATATTATTGTATAATTGTAAACGTGAAAATCAGAAATATACTTAATTATTTTTCAGTACTGTAACTACCAAGACAGATGTTAACACCTGTTATGTAAAAGCCTAATTAGTATTGTGATGGAGACAAGTAGCAATTACTCAATGTGTACGATGCTGGAAATAATCAATCTACAAGGTGTGATGGTTGCAAATAATATTTAATTCGTCTATGACCAATGATTAAAGAAAATATTCAGATAAATTAAGTGAATAGAATATATCAATTTCTTTTTACATATGGTAAGTTTGAAAAAAATACTTTAGTACTGAACGGAAATGAATGTACTGAGTATCCTGACGATAAATATTGAAAGACAATATTACTGAAAAGCTACTTAATCATTTAGAAATGTATCTGGTACTAAACGGATTGTATGTTCAGTATTTGAGGTAGAGAATAATTTACCAATAAATTCTGAATGAACTAGGAACAATTACAGTCCTGATATGTTACAACCTGTTAAACCAATTACCGTTAGAATACTGTTGTGTAATCTCTTACTTGCACGTCTAATATATCATACTTATCAGAATAGTCAAAAAAGAATCTATGCCGAGGGGAATAATTTTGTATGTTGCAAACATTTTAAAAGGTAGCTCATCGTATATTCCGATGAAATGAGTCAGTCTGTTTAATTCTTTTAAACAATGAAAAACAACCACAACGATATAACTAGTTAACATTTTTTTTACTTTTTTCATTTGTATTGACTTCTTTTTATTATTTTCCTCGTAGTGTTGAGATGGTGGAGAAGATTTGTAGCTCAGACGGATGGGTTAGATGGAGTTTTGTTCTCCGAGCTGGACTGTTTGGTCATGGAGTTTGCACTATTCTTCTGAACAACACCAGCACAAACTTCAAGTAGAAGTGAATTGTTCGAATTTTTCCACATTTGACACAATCAAGACGAAGAGGTAGACAAGAATAACCAATCAGGATTGAGTTCTACAGTATAAGCTTTGAGTCAAATGTGGAAAAATTCAAATATTTCACTTCTACTTGAAGTTTATGCTGATAATGTTGTTCAGAATAACAGTGTAAACTCCATGACCAAACAGTCCAGCTCGAAGAACAAAACTCCACCTGAACATCTTAGTATCTGTCTGTATTATAATCTAGAGAAACGTGTATTCAGAAGTATTCTACTCGAAAACAAATTGTTTTCAGGGCTATACTCACTTAAACAATATCGTGACAACAAATTTAGTTGAACACTCATTATTGCATGTTTTGAAGTAGGTTTATCTCTGAAAGCTTAGTGCAGTTAAATATGTTTGAACAGTTTGTCATTAGCAATGCAGAAATTAAAATAAACTTAAATAATATAGCCAAACTGGGCGTTATTAAATTTGAGATCATTATGGACTGCATAATAGGTGATCGCAACTGTCCTAAAACTCCGTAGTATTTTTCTTTTTGATGAAATTTGCATTTATTACACATTAAACGATTCCCAAGTTCCAAGCTATCTTTGCTAATCACGTAATAAACTGGGTTTAATATATTGTAAGTCCATGCCATCACAGAACGATGTTGTTTGTGGTAGATAATATATAATACATAAATTTTTTTAGAACAGACTGACAAGGCACTCATTCAAGCTAAGAATTCTGAATAAACATTCAAGTAACATTTTGATAGAACATTCTACTCCGATGTCCAGAATAATTTAGCTTTGAATTCTAGTAATTTAAATGTCTGAGCAGCTATTGAGAGCCTATACTAAGAGTACATTATGCGATTATGACAACGGTAACAATCAGTAAAATGATTTTCTTTATTTTTCCAAAAATTCCCTCGGACTAATACATTATATAACTTGGAAAAATTTCCCCTATTATATGTAGTTTTAGTAAGAAAGGAATCTTATCTACTGATCATTTGTTTTTCGAATTAGAGAAACATGTGAATGCTTTATTTAATCCACTGTTGTAATTTGCACAGGTTACATCATGGAAATAGTTTAACTAAACGACTATTGAAAACTAAGAAACACTGAATATTTCTTTTATCCCAGTGTGGGACTCATTGGCAGTATGTATTCAGAACACCAGCGGGGGTCGAACTTATTACCCTAGGTCTCTCGACCATTAGGCCAGAACTCATTCATGGATTAGTACAGCTTCAACTGATTCACGAGATCATGAGAGCCTATTTCATTGACTGCAATGAATAACTGTACCATATCAAATTTATATGAACTCAACCAGTCACGACTTTTCACTAGAAGTTCAGGAGTTACCTCTTAAACTTAGTCGCTAGTAACCATATGATTATTTTCCATATAATGATGCTGGATTTTCCTAATTCGATTGATTCAAATTCATAAGTCAAAGTAATTAATTTATTCACAAGAATTCTATTCACTTAAATAGGCATTTTTACCTTAATAATGGAAGATTTTTTCTCTTCTTCGACTCTACTCTCATTTACTTATTTTCAGTTGTATGTGCTAATATAAACCTTCTAAATTGACAGAAATCACTTGACATTACACATTTCAATTTACTTCCTTCCGAAGTTGATGCTTTAGCTTTTCGACCAAAAAGGCATTGGATCCTAAACACTAGTTCTTCCTCTAGTTCTATGAAAAAGTATGTCAGCTTTCACAAATCTGACCACTAGTTATCTATCTAAGTACAGTATACTAGTCTATCTAGCACACATAACCCAAATTAATGCTACTTTAATAAACAGTGACATTTACAACCACTTAATACTGAACACGAAAGCTCTATAAAGCATAAACGAGAACTTTAGCGAATAAGCTTTAATGTGACTTCTAAGGTAAAAATTTGACATCTGTCATTTTAAAGTGCATATGATGTTGTAACTGTTTTGCGTTTTTAATGTGTCTGTTTTTCACATACTACTTTGTAATGATAACTCCATGCCTACAGTGTCTATAACTTTTTGCTGTAAAGAGATGTTACCGACATACGTCTTATATATCGTTTTATTAATAATCCTGTAACAACGTTCAATCGAATCAACTAATAGATTACATCGTTTCGAATGTTATACCCAAGTTTTTAATACTGCTCCTTCTATTGTATCACCTTGATCACATCTGTAGACTGGTTTGCGTTCACTAATCATTTTCAGAATGTATGTATATAATTCAAACTCTTCGTTTTTAAATTATCATATGCCGATTTAATAAATAAAATGTAAGTAAAAGATAAAACAAAATATTGTACTGAATAAGTGCATTATGGATAACAGTGGGATATATGACGCACATCTCTTCCTATTTGGAGCTCATCATCTGGATGTATCCGCAGCCCAACGTTGATTTTCATGCAAAAACTGGAGTCTAGTACTTGGCATTTTAAACGCCCAATGTATTGTCCTACGAACTAGTTAGTTCAAATGGTCGGTAACTTGATAAACTGGTATAAAATTTGTAGGATTTTTAGAAGTTAGGATTATCCCATAGTTACTATCCATGAAACTCGACCAGATAATCCGAGGCCTCCACTCAGGACTCACATATGCCAACAAAGACTGACCAAATTTAAGTTAAGAGTATTAACAGTGGTATATTCCAAAAGCTTTCTGGTAGCAACATAATGCTGGACAGTTATTTCAATGTATTTATTAAGTATTTTATTCGTCACAATTAAAAACTATGATTGAGATCATTATCGTTATCGCTGGTGAATAGGTAATGAGAAGGACTATTTTCAAATTAATACAACGTATCCCATATCCCAACCTTTTTTTACCTTGATTTAGTCTACTAAACACTCGAAAGGAATCTTCTATCATACCTTTAATACTTATTATAAGATTAACAAACATGATGAATTTTTTAGGAGATTCACAATAGAAAATTAATAGTTGAGATCATGAGTCATTTGAAACTAGACCACCAAGGAAAACCTGGAAGCAATGGACGGCCGTTTCGTCCTATTGTGGGACTCCTCAGAAGGGCGCATCCACGATCTTCCTTCGCAAGATTCGAACCCAGGATCTCAACTATGAAAATACTGAAATTTCCACAAAAAGTCCTACTGAGAAAAGTAATAGTTATTAGACTCATATTGAAATATTATAAACATTGTTTTCTTTTCTAAAAAGACAATAACTTACAGTAATTTTTTTAATTAGTGTTTCATATATTGGGATAGGATATTGTAACTCATAAGTGAAACTATCTTCATCAAATCCTTCTGAATAATCATATATTTTAGTATGTAAATTATCATTTTGTGGTATAAATTGAAAATATGGATTTAGTTGAGTTAACCCATTTTGAACATTATTAAATAATATTAACAGAATAATGTATATACAATGTGTATAAATTTTTCCTACTGGATTTTGCATTTCTGATAATAAACTCAAATTAATCCGATAATGTAGATAAACTTTCAATAGACAATCATTCTAATAATGGTCAGTACTGTCTACCAAAACATTTTGTAGTCATATATTTATGTGTATTTGTGTGCTACACAAAGCATGTGTAACTATACTTGTATCATTCTAAACATGTAGACATATATGTCTATAGCCAATGTATAACCTTGTTAGTCTATAATTATGTGCACTAGTATTGTGAATGAATTTCCTCTCTGATGATTAGTTTACCTTATTCACATCTGGGCACAACAAAAGTAATAATGTACACACTACAAACCTTATTTGATTTTACAAAAAAAATTTTTACCTTAAAAAAAGGTCAAGTGTAAAATAGAGTTATTTTCACATATGGAAAAGCCTAGACTTACCTTTACCTGAATGACTTTTGTAAATCAATTACTTTGAATTATCTCGCTATTAACAATAAGCCTTATTTTATATGGTTGAAATGATGATTCAATTAAAGATAGACCACCATGGAAAACCTGGAAGCACTGGACGACCGTTTCGTCCTATTGTGGGACTTCTCAGCAGATAGATATAATCGATATGATACTTAATAAAATAATCACATTGATTTTCATATATCTGTCAACTAGCTATTTTTATTCTAAAAAAAGTTTCAATCGGTTGTACTTTGCTGATATATTTCAGCAAGATGGGACGAAATCTTGAATGAAGTAATACAATTTAGTTATCTTTGTATATTGTTTATTTTAAAAAGGAAAGATGAATTATATCCAAGAGAAAACCATCTTTTAGATAAGAGGATATACTTATATCTTACTTTATTTGTTATGATCAATAAAATTTTTTTTATTTAAGTAACTAAAAATAATTCTGAATTCACTACTAGTACACTTATCAGTTAAATAAGTCATTTATATGATGGATACATTTAAATAAAAACCAATATTTAGCATTACTTGTTTGAATCTTCCCATTGATGTTTAGGACTGCAACTGGTCAGTCTCTTATTGGCATATGTGCATACTGTGCGTATTGCCTCGATATAGCCTAAATTCACAAGCCAATATTTAGTTAGATGATTGTGACCAACAGAAAGCAGTTACAGTGTAGAAAATGGAATTATTCTAAAAAGTCATGTTTGTTTGTTTACTTTTGTGTAAAACTAGAACTAAGCAGATATTCATTTCTGGTATTATATTCACTTAATTTCAAAAAAAAACCCAGTAAAGTCCTCAAAGTTAAGATTATTCAGGTGATAACATCCTTTGACATTCTATTTTAGATAGTTAATTTCATTTACGTATGAATACGGCCTTCTTTAATAAAGGGTATCAGGGAGTTTTAATAATGTTAAATATAGTTGGTGTTAGAATATGGAATGTTAAAATTTCACATTGCAACATATAAATCCAAAATTTAACATTAATCACTGTAGTTAGTTTCACCTAGTCTTAGGAATTATTCAAAAATCTATGACAATGAACAATCTTACAAAAAGCACAACTTCTAAATTGTTTTGAATATATCATATTATGTATTTTCATATCGTAAAAACGGGGGCATACAAAGTTTCGCCTATAAAACATGGGATGTTGTTTGCGTAAATTTATCTGCTAAAACATTTTAAGCGTAGACTGTATTGTTTCTTCAAGAGATTAGGAAACGATTTCTTCATTTAAACCTTAATTGTCAAATAAATTTCAGTTTATATATTTTTATTAAGAATCATTGAAAGCAAATCAATTTTCCTACAATTCTCTCAGTCTTTTGAAATATCACATAAAAGGCTTACTAATATAAGTTCAGGACACTCCAATGCTTATTTCTATTTATTTCAAAAAACTGAACAGTAAAAGTCACTTAGTATTGTTTGACTGAATCTTCCGATTGATGTTTAAGACTGCAATTGATCAGTCTCTTATTGGCATATGTGCATACTGTGCGTATTACCTCGATATGGCCTTAATTCACAAGCATTATAAGCAAAGATGGATAGTGGCTAACAGTGGAATCCAGAAAGCGCGTTAAAGGTTATTAAGGACCTCTCAATAATTATTAGGTAGTTGAAACGTGGTTTTTAGAGTCCCCAAACCTAGGTCTCGTGCTATTTGCTGGTCACCAGCAATAGTTACCTATAATCTTGGAGTAGCTTGTGATCCTCAATGGGTTCAACGCCAAATCATTCAGCCTCATTGTCTGAGACTTTACCACTGAGCTATTCGAGCCTTGACTGACCTATGGGACTGAGATATCTGTAATTGATTAATTACTATCGATCAACACTAGAGGATTAAGCAAACATGGTGTTGATCATTGTTCACTCATCTACTGAACTCAGTGTTGATTGGATTTCTCAAATGTGAATTTCTCTAACACATATTTTTGAACAAAAACTGTTATTGTAGTGTATAATAAAGTCTTATCTCTGATAACCGTTTTCTTTATAGTTTATGTTTTTTTCTTCTAGCGACTTTATTTGATGCACATTATAAGAAACACTTTTATTTTAATCGGTTAAACTTTACGCTAACCAAAGGTCAGTAGGAACTTGTAGTCTTATAAGGTCACATTTTTCACCCATTTCAAAGTTATTTATTACAATATAATACAACCAATGTAGTTTATGCTTGCATCAAGGTATTATATTATTTTGTATCTAATTTTAATGAAATGTATCAGAAAATGATATAAATAGGTTTGTAAATCAGTATACCATAAACACAGAAATAGGAATATTGTTCATTATAATTATCAGCTATAATGTTATCCAATCGCTCAAATATGGATTTATATAATCATATGAACTATTATAGCACAACAGGTATTCAATTAAGCAAAGATGGATAGTGGATAGCAGTGGAATCCAGGACGCGCGTTTCGTTCTATTTGGGACTCGTCAGCTGAATATACCTGCATCTCAGAGTTGGTGTTCACTCTGGGAGATTCGAACAAACAATAATAAGTGAAGTTATTCAACTAAGTTTGAAAATATAAAATATTTAAGAGTTTATAAGCCCTTTAAAAATGTGCAGTAGACACCATGACTGTTTAAGTTCTGGTTTGGAAAGGACAGGAGGCTAGGTGGCCTGTGTTAGTCTTGGCAATGATGGTCTCTCAGTTGATCCAACTTTCTTTTGAAAGCGTCGACAGATGGAACTTCAATCACGTGTTGAGGTAATGAATTCCATTCGATGGGAAATTCAATAGTCAGCTGACAAATAATTTTTCCTGGGCTTGAGAAGTTTTTAGAGTGTCCTCGTAAGTTTTCTGTATTGGAAGGCTGGAAAAATGAGGGCATATCAAATGAAAATTTATCACTAAGTAACTTAAAAACTGTGATCAAGTCGCCCCTAGTTCTTCGATACGACAATGGAAATAGGTTTATTTTAGCCAGTCGAGCATCAGACAGGAGCCTTTTCTATTACGAGAATCATCTTAGTTACGGTTCTCTGAACCTTTTCCAAACGCTCACTGTCTATTTTTAGACAGGGATTAGCTGCTTTTATCCAGTACTCTAGTTTAGGATGCACGAATATTATATAAAAAGTCAAAAAGGTTTTAGTACCGTCATGGCTAGAGGCCCTACGTACTGACCATAGGGTTCTAAAACCTTTGGCGGTTATCGTACGGCAGTCTGCAGTAGTTTTTAAGTCTTAACTAACGATAGTATTGTGTATCTGAACAGCAGTGATAACTTCTTAAATCTAAATCTATGAATAAATCATAACTTCTTTAAGTAACTGAATTTTTCATACGACAAAAGTCTGGACAATATTTACAGTGTCGTATTTCCAGTATTTAGGTGCCGGTGTGTTTACCTGAAAACCATGAAATTTTTCAACTGAATCAAACATCATAATATAGCTAGTTAATATTTCATTGATTTCATAACTAATTAAACAACCAATAATCGATCTATATCAACCATAACTAATATTTAGAACCTTATGTAATATTGATATAAAGTTTATCTGAATGACTAAAATGAATTTACAAATAGTTAAATCAATGACTAGGTAACCTAGTAACTAAAATAAATAAATCATCTCAATTTTATATCATTCTATATTTGTGACAGATAAACTAAACAACTGATTAATTAAAAAAACCTTATTCAAGTATATGTGGCTATTGTTTTTTTTTTAGAAAAAAGGTGGTAGAAATCAATGAATAAATATCCAGGAAAAAGATTGGGTATTATCTTTATAGTATAATCAGTTTATCTAGCGGTATATCCGTACTATAGAAAGCCATATGAATGTATTTTAATTCTAAACAAATTGAATAAATATGCATAATTCAGAACGATGAGATTGAAGTGTTTAAAAGATCATGAGGATTATTCATTCCTTGTAGTTCAATGAGCACGCATGAATAACACGACATATATATCTTTTTATAAATTATCCAAGTTTGATAATCAGTTTTCACTGTGAAGATGTTTTGATGCTAGGAACTTGTTCATTTAAATTCGTTTCCGCATCCTTATGGCCGTTTTATACAACATTAAGTGAATCTTTACATAACAACCTATGACTTCTGAATGGTGTAGGTCTCCACTACTGATTAAATCGCCAATATACGTCTGTGATGAACTTTACAGAGCCGATAGTTAAGTATGTTTAAGCAGCCGTAATCCACTGGAATGCCTATTACTCAGTGCATTTCTAGTAATAAGGTATGTTTTAGAGCTAACTTTGAACAAACAATAAACTAAACAGAATTTTTTGAATTAAATTTGTCAATAAGAGTAGCTCAACAGTTTGCAAACATCATACATGTTCCTACACTAAAGAGTAATCTCATTTCTAATCCTTCATAACACATCAAGCAATATTGTTCTAGATTAGTAACAAATCTACTTTCAAAGTTACCTATTATGTGTTCAATGGTTAGTAAGATCATCTTCACTGAAACACGAAAGTTACCACTTAAATGGTTAAATTGTAAAATAATGTTTAGTTTCGAAATTAGAGAATTCAATAATATGTGTTTACTTCGTTCCAAAGAGAGTGATCTTATAACTTAAATTTAAGCATTTTACCAATATCATATTTTTCTAAACACCCTAATGATTTTCATCAATGCGATTACATTTATTACCTACTTGTGTGATTCGTTATTTAGTCTTGATTTTTGTTGATTGTTGACTAATCTTATGATCAAAAATTCAAAAATTAAGTGAAGGATGAAATCTTTTAGATGAATGTGTACACAATAAATCTTGATATTTTTCGAACAAGATAATACCTACTAGGATCTATTCAGCAAGTCTTAAATAATCCTATCAGGGTTACTTGGAGATGTGTAGCAAAACTCATGTCACCTATACTTGAATCGCTTCTATTCAACAGCAAGCTTGAATAATTTGAGATTCCAGTTGAGAGAAGTAAACAAGAATTTTGGCCAGTTGACATAGATTTCTGATTAAATGGGTAATTTAAGTATATTTTCAACTTTTTCATAAGATAAAGACTTTTTTCTGTTTAAACACCTGGAGATAAATATTTGATCTTACTATATGTGGTTTTTATTCAAAGGTTTCATCATAAGCATCCTTTTCATTACTTCATACTGAGGAATAAAAACAAATTCATGCATAAAGTAGTGTTAAGGATTTAAAAAAAGAAAATTAGTTTACTTATTAACGTCTTTTTATATAGTTGAAATCATGATTCAATTGAAGCTAGACCACCATGAAATGGTTGGGGAGCAGTGGAGAACCGTGAAAGCCATCAGCGAGAAGATACAGGTGCTTAGTAACAGTTGACGTACGCAAGATACTTCGCATGGAGGGATCAGACACTATCAGCAACAAGGTACTGTGGGAGACAACAGACCAGATTCCAGTGGAGGAAGAAATCAGGAAGAAGCGCTCGAAGTGGATAGGACACGCGTTGAGGAAATCACCCAATTGCGTCACAAGACAAGCCCTCACATGGAATCCTGAAGGCCAAAGGAGAAGAGGAGAACCAAAGAACACATTACGCCGAGAAATATAGACAGACATGAGAAGAATGAACAAGAACTGGATAGAACTAGAAAAGAACGCCCAGGACAGAGTGGGTTGGAGAATGCTGGGCGGCGGCCTATGCTCCATT
>NC_031495.1:52980069-53074471 GCF_000237925.1 Schistosoma mansoni
TGCCTCCGCCTTTTCATGGTGGTCTAGCTTCCATTGACTCATGATCTCAACTATATAAAATTACTAAAATCTCCACAAAACCCCCTTCTGATATCTTCTGAGGAGTTTCAAACCAAAAGTCTACGGGTATTTGTATTGCATTCATGATTAATGACTCAATAATGACTAAGTAATAAAAACATTTTACAGAAAATAGAACTTTTCCTAAACAGTAAAAATCAAGAAAGGTACTAAACGGTACGTAATAAAATTTACTGACAGTAAGAGGAATTCATATGTATATAGAACAGTCTACTCGGTAGGTATTATCATTTGATAGCCTAACTATTTATTTATTTTATTGACTAACAAAGCGGTCAGAAAGTCAAATAAATTTCAAATAGGTTAAAATCTGAAATTCTTATCGTGAAATACAACTGTCACATCATTCTCATTTAGTCAGAACAACCGATACGGCAGAAGACTGTCCTATAATGAGGTTCTAGTGGCCCATGATCTGACCCCAATAATATCGTATGATTGATTGTCATCGAAAAATACATATCACCAATCCTCGCATATAATTATCGACTTAAATCGCGTTAGGGTATAATAGAATTAAATAAGTCAAATACGAGAATGAATTTCTAATACTTGTATTTCATACAATCGTTGATCCAGACAAACAATCGAAGAAACGAACCGAAGAAAGAGAAATAAAGAGTGAGGAACAAAATGATGCGCGACGGAGACGGCGTCTGAGCCAACTCCATTTAATCAAGTATGACTCGATATTTATAGTCAAATAAAAATAAGTTACAGACGTGATGAGTCCCATTTTAAAAAAATGCAAACACATATTCTTACATAAAAACATTCAAGGTTGACAAGCGAATAATTAACAAGGTTAAAATGTAGCTTGAGGAGAATAACTGATTTGGGCTTGACATAGGACTAGCCACTTACAAGGTTCAATATATTGTCTAATTTGTTATTATATTCAAATGAAGTATAAGTATAAAGCTAAAATCGATTATTCAGTATTGTCTTGGCAACAATCAAGCATTTATAATCTATGTAATAATTATTCGTTTTTAAAAGTATCACAACTATCGTAAGTATTTAAACACGTGTTTATTTTCAATAACCGGAAGTATGACATTTTTAAATTAAACATTAAAATTTAAAAATGATCAAAACAGTTAAAATTTGATATAACATGAAAATGTTTTATTTATTTATTTTTGTTTAAATATCATACCGGCCGGAATACTTCAGAATGAAATCATATTTATAAAGTACAAAATTATACTTCAAGTCAGTGTCCTTAAATTGAATATGTCAAAGGAAGGATTATAATCAATTCAGAAGAAGTGAAAATTGTTGTAAATAAATAACTAAATGGTCAAGAAGATAAAATCTTCTTAGTATTATAAGCAAAGATGAATAGTGGCTAGCAGTGGAATCCAGGACGCGCGTTTCATCCTATTTGGGACTCGCCAGCTGGATATGCCTGCATTTCAGAGTTGATGTTTACTCTGGGACTCTTAGTATTCTTAGTATTGTTTATTACGGAAAAGAGTTTCCAAAGGAAAATTTGCTAAAAATTATAAAAACCAATCAACTTTACATAATTTGGAAACTATTTAGTTTGTGCATTTTTAAAAATATGTTCTTATGATGTGAAGATGTAAATATCTAATAGTTTACTTACTTCTTTGTTTACGCCTGTTACCTTTCGTGGAGTATAAGCCGACCACAATGATTCTCCAACCAACCCTGTTGTGAAATTCTCCTTTCTAGTTGATCCCACTTACTATTCATTATTTCGATTCTGCTTTCAGTTCCCGACGAAATGTATTCCTTGGTCTTCCTCTTCTCCTTTTTCCTTCAAGATCCCAGGTTGGGCTTGTTTTGTGATATAGTGTCTTTCTCTAATTACTTCATCAGCTGGTAGTTGTGTATGTTGAGGTTGCTGACCCCATGCCCAACACTCCTGCTTTACTCGGGCTTGAGGCCGGCAGTAGCCTTAGAAGAGCTACAGGCGGAGTTAGAGCCACAGGCCAAAAACGCACTGCGTCAGAAATTGGAAGCAGGCATGAAAAGGATCAATAGCAAGTGGAAACAACTGGGAAGGATTACCCAGGACAGAGTTGAATGGAGAATGCTGGTGAGCAGCCTATGCTCATCCATAAGGATAATAAGAGTAAGTAATTAAATTCTAAAACCTTAAACCATTCGATGTATAAGAAATGGATACTTTAGAAATCTTTTCATTTGAATACAAAAATCTATACACCATTAGAAATCCGTCTTAAAAACTGTAGAAAAACACTACAAATCTTTAACAATAATAGTTCACATTGTGTTTGAAATAAGCAAAAAAGTAATGTGTTTAAATGGTTGATTATCATAAAGCTTTCATAATGATAAAAATTATACCGAGCTTCAGATGAACACGACATATTTAACGTTGCTCCCATATTATATACGAAGTTAAACAGTGAAATTGTAGGTATCATTACCAAGTTTTGATTTGATAATTTTAATAAATTGAGCATTGGGTAGATTGTTATAAATAAATTAATACATTTTTAATATCCCAATAAGTAGAAAAATTAGATTTTCTGACGTTTCGTGACTCGGTGTAAGCCACTTCTTCAGAGAAACGTCAGAAAACCTAATTTTTCTACTCATTGGGATAATACAAATATATTAATTTATTTAAAACAGTGAAATTATTTACAGAACATAAAAAATCCGAATAATATTTTCAAACGAATGTGAAAATTATGAACAGATTTTATCATTAAAGAACACCATTTGAAGCGTGACAAGGAACGAGTAACTGACGATGTAGTGATGACTTTGTCTTCAGTTTCCCACTTGCTCAAAGACAAGGAATTTTAGTTAATGTACTTTAATTTAGAGAATAAATTGTCCTTAAATTAACAAATTATAGATTAGTAGCCGATTATAATTAGCTGCGGAGTACAAAATACATTTAATATTAGTTGTAAGTGTTCATGTTATTTATTTATATTCAGTGACTTGATAATAAATCTCAATTCATGATGAAGGCTATGATCATAGTGATAATTATCCACTCAAATAGTTTATTTCCATAATTTTTTATCATATACAGTTAGCACTCATATACATATTAAAAGTACTAAGTCATGATTCTGTTGCTAAATCGTCGTGCCTAACTATATTTTGCAGGAACATGTTTTATTTAGCTACACGTTACTATTTCATTAACCATACTAGAAAAACTTCTTTAAAATCTGGAGAAACATTTCCTTACTCACAAACAAAAAAGAATATTTAGACGTATACTGACGTTGAATTAGATAATCGTAGTGGTATGTTTTCGATACAGACTTGTACTAAAGATCCACTCTTTATTTTTTATGACTATAGTTTCTTTTATACGTTTCGACTAGTTTCCACTTCTATGTTTTTGTTTGTTTTCTTATCTGATCCATCTTGATGATTCATTTGTTGATTTTACTTAGTTATATTAATTTCCAAATTCAACCCATGTATACCTAAAATATTGTCAGAATTTATGTCATACAGTTATGACCATAGAACATTTCATAAAGGCGTGACTACGAAATGATCAATGTTTGTTAAAATCTATTAAAATTTAGTATGTTACCAAAACAATTAAATTTAAAGAGTTAAATGCAATAATAGTTTATGAGAATACTGAATAGAAAGTGGTTATGTAATCTGGATGATAAGGAATAGATCCCTAAAGCGGTGGATTTGAGGAGGATCAAGCGGTTAATTTTAATGTGAATTATAAATGGTATAATTCAAAATATTATGGTAGTCCATAAAGCCACTGTAGTAAATCGGAGTGAGTGCTTCTGAACTGTAATACTAAAAAATGAAAAAAGATAATGGCCACAATGGTTCATAGCACACTTATTTATGATGAATTTTTAAGTTTCATTTCATGAGGTCAGTTGTAAGCAACGGAAAATCAGTGATATATATTCATCAGTTCAAAATAACACTCCACATCATCGTAATGAGACGAAATTATCAAGATTAATTCCAAATTGATGGAATTGGTAATAGCATATTCCTGCAGTTAACTTTCAGCTACACTATTGTATGGGGACAAATAATACTACCTAACTGTGGAGATCAAAGTAGGTAGAGCAGAATTTAAGCCAAAAACAAATGAGATTAAAGGTTTAAAATAGTTTAAAAACTCAAGATATAAAGGAAGACAAAGATTGAGTGTAACTGTGCCACTGTAAATGATTTTGAGCCAAATAATCGAATATCAACTAGTAATCGAGATTATCTCGTCAACTCTAATCAAATAGTTATCATCTACAGATGTGACGCAGTCCAAAGGCCGACAATTTCATGGAATGATGCCACATTTCGGTCTGGTAGCTTAACTCTATCTTACAACCTGATATTGACATCACTTGTTTATATAGGCAGTGATCAGATATATATCATATACATTTCAACCATCACAGTTAATGAAAATTCATAACTTCATCAACCATTTTCCTATCCTTTTTCCTAGTATTCCTCTCTCCTGTCTATATATTTGACTGTTTCCTATCTAATCATTAACAAATCACTTATTTATCTCGTATTATTTCTTTTATACTGTTGATCTACTCTTATATCACTGAAATGTATTTCAGTTTAATGTCAGTGCATACTTTATGACAAAAGCAGTATTACTGTATCTGTCTGTAAATTGATTTATAAATATCTTTTTCCTGACTAAAATTAAAACAATAATGATAAAATAAACAATTTTATCGCATGATCTGTATATGAATTTGAACAGTAATATAAAACATGACAAAAATATGCAATAATACACTTATGAAGCTAATGTATAAATTTATGGTACTTATAAAGATAAATTTAATAAATACAAAAATATTTCAATAGTTCAGATCATGAGTCAATTGAAGATAGACCACCATGGAAAACCTGGAAGCACTGGACGGCCGTTTCGTCTTATTGTGGGACTCCTCAGTAGTGAACATCCACGATCCCACCTCGCGAGGTTTGAACCCAGGACCTATCAGTCTTGCTCTCGAGCGCTCAACCTCTAAACCACCGAGCCGGCCGGCATCCAACGGTGTTAGTGTCTAACTTCAACCGATCCACAAAATGGAGCGACACATCCACCATTGTCTTCAGTGAGTTACTATCTCACAACAGACCTGAGGAGTCCACAATAGGACGAAACTCCGTCCAGTGCTTCCAGGTTTTCCATAGTGGTCTAGCTCCAATTGATTCATGATCTCAACTATTCTAGATTAGTTAAATTGTTTGTGAAAAACAAAACTTTCTTTTTTCATACTGAAAATACACTTTTCGAGGAAATGTAAAACGTGAAACCTAATATAACAATAGATTAGCTGAAGAGTGACAATTACTGCTAACATGAAGAGAAATAATTAGTTCGACAGATATATCCATGTCAATACTGACAATAGATTCAAGTCTCACCATAGGACGAATTGGCCATCCAGTGCTCCAGATTTTTCATGATGGTCTAGCTTCAAATGACTCATGATCTCAACTATTAAAAATACTAAAATATCCACAAAACTCCTGATATTAATCTAGAATAATCTAATAAAATGGAAACTATGAAACTCTGATAGATTAGTTTATGTCATTTAAAAAGAATGTTATACATTCATAATAAACTCCAGAAAAACAGGGAACAAGTTACTCATACACGTTACTGACTGAATACACTACTGAATGCAGTTTCTACAGAATATTTATCAAACTCAAAATACTTATAAAGATTAACTCTTACATTAAGTAGTATCAAACCAGGTAAATGATCATGGTTTTCGTTATTATACATATGGAACATGTTACGGTCCAGCAATGGAGTCTTACACTGATTATATGGCAAGCTATTTCACTTCAAGTTATTCATGCTTATCATATAATAATGGTAATGAACAAATCTACTTATTCCATCACAAAACTAGGATATCTGTTGTTACCTCCTTTTCTTATCATTGTATGTCACAATAAGGAACAGAAAATCTTTACATGTCATTTTTATCCTGTTACTTTTACACCAAATGTATACAACAAAAGTATTTAATCATTTATTTCTGTGTCATAAGGGATTATGACGTAATTTAGTGTCATTATAATAAAGAAAATAAAATAACAGGGAGGATCAAAAGTAAAGTGTAAAGATAATGTACATGGCTAATACTGGGCTTTTAAATTTAAAGCGTTTTTACTGATTAAATTTTTTTCTTCGTAACAGTCAGGTTAACATAAATATCTGAGCTTTTCAATGTCAAATTTACTACTTTAAGAAAACTTCAGTGATATTGAATACTTCTAAGCATAGAACACTTAATATTATGTAAACCAAAAGACTGAATAATTAGAAAAAAGGGCTGTGTATTTTCTGTACAATATATTTCTACAATTATGGTAAACATTGAGTCAAACAAAATACCATCTTTCACGTTATCCTTTAGTTAAATCTCATTTGATCGCGTAACAATGTGAAATATCTTACTTTATATTAGTTCATGTGAACAATTGTTGCTACATGTCTTACTGGGAAAACTTTGGAACTATAGGAATTTACATTGATGGAGGATTGTAATATACGATTCATCCAAGTGTGTAAAAATTTAATGACCTTGTAGGGCCAGTGAAATGTCACTGAACCCTAGCCAAATCATCCGGCAGTCGGGTCACTAAATATCGAACAGATCATCGATCCCCATCAAGGTCAGGGACAATCAACACGCATCAGTTAATCATACACCATGGACTGGCCCATGAGGCAGTGGTTCTACTTCGTTTGTATTTACTTTAACTAATATATTCCTGTAATAACATCTATTGTGTTATACAGTCTTCAGAGCATCTATAGTCCCTTGATACGTCGATGGGGCAATCCAGGTAAGGTGCTGGCCGCGAGGTGTGACTTCGAAGTCAGTTTGGTCGTTACACCGTCCCCGTCTTACTCGAGTAGGCCTCCAATCATTCGACATAGACCATCAACGTTGATGGTCCACAACCTTAAGACTTTAATTTCCCTGTGTTAATAGTACTAGTAAAATTTAATGCTACTAACATTTCAGTTTCTATGAATCGAACTGTTGAATCTCACAACTTTACTTTCTAACATTCTGTGAATAAGATAACATCAAGTAATTAGAACTTTAGAAATAACATCCATGAAGAATCTCGTTTACAGAGATTTAAAACTTATTTTAGATTCATTACCACTATTACAACTAAGTTGATAATGTGTAGATAACAAAGTTTAGATTAGTTTTTGTTAACTAAGAGAACTTTAAACATGTAAACATGTATTATTGAGTGTGATGTTAAGTAGTATTGTA
Source organism: Schistosoma mansoni (assembly GCF_000237925.1). Taxonomy (NCBI): domain Eukaryota; kingdom Metazoa; phylum Platyhelminthes; class Trematoda; order Strigeidida; family Schistosomatidae; genus Schistosoma; species Schistosoma mansoni. Next base: position 52,987,443 of record NC_031495.1, read on the forward strand.
AATGATTTGAACTTAAGTTTCAAAATAAAATAGGTTATGACCGACTATGACTAGTCATTTGATATATGTGCTTTTCAGTGTATTGAAATTATTTTGTACTGACTAGCCAAATCAGAGAAGTACTAATCAAATACACAAAACTAAAGTAATAATAACAATCATACAATGAACTATAAAAGTTATTTAAACAAATATAATTCAACCATCATAACATAATTCAACTTTAAAATAAACTACTTATAGTATAAGTTACATTATTATATAATTAAAGTTTAATGTTGTATAGATTTGATCATTCGAATGGCTAAATAATATAAATAAGTGACTGGAAAATTTACCATAAAAGTCACTTAAAGTCGTGTAATGTGCTGTGTAATGTGTATTGTGCATTATACATGGTTACATGTTTGACGAAATAATTAAATATATAATACACAATAAAGGTCAAATATGTTCATTATTTTACAGAAAATGTAAATACTGATATGTGTGTGTGTAAAAATATAATACTGATGAAAATTGGATTATATCGAATCATCATATGTTAGCACCTATTTTTCCACATATTTGAATCGTTTATGAAAAATACATAGCAAACAATCTAGTAATTATAGGTAACTGTTTAAGTTAATAAAATGTGATCAACATTAAGGACTTGACAAACGTGACATTGGTCACTAATTAATAATCAATCAATTGTTAACGTACTTCAGTGTTAAATCAGGTCAGTCACAGCTTGAATAGCCCAGTGATAACATCTCTGATTGTGAAGTTGGGTAAAAACAGAATTGAATCCACTAGAGAGAAACAGTTTATAGTCATACCTTGCCAAAGAGTATAAAATAGAATGAAAACTAGGTCCACGATATTCTGTTGACTACATTCAACCACCATCTTACATCTATAAAACTTCATTTCGATTACTTTTCAGGAATTATCACTTTATCATGATAGTTAACCTAAACAAATGTTTGGAGATTTTTTTACTCGCAGTATATATATATATATATATATATATATACACCATAAGAGAAATTGTTTTTATACCATAAGCGTTCAGCAGAAAACTTTTTTTCTGAAGCATTTGGTCTGAAAACCAATATTTATACTTCTGTCAAAGCAAATTGTTTTTATGTAGTTCCTTAGACTTACCAGCATTATGGAATATGACTATGAACCAATAAATTAACTAATGAACTTTTTAGTACTAAATTCAACTATGATCATAAATAGTGTTACTTAGCATTAACTGATCACTAAATAGTACCCAATCCCATGTTTGTCTACCCCTTACAACTAGTCAGATTCTATCAAACTGGCTGTAATGTATCCATAAGGACTGTTGAAATGTTAGATGGGTGGAGGTAGTCGACTACCTATAACCTCCTAACACTGAGATGTCTATTCTTGATTTAATTATTCAGGTGTGTACAAGAAAAACCTTGATAAAAAATCTAGTTTGTTCCACGGTTACATTTGACGGAATCTTGTACAATTGTTATTTCCTATTTTATGGTACGATGTGGTCAGTTTGCTTGGTATATAAACACAGTATGTTTTAAATAAATGATTCATACTGCACAAGCTGTTATTGGTGTTCTGGACTTAACTGGCTGGGCTAGGCAAAATGCGGGACCGACAAGTACTCTAGACTGCTCGCATGGGTTTTATGAGTCATTGGTCAGATCGATAACTCACTGCTCTCTAATTGGCAGTATTATCACGTTGTACATTAACAGAGCATCCAGGAGGCCACAAGTTATTACAGTTACTCGTTTTCAAATTTTACATAGTTTATGTTAATCCTATCATATTTCATCAGCATGACTACATATCCCTAGTTTTCTTAAAACATAAAAGGACAGAAATAAATCTAATTCAATCCTCTGCTTCCTCAGACAATAGGACTTGTACATGGTAATATATGTTTAGGCAGAAATTCATTAAAAAATTACTGCTTATCACAGTCTTGAACTTACTTAGCTCATGAAGTACATTGGCTAGGCTTGATTTAGTAATAACAGTAACTGTTTACTATTAATCGATGACTGATAAATCTAGTTTCAGCTTATATTAATGTGAGTCAATAAACTTTTAGATCAGAATGAGATAGTTAATTATGCACAAATATGTTGTTAATTGTATTTTTGAATTCAATAGAATCATCATTTATTTTCATGTATTCTTGATAATTTGTACTGGATTTCGTACCTATATTACATGAGAAAGTTTTCTTTCTACAATATTTTCCTAGACATCTTTAATAAATGACTTTTAAAGAAAGACTGATAGGTCCTGGGTTAGAATCTCATGAGCCAGGACTGTGTATACGCACTGTCGAGGGGTCCCACAATAGGACGCTACAGCCGTACAGTGCTTCCAGGTTTTCCATGGTAGTCTATCTTCAACTGACTAATGAATTCAATTATAAAAATAACATTTAGTATGTTTATCACAAAATTCAAACTTTACTTCTGTTATCTTTTATCATGATTATTTTAATGATCCATTTTGGGATGCATCTTACCACCTCGTTAGAATTTCACTATCAATATTTTATAAAGAAGGGTAAACTATAATTTACAACTGTCTGTGATTTTTTAAAGCGAAATTATTTGTTTTAACGCTTTTATTTATAATGTAGTCAATCAAACGCAAAGTAGAACCTGATATACGTGTACACCGTCCCAATTTCTTATATCTCATTACCACAGAGAAAGATATCCGTACACTAATTGGGAGATATTTATCGTCTTCAACTTAGAGTAAAATCATTCATTCTCATTCAGATATATAACTGTTTGGTCATTAAAGACTACTTAAGAAATAACTTCATGTTCCACATGGTACATATTAATACAGTATTTAGTGATTTCGTTCATAGATTACGAGTTCATATGATATGAGTAACTAACTAAGTACAACAAATGAAACTTCGAAGACGATGTACTTCTCTCATTGTTATGAAATTTTCGAATTCAGTCTAAATGGTATTAGAAAAGTGTTTTCATAAAAGAAAAACATAATTATGCAATTCTGAATGTCTATTATACCAGATCTTCAATAAATGATGCTTTCTCATAGAATATTTCAAGAAAACTGTAAAATATTAATAATTCCACTGATTGTGACGAATTCGATATTATTTAATGTGTAAAAGTCCATAGACTACATTCGTAACTAAATGTTATGTTGATTATTACCTGTAATTGAAATAATATGGTTAATATATACAGCTAATAAGTCAGCAAATCGAAGCCGCATTGTGTTTCTTATAAGTGCTTTTGCCATTATTTACATAAAAATTATACATATAGCATCGTTAGGCATTTAAATTCACTCCTCGCGACTGAAGTTTCGTTTACGCTACAACTTATATATATATATATATATATATATATATATATATATATATATATATGCTAGATCTGTGTTTTTGCATGCCATTTGTTACTGCATTCGAAAATAATTAGATTCAATAGTTGATGATTTATATTTACATACAGACACACATACTAGTCATTACTTTTGTCTAGCTGAAGGTGAATAATTTAGAGACAAGTCTGGCTGTTCCATCTTTAAATGAGTGCATCGTAGTAGCTAAATCTTTTACTTAAACTTATCATAATCTAGTCTTACATATTTTTTCGACAAATTAAATATTAATTCATTTTAATCCTTGAAAGTGATTACATTTCTCAATGTGCTCGACCACATATACCTGACAGTTTACTTACAAGCACAATTATTTCAATGAATCTTTCAAACGAAATTTTCTCATACACATGAACAAATACAGACGAAAACAACAAATGTAGCTGCAGCCTCTGCATCAATAGGCCTCAACATACACAAAGGAAAAAGTAAAATCATCAAATACAACACGGAGAACACCAACCCAATCACACTTGATGGCGAAACTCTGGAAGATGTGGAAACGTTCACGTAACTGGAAAGCATCGTTGATAAACAAGGAGGATCAGATGCAGATGTAAAGGCGAGGATTGGCAAAGCAAGGGCAGCATTTCTACAATTGAAGAACATATGGAACTCAAAATAACTGTCAACTAACTTCAAAGTGAGAATCTCCAATACGAACGTCAAGATAATTCTACTGTACGGAGCTGAAACGTGGAGAACTACTAAATCCATCGTCAAGAAGGCACAAGTATTTATAAACAGTTGTCTATACAAAATACTCAATATTCACTGGCCGGATACTATCAGCAACAGCGTTTTATGGGAGATGACAAACCAGCTTCTAGCAGAAGAGGGAGTTAGGAAAAGACGTTGGAAGTGGATCGGACATACATTGAGGAAATCACTAAACTGCATCACGAGGCAATCCCTAACTAAGAATGGTGAAGGGAAGCGGAAAAGAGGGAGGCCAAAGAACACATTGCGCCGATAAATAGAAGCAGATATGAAAAGGATTAATAACAACTAGAAAGAACTGGAGAGGATCGCCCAGGACAGGATTGGATGGAGAATGCTGGTGTGCGGCCTATGCTCCTCCACGAGGGGTAACAGGCGCAAGTAAGTAAGTTTCGAATGAAATACTTAATGAAAACTAGGGTCAAGGTAACAATCATATTTCTATTGTCCATTTTCTGCATATTTTTACTTCACTAGTTATGTTGTAAATGCTTTTTAAAAATACTTTCAGATAATCGGTATTTATCAAAGCTTGTCTGTTGTTGAAAGTTCACGAGATAATTCTTAACGTCAATCAATCTACACTACTGAATAAACATAATAAGTATGTTTATATTTTTATTTTAAAACTACCAAGAATTCTAAGATGAAGAAAAACACTTACATAGATTAGTGGAAAACAAGATAAATCTCCATGATTAATTTCGCTTATATACATTTGCTAGTTCACAGTGATATGATTATTGTTTGTTCGACATTTAAACATTTTAATCAGAATAAAAATTTTCAAAATAAAACAGTTTCTTGTCAGTTGTATATAATCTTTTATATTAATCAATAGACGGCTTATACTTGTACTTCATTTCAAAACCTTACTTTCTAATCAAATAAGAAAGATTAATATTAATTCCACTGCTAGTCACCATTCATCTTTTCTTATAAAGCTTGTGACTTAAGGCAATTTCAAGGCATCCCATACAGGATGCACATATGACAAATAAGAGACTGATCAATTGCAGTCCCAAACAAGCAATGGAAAAGTGCAAGTAAACAATACCAAGTGAATGTACAGTAATAAATTTAAATCGAATTCTAATAAAAGAAAACAGAGTCAAAAATATTTAGGAAATGAATTAAGCTATAAACAATTAATTTTCCATTGATGTAAATACATTATCGAATGAAAATTAGCCTAGAACAAATCAGTAAACCCAAGAGAAAATAAATCAATTCATTCGATATCAAAACGTTGAATATTTTATGTAAATGCAAGAACATAAGAACGTTTACTAGAGCAATAGAGAAGTTTTGAACTTTTCTCTTTCAATGGATGAATTCAGTTGACTTTTTCGCCATGTCAACATCAAGCTATCTAAGCAATGTTAGTGTTTATTTTATATTTACGAATTTCGGGACTTTTATGGATCACATTCAATTGCCAATAAAAAATATATAACAAGTTATCATGCAGATTTTACTACTGAATATGTATATAGCACACTGTGATGTTTCCGGCTAAAATACATCTTCGATTGTTCAATTTCGAACAATTGTTCCTTTTATTATTGAATTTAACTCAGCATCTTCCTTAATTGCAAGCTGTTTTGCTAATAAAATCCAGTCGTCGTTTAGGATAGAAATAAATTCAGTATTATGTTTTTTTATCTGTTCTAGATTTCATAAAATTTAGTTACTAGCTAGAAAATAATCTGTTAACAGTGATTACCACTACGTCTTTTCCTAATAACCAAGTAATGAGTGAGAGCTATTTGAAAACTCTGTGGTCATGTATTTTCTAATCAACCTACTTTCTGTGATTGCTTAATTAAATTCACTTCTCTAAAATGAGATGTGCTTGGCTTTGAGTATTGACTGTCAGACATGAACTATCGAACATTTCGTTTCTTTACCAATTATGAATTTCTACTCTGGACGCAGGGAGCGGTGGTCGGTTGTAATTTTGTTGAATAAAGGATTTCCTAGTCTATTCTCTGACGGTTTGTGTTTAATCATGTATCTAGTATAAAATAATCCAGTTTATATAATGACGCATCTATCGAGTATCCATTCTAGTTGTTGCAAAATCTCGTTCACCAGTCGTATTACTGTATAATAATAGTATAATATGGTAAACGAAAAATATTTTATTCATTCGTTATATTATTTCTGGAGATGAGGGGGCCTTCAAATTGACCTACGCACTACATTGCATTTGGTAATCAAACTTATCTAATTAATCGTAATTGGATACTTTGGAATTCAAACTGGGTCAGCGTATGCTAAAAAGAAAGAAAACCACCAGCATCCTGGAGAGGATTATGCTTAGTAATGTCAACCATGGGCAAGATTTTAGTGTTTCTCTAAGAGATTCTGACTACTGTAATAACTTGGTCATATTGAGTAAATTCCAAAGTCAACGTGCAAAAAGTGTTTTGACTGAATCCAGATATGAATTGTCCTAATAATCTATATATTTTGAAATGAAATCCTTAATAAATAAGAGAAAAGTATGTCAAATAAATCAAATCCTGATTAGAATTCTGATACTATCTTATTAGACATGGGTTGTTCTATTGATTCATTTATATGTAATGAAATCCTTAGTAAGTGTAAAGAACAAGATCTAAATGAGTTACAATTCTGACGGTGTAGCGTAAAAATTTGCTTGCCCTCACAATTCATTTAGTTCCAGTGAAATGTCTAATTAGTGTGACAATATGTTCTACATAAGACGAATTTTGATAACATTCCTGATTTTATTATATTAGACGTTGGATATTTTTACAACCAATGTATACCTAGTAGTAGTAGTAGTCAATATTTTAATGAATCAGAAGGCATAGCAAATGCTTCCGAAGTAACCAGAGAATCTGTATGGTCAGATGCAATGTTTGCACAGTCAGGAAATTCAAATCTAATCCCAAGTTATCTTAATGAGTATAGGGCGAATACATATATTCTATTAAGCGATTGTAGACTAATAAATTACAGTTTACTTCACATCGCCTTCAAAATAACTAACATAATATATCACAATAAACACTGATCTTAAGGACTTCAGTTAATTAACTTTCGTTTTGGGGGTAGGCATTTCATCTAATACTATCTGTTATCTTGACTTGAGGTATGGATTCGCTTTAATGTAACTTTTTGAAAGATCTATCATTGTTTCTTCAACTTGCATATTGGAAGAAATTTGATATCCGATTGTGTGTTGCTTTCTTCAGACATGTTCCTATTATTTCTAATGAATCGTTAGAAACGAAGTCTGAAAATCACGATTTTGAAGTTAAGTCCTACTAAGTAATTCCACAAGAAAAATCTTTTTAAATACAAAAATATATTTCCGAATTTATTCGTTTCTATCTTACAATCTGTTTGTGTAATCAATCAACGTCATGTAATATATTCCATACGTCCTAATATTTTCGCAGTAAATTTGTATGAAACTTCCAGGACAGTTTTATTTTACAGAAATTTTGCAAAAATATACAAATATTATAATTTTCATAGTTGAGTCGATTGAAGCTAGACCACCATGAAAAACCTGGATGCACTGGACGGCCGTTGAATGCCGGCTCAGTGGTCTATCGGTTAAGTGCTCTGGCTCGAGACTGGTTGGTCCTGGGTTCGAATCTCGCGAGTGCGGGATCGTGGATGCGCACTGTCGAAAAGTCCTATAATAGGATGAAACAACCGTCCAGTGCTTCCAGGTCTTCCATGGTGGTCTAGATTCAATGGACTCATGATTTCAACTATGAAAATACTGAAATCTCCACAAAACCCCTTCTGATCTAAAATATTATGATGTATAATAAAGTTTATACAAACCATTATTTCGATATATTTTCTTTTGTCCCATTATTTTTGTATAAACCCTCCCTTATAAGTATGTTTTTGTTCAAAAAATATATGTTCAAATTAACACACACACATACATCGATTCAGATAATGAATCCGTAAAAACTCAATGGTACTTTCAGTATGTTTACTATTGTTTTTAAAAAAACAAAAAAAACAAGAAATTCAGTAGAGAAACATCAATTTTAACAAATGGACACTAATTGTACAGCAACATGAATATTAAAAATTATAGTTTGTTAGTCTTGTTGTTAGTAATTTGTTCATTGCATTTGTTATTCCTGGGATTCTAAAACGAAGCGTAAAATTTATTATTTTCCTTATTATTATTATTATTATTATTGTTACTAAGTCACTATAATTATTCAGTAAAATGTATAAAAAGTAAGTATTTGATATTCAAATTCATTTTGAACACCATATGTTACTTTCAATTATACCCTTTTAATCATTTTTAATTGTTTTAATTAGTCAATAACAAATATGACAAGAAATTTATCTCATATAAACAAGATAAATTCAGAGAAGTTTTGGTAGTCAAGGCAGTTTTTAATTTAAATCTTAACTAAACTATAAATATAAGATTATTTCTTTTAAAATATGATATCTATTAAGTATAACCTTGGAAGGGAAGCGGAAAAGAGGGAGGCCAAAGAACACATTACGTCGGGAAATAGAAGCAGATATGAAAAGGATGAATAACAACTGGAAAGAACTGGAAAGGACTGCCCAGGACAGAGTTGGATGGAGAATGCTGGTGAGCGGCCTATACTCCTCCATGAGGGGTAACAGGCGTAAGTAAGTAAGTAAGTATAATCTTCATTCATAGAAGTACAGCTGAGTTTTTAATCTAAAAGGAAAAGTTATCAAAGAGCGAAAAGATAATAGATCCTATAGAAGTATCATTTCCTAAGCTGTTACCAAGTTAACTAGAAAAGAAGTAAATATAAAATTCATTTCAGATGTTTTATATTTTCTGAGCCTGGACGGTATAAATGAGTGAGCTTGTAATGGGTTCAACTATGTACTTCCAGTTTCCATTTCAAGATTACCTTACTCTGAGAATTGTATTATTGCTGACTGTTGTTCATTTTTTTCCTTAATAAATATTTGTGTCTTGTTTGTGGTTGCTAGATCACTGACTCACTATTTCTTTTGTTCTCTTTTCTAGCCATCCTCGCTCACATCACTCTGTATGTTTCCTTAGGTATACAAATTACCTTCTGGTTAGGCCTATTGACTACTCACAAACAAACGAATTTTAATAAACAGGCAAAGTTATCAGAACATGCTAATTCACAGCTTCGGAAGTAAGAAAATAGCTTACTTCTGTGTGATTCTTTCAAAAACGACAATGAAGGTTTCTAGGTGAACTATCTAGTTCTAGAAGTACAACACAACACAATAATACGAAGAGGAAGTTGATCTGAAAAAATGTGACGCATTTAAGCTATACATTTTCAGCAGTCTGATCACACATATGCTTGCCAAGGGATTTCATATGAAAATTAATAAATGTCACTTGGAAGATCAGGTAAACAAAGCAATGATTGTAAATTAAGGTTAGAAGTTAATATAATATTGAAAGAATTGGAAGTTGTCTCATTACCTTGAGTCACAAAGTGGTTGAAAGATTATCGAGTCAGATTCATAGTTACAAAAAACTATTTCTGCACCCACCTTATTATAGCCTAGCCCCAGCAACGAGGAAAGTCGATAGGCTTTTCGAAGGGAAAGGAAAAGAGGTTCTGTAAAGAAACGTGGAATTGTAAAAAAAGAACTAATGGATATAAAGGGATATGTGCTGATTAGAGATGATAAATCTTAAACCCTAAATTGTGAATTACTCACCACTGACTGTCGACCATAACATATTACGTGAATCTGGGTCCACATTTAAATTGTGGCTGTTGTGGTATTTTTATGAACTAACAATTCCTTTGTACCTGATTGAGCGTTTATTACGAATTCCAAATATAATACGTCCATTTGTGGTCGTGTAGTTCGACTGTCTTAAATTGCACTATTTCTGGAATTCTCAATTAGCTCAATAATTCGAATACTTCTTATTATCATGATTGTCCATCATGACACTTTTTATAGTGTTTCCACAGTGTTTGTGGATTTTTGCGTTCCTACTTTAAATTCTGATCTTGAGAACCTAGCATTCATTTTCAGCATGTTTAGATCACATTGTGCATTGTTACTAATCCTGATGTGGTGAATAACTAAGACATTCACTGAACAATTAAATATTTACTGTTGTATTTAAATCGGTTATGACAACACAATACAATTTCATACTGCGTAGTCTCAATTCCTACTATGACTTAAAAATCAGGTCTAACAGGAGGAACTATCAAGATGTACAACTATTTGTAAAAAATTGTCTACGATGAATACTGAATGTCCTTTGACCGGTTAACATCAGCATCAGTCTTCTGTGGGAGAGAACAAACCAGATTTCAGATGGAGAGGAAACTAAGAAAAGGCACTGGAAGTGGATAAGACACGCATTGAAAAAAATCATCAAACTACATCACGAAGTAAGCACTAACGTGGCATCCTGGAAGGAAATGGCAAAGAGGAAGACCAAAGAACACACTACATAGGGAATTGGAAGCAGACACGAAAAGGATGAATAGCGACCGGAAAGAACTGGAAAGGATTGCCTAGGAAGGAGAATGCTAGTGAGCGGCCTATGCTCCTCGACGAGGGGTAGCAGGAGTAAGTACGTAAGTGGGTAGAAGACCTCTCTCACTATGTTCGCTTCTCATTTGGAGTCAAACATGCTGCAGTCATATTCCAGTAAATTGTGGATACAATATTACGGACTTTCCGGATGCCTTGGCTTACATGGATAAAATCGTCATTTTTGGCATAACCACGAAAGAATCGTCTGAACGTTTGGATATAGTTATCGCATATATTAAAGATTATGGTTTTACACTAAAATAGAAGAAGTGGTGCTGGTCCCCCAAGGCGAGGAGAATTGGACGTCATTTACCAAATGGGTTACTGGTGTATGTAAGAAACTTTCGATAATGAGGGCCTGCTTAGGTAGCGTGTGTCATCGTAAGAGGAGTCGGCGACATGATGTAAAAAATTAGCAATCATAGTAAATGCCTAACGCGACATGTAAACCATACCCACAATAGACGGCTAAATTTGAATAAAAAATCTGCTACCTTGAACTTGTCATTAGATTGTCTTATTGATGCAATCAGCCTAGAGCGACAATATCAGCTTAGTAAAGTGATGGCCAGACCTCGAGAAAATTATCAAGAAGATAACCTTTTTCTTATCACCTCCAGTTAAATCCAAAGAGTAAGACATATCTTTCAGGACGGAAAGATGATATAATATGCCAAACAGAAGTAGCCAAATGAGAAGGTCGATCGATGGTAATCAGAAACGACCTGAAGGATAAGTACATCTTACTGGCTAAGAAGAGGACTGATTTCCTGAGGGGGCAGAGTAGTATGTACATAAATGAGTATTTGTGCATTTTATTTGATAGCCCAATATACCTTCACATCCACTCCTGCGTTCTTGCTTAAATAGTCAGTTGGGCGTTGAAACATGAAACTTCGTGTATCAGTATCAGATTTCGGACACTGTCGATGAAGACATTATTATGACGTGTCCAGTTATCCTGTCAGTTGTGATTGTACCCTTAAACAAATTTTCATGCCTCCTCTGCCTCATTTTCCCCTGTTACCTGTGTGCAGCAACAGATGTTTAAAATTTAAATGTTTAGGATCACCCTGGCATTTCAAACCTTATTTTCCGCTGTTCACCGACATGAATTAAGTCAATATATACGAAGCGAAGTGTGATATATATTTTTCAATAATATCATCACCGAATCGTAGGTGAGTTAAGAAGCCAAGTTTTTGAAAATGTCCAAAGTCTTCACCAAAGAACTTATAGAAAGTTTTATTCACTTTCGTAACAAAACAGTGCTAATGGTCCAAATGGTTGTAGATGTGATAGAAGCTCTTGCTTCACGATCTTCGACACTGAATGTCAACAGATCACGGACGCCAGCAGGTATGTAAGTAGGCATATGGAACAAACGAGACTTATAAACCTATCGGTAAACAGGTGTACTCTAATACTTATAGAATGGACAGAATACTTTCGGTCACGCACTCGCACAAGGCCGCTAGTGGGTTCGTTGCGCTACGCATCCCTTGCAACTGTCAGTCAGCTTAGACTAAATGTTTCGCGATATATCGATAGCCTTCCAAACATATCTTCCAACTACTTCATTTCCAACCTCTGGTTTGACCGGGTTGGTATATTTCCATTATAAAGATGTTACGGGTAAAGACGTTGTCAAACCCCGAATACCTGTGGCATCCGTAGGCATATCGCACTTGAAACGAAAAGCGCAGTAGTATTCATTTTCGCTGATTAAATCTTTTAGTATTGATTGTATCCAAAGGTGAAAGTGTTTTTTTGTATTTATTAAGGTCGGATTTTTCAGTTACAGTAACATATAAATCTCAGGTTTTTGTGTTCAGTATCTATCACCTTTAGGGCCTTAAAAAACACTTATTTTAGAGATCAGTTTTTTGTTTGTTCATTTTCCTTGCACTTTAGATTTCTTGTTGTTCACTCAGCAATTTTGGTGGAGCGAGTAAAACTGTAACGGAGTTGGAATTGCCATGTATGATGTACTAACAGATTCTTTCTTTCTATTGCAGGGCGACTAAGCGTAAACTCTTTGGAGGAAGAAGAGCAAGCCCTACGTACACTAAGCTTACAGGATGACTCATAAGACTATTTTGTAAACTGACTTTTCCTGCTGTACTCTCGCGCCTCGCGCTTTTTGATTTTGAAATAAAGAGACTCGTGATTCCCATTACGTGTTCTCTCTTGGTGTGAAGTCCTCGTTTAACATTCTGTGCTTTGCTTTTTCAGATCTGTCCTGCTTTTTTCTGACCTATGATTCTACGTGTTACAAAACATCGTTTTGGTTGACCCACCTGACCTTTTCCGGTTGAGGATGGAACGCAGTGTAACAACCGCAGCAGTTCGTATCATAGTTTGTGCACCGGAATGAAACCGGGTATATACAAAAGATGCTGCAAGCCACTATCACGTTGGCTGTACGATGCATGCTGCTCTACAAAGTCCCTGCTGATTCTTGAAGCGATTGAGTTGCTGAACATAGCTAGAAAGATGTCCTTAGATAAATAGCCAGCAGAAAATGAGCGGCTTTTAGTTTCCGAGAAAGGGAGGGATCTGAATAGAACCATCAAGGTTGACCCCAAACACGTAGTGGATAACGAACACATGTATAGACATGATAACAAGTAAAAAGCGAAAGCCTTCCGAAAAGTAACAAACCAAAGGGGATTCCAAGATAGGTGAGTCGATGGTTTCGGCTCCGGATTCGTGTAATAACGCGAAAATGACTATGGAAGACCAAAGCCTGCGTGATAAAGGATTTCCCTAGAGTTAGACCCAGAAAAGTAAAGAAACAGAATGGGACCTTTGCGTCTGACGCTAGCTTGAACTAAAAGGATGACTTTTGAAGACGGGCCTCGCTGACAGGTCAGTCATTTTTCATAAATAAAGAGAATCTTCCGAAAAAGAACCAAAGGATAGATTCCTGACGAATACAACAACAAAACGTGACAAATGCTCACTGGACTCTGAGTTTCAGTAGTGGTTTACATAAGATGGGTTTGTGATATCAACCATAAAATAAAATGGTAATGGATATGGTAAATAACTAATTCTTTGTGTTTATTCCCCTCTATAATATAACTTCTGTAATAAAAATGCAAATTTTAAAGCTTGAATGAATTGCGTACCTAAACATATACATTTATCTCAATGAACTAGTAGCGCGCTTTTCGAACGGGAAGTTTAGTCCTAACGTGATTTACATTTCTCAAACTTTTGCTGTGTTCTTACGCAGCAAAAGTACCATTTCCGATCTAAAGAATCTATTCTGAGCTATACGTTCGGTAGATTACTTCTTTTTTGTGTTTCACTCTAATTAATAGTTAACTGTGGTTTCGCCTCAGCTCACTATCGGTTTTTTTTTATAGTTTTCACGTAAAGACTAGCTTTAGCTTATCGTTAACTGTTTTTATACATTTTTGCCAGTTTTTCTTTACTGTGTGTGTTTTTTTAACGGTCCTAAATTTACTGCTTGTATTTTTAAGACAGTCTAAATCACTAGCCATGAAAAAGTCATGCAAAAGACCTGGTTGCCGTTTTGCCGTTACATCTGGCATGCAATGTGACAACTGCAAAGGTTGGTTCCACGAGGCATGTACAGATCTAACAGCAGCAGCCTATAGCAGACTCAGCAAGTCTGATCGTAGTTGGGTATGTGTTACCTGCAACACTGATACCGTAGTTATGTTGGGTACCACCATTACTTTACTAACAGGTCTGAGAGATAAGTTATCTAAGAATTTGGTAAATGATAGCATCATGACGGGTAACAAAGCTGGAACGCATAGGGCAAACAAGAAAAAGGATACTGACAGGTCGGTTATCGACGGTGCTGTTAACAGCACGAGTGATGATGTGCTGAAACTCAATTACGGTTCGTGACGACTCTGTCATAATCATGAACCTTATTGACAACCCCGACCTTCCTCTCAGTTTGCAGGACAAAAATGATAGGATGCTCTGGGGAGAATTAAACAAGAGGCTTGAACTCCCTAGAATAGAGTCTTTGACGGTCACACGGCTCATTCGGGGGAAGGACTCTAACCACCTAAACCACCCGAGGCTGCTTCGTGTTACACTTAAGAATGCCTCCGACGTAGAGGACGTCCTGCTAGCCAGTCACTTACTGAAGTCCGATGGGAACGTAAGAATGCTGCCCGACATACCGTATTCTGAACGAAATCTCATCCGGAACATCCCTAAGGAATCTCGCGAGGCGTTTTTCCGTGGACGAAATATCATTGTGCAAGGTGTGCCGGAAAATATGGACCCAACTCAAGCAAACTCTGATATTCGGGAATGGAAATTCATCAAACATTCCTTAAAACTCAAGAACATATTGACTCAACAGGTAATGCGACTAGCCAAGAGAGACGGAGACTCTAGGCCCCGGCTGCTGAAGATAACCTTCTCCTCCTCCCACATGGCGGCTGCAACTCTGGAAGCATTTCATGCCAATAGACGTCGGTTGCCAACTGGCATCCATATGCATCCGGATAGGTCCCATGACAGCAGGATCAAGCACAAACGAAAGCTGGAGCTGACAATTCCACTCGTGGACTGTCTTGATCATAAAAAAAGTGTGTAAAAGACAGGGACTACCAACTCGGTAAACGTCGTATAGGTAGGCTACCTGTCCACTCACACACGGCTCATATAGACAAACAGGAAGAAGCTCACGCGTTCCAAATTGAAAGCATGAACTGCCTATACACGAACGCCGCGAGCTTGCCAAACAAAATGGATGAGCTACGTGAACTTAGCAACGCTAATGATGCCCATCTGTTAGGAATATCCGAAACTTGGATAACGTCTCAGTTTACGGACCAGGAGTTAGCAGTAACTGGGATGTCTTTATTTCGCAACGACAGAAAAACAGGGATGGGGGGTGGGGCAGCACTATACATACGGTCATGCCTGGATGCGCACCAACTTCAAAACCACGAGTTTCTCAATCTTGATGAGTCAGTATGGTGCTCAGTAAGATTGTCTACCACCTCGAGGTGTCTAGTTGGGGTCATTTACCGGAAGCCCACTGCCGACATCGAGTATGACAATCGTCTGCTGGAAGGATTACCTCGCTCTACGCGTCTCGGATTCTCTCATATCCTGATTCTAGGGGACTTCAATCTTCCTAGAATCAACTTCGTAGAACATACATACATTGGTGGTGCCAACTCTACTGAAGCTCTGTTCTTCAACCTTATCGGTGACCTGGGATTATTCGAAAATGTGAAGTCGGCAACCCGTTGGAGAAACAGTCAGATGCCGTCGCGCTTAGACTGGGTATTCACAAATGAAGAATTCCTAGTTGACGACCTCTCAATCCTGGCTCCCCTGGGGAAAAAGGTGATCACGCCGTCTTATCATTCAGCTTTGTCAGCAAAACGGAGCTACGATATCCTACTAGCAACAAGCGCTGGAACTTCAAACGGTTGAATGTGTTAGCTTTACAGGACTATCTACAACAGGTGGATTGGGATGTTCACCCTCAACTTGAAGTGGATGCTCATTGGGATTTTTACTGCACACGATCTTATGTGCTACTGAGCATTCAGTTCCTCAAATGGTCCCAAAAAGCTACAAACAACCTCCAATCATCAAGAAACGCACTCGTCGTTTGCTAAGCCGCAAAAGGCACTGTTGGGCTGAATATAAACGAACTGATAACAACGACGCGTTCAGGCAATGCAAACATATAAGGAACATATGCACAAAGGCAATAAGAGAAGACAGGCTTCAGTTCCAGACCAAGCTTATCGATAAATTTGTCTCCAATCCGAAGAGCTTATTCAGTTACGCAGCTTCTCTTCGACAGGGCAAAACTGGAGTTTCCCAACTGCTTGGTCCTAATGGCCCGACCAATAACGACGGTGATGCCGCTAACCTTTTGGCTGAACAATACTCTCAGACATTTCAGCTGACCCACATCAACGATACTGACGAAAGCTTCACCTGCACCTGTACAGGACTTTCCGAAGTGGACCTGAGTGCTGACCTGGTGCTCCGTAAACTGCAGCACCTAAGAAAAGACACACACTTTTGATAGGGTCAACCATGCATGTCTTATCAAGAAGCTTGGACGATTGGGTATAAAACCCCCTTTGATTGATTGGCTCTCTTCATATTTAGAAAACCGACACTTTAAGGTCAGGGTTAGCTTCACTCTCTCTCTCAGGCTATGGAATGTCCTAGTGGGGTCCCCCAGGGCTCAATACTGGGACCTCTTCTCTTCTTGATTTATATTAACGATCTTCTTCAACAAGTTTCATCTGACTTATTGCTTTTTGCTGATGATGTGAAACTTTGGAGAGAGATACGTAATCATAATGATATACTAGTTCTTCAGGAGGATCTGACCCGACTTCAAAGTTGGGCAGACGACAACGGTCTTACCTTCAACACTTCAAAGTGCAATGTAGTCCATCTGAGACATGTTGCAGACTATAGTTATAACTTAGGTAACTCCCCTCTAGAAGTTTCCCAAGTTGAAAAAGATTTAGGAGTGTTGGTACCCTATGACCTGAAATCGTATGCGAACTGTGACAAAAACGCCTCTCAAGCAAACCTTGCACTGGTAACATTGAAGCGCATTTTTGGCCAGTTTGACGGTAGAACCTTCCATATAATCTTCAACAGTTTTATTCGTCCCCATTTAGAGTACGGAAAGATAGTATTTCCTCCCTCCCTCCAAAAGGATAAGGACACTCTGGAACGTATACAACGTCGAGCTACGAAATCAGTTCGGGGACTCAAATTCAAACCTTATGAAGATCGCCTCAAATCACTTAACCTTTACCCGTTAGAGTACAGATGTCTTAGAGGTGATCTTCTTATGACTTACAGTATCCTTAATACTTTTGGTCATCCCCTTAAACATCTTCTTAAGCTTAGTCATAACACTAACCTAAGAGGTAACACCCAGAAATTGAAGACCCTACATAGCAGAACAGACTGCAGACACAACTTCTACTCCGTTAGAGTTGTCAAGTGCTGGAATTCGCTGCCGACTGAGCTAGTCCAAGCGACCTCCCAGGAGTCCTTTAAGAAGAAACTTGACTTATTCTTAAAGACTAAGGATAACATATTATTATGATTTACCAAATTCTTTTCTTTTCCACTATTATCGTTCATATACCTAGGTTTTTGCCTGGAGGTATTGGTGATCCACTGCTACTAGACACGGAAGCCCGTTAAGCGAAAGCTTCTTCTATTCCGTCCTCAACCATTTGAACCATTTGAATATCTGGGATATAATCCCTACTCATTCAACTCTGTCAATTTACCTATTTACTTATTTACGCTTGTCACCTCCAGTGGGGCATAGGACATCGACCAGCATTCCCCAACACACTCTGTCCTGGGCCTTCCTTTCTAGTTCTATCCAATTGCTGTTCATTCCTCTCATGTCTGTCTCCATTCATCGGCGTAATGTGTTCTTTGGCCTTGAGGATTCCATACGAAGGCTTGCCTTGTGACGCAGTTGGGTGCTTCCCTCAATGTGTGTCTGTGGTGTTTATATGAACTAATGATTTCTTTGTATCGATGACTGTTTTGACTTTGAATTCCAAATACAGTACATTCGTTCGTTCTTATTTAATACTTCTTGGTTAAATTGCGTTATAGCCGGAATTACTAGTTCATACTATAATTCAAATGCTTCAAATCATTACATTGGCGTCACGATGGAGCACAGAGATGTAAAGGCTTTTACATCCTCCAAAGTTTCTCCGTCAAGTGTGATTCGATTGATTCATGTTGTGCTGCATCGGAGAGTCTTGCATTTTATCCTTTGTGTATGTTAAGACCTACTGCTGCTGTGGCTGCTGCTACACTGGTCGTCTTCTCCTACATTTGTTGTTGCATGTGTGATAGAAGAGCCAGATCATCTGCGAAGTGTAGGTCGTCCAGCTGCATCCTGTGCTTACCTACAGATGTTGATGTCTTCATGATCCAGTCGAGCACTAGGAGAAAGAGATAGGGTGAGAGTAAGCAACCTTGCCTAACACCGGTCTTTACCACGAATGAGTCAGTGAGTTGTCCTTCATGTAAGACTTTGCAGTTTAATCCATCATAGGAATTCCGTATGATATTGAGTATCTTCTCAAGCACGCCGTAGTGTCGAAGAAGCCTCCATAGTGTTGTCCTGTCCACGCTATCAAATGCTTTCTCGTAGTCAATGAAGTTGGTGTAGAGTGATGAATTCCATTCAATTGATTGTTCCACAATGATACGTAGAGTTGCGATTTGATCTGTACACGATCGATCCTTACGGAGTCCAGCCTGTTGATCTCGGAGCTGGGCGTCTATGGAATCCTTCATTCTGTTTAACAATACCCTGTTGAAGACTTCCTGGTATTGAGAGAAGAGTGATGCTTTTGAGGTCTCCATTCTTCGGTATTTTGATCAGAAGTCCTTCTTTCCAATCTGTTGGTACTTGTTCGTCATCGTAAATCTCGTGGAGAGAATGTGAAGTTGTAACAGCTCAGGTTGGTTGGTTAAGAGTTGACCCCAAACAACCAAGCATATGCTAAAACAGTATTGTTCAAGTATTCATTCACTTCCTTACTTTTCGTAAGCGTTATATTCCCTATTATCTTATATTGAATGTTGAGAGCCTTTGTTTGTCTGAACAGATAATCCCACGCTCCACTGTGACTGCGCGAAGATCGAAATAAAGACCTATTCACTACTTCTCTGGTTTCCTCTATCAATAGCACGAAGGTTACCTAAAGGCACGAAAAAGTATCCTTGCGGTGACTGCTACATCATCTCTCAGTGCCTCGGCTACAATATTGTCTGATCCTGCTGCTTCGTTGCTCTTGGAACCGGAAGTAGCTTTATAAAAGCCACGGGTGGAGTTATGATGGGTTTTATATATCTTCATAAAGCATTGTCATGACTTGGCAACCACGTAAAATGATTGATAAAATTGACGAATCTATGAAAACATCTTGTTGACAAACCGATTTGTAATTATTTTTAAGTAGTATTGACTATTCACGTTTGTCTTTATCTAACATAGATGATTTCTGTATGTTTCTTCATCACTTGTTCACTCACCAAACATCCTAAAACCTCGTCAGTCTAAGTGAATGTTTAGTGACACAATCATGCATGCGAATCATCAGTATAAGCAGTCCATCAAATCTCCTGCAAACTAAAAACATCACTTTCGAATTTACTTCAACACTGACCGAGGTTCATACCATTATCATAGACATGAGATAGGAGTTGCACTCCTCGTGATTACAACCTATGTTCTTCCTGATAATCTCATGAGCATCACTAGCTATTTATCATCTAGCAAAGATTTATTTAGCCGGGAGCATTGTGCACCTTAACATCGCCCTTATTTATGACATACAGGCTTTGTTGATTTCATTAATTTTTAACCCCTATATTTGAAATAGATCGTTTTCTACCGTATACTAAAATTCCATACTTACAACTAACTTGTATGCATCGACAGCCTGTAGGTATGAATATATACGATTAATCCATTGCAAATCAGAAGATTGAGCCTGGAGTGTGTCTTCTGTGGATGCACTCACGTCCAACGAACTACCATCAAATGTCTGTCCTAACTTCACATAATTATCTGTATTTTCGCGTACCGAATAAATTTTGATGAAGGTTCATATGTATTAGTAGTGCTACTAAACCCTATTGCGGGTAAACAATAACGAGGTCAAGAAAATCTCCTCGTGACTAAATAAACCGTATTAAACTTAACAAACCAACTGAGACAGTAGTTGGAAGTTTTCCTCCCCATGGTTAAACTTTCGTTCTTCCAAGTAACCTAATGAAGAAGCATTCAGAAATCAACTCATACGAACAACATACAGGCGTAAACATTAGCTAATCTTCCAACTTGATCCGAAGATGATACAAACATCAACATTTACTCAATACTGTTTATTTTTGTATTTATCACCAAAAATTTTTGTACTGCCTATATGTTCAGCAGTTAACCAACGGTAGTTACCAAGCATCTTAATGTAGCTTCTTAAAATAACTCCCTAATAAATTATTCTTAATTATTATAATCCCACCTTGTTTTTAAATATTAAGTAATCTTCACCTACATTTCTATTTTGCGAGTGTTAAGAAATAAACCAAATATTTTAAATCTATAACATGTATTTCCCGACCAGTTGCTGACGCCTAATTTTATTCGTCTTTCAGTTTATCAATACCCGGGGGATTCTTATTATTCTTTTGGTAACCGTCGGTGCGTAGTAGTATAGTAGTAGTGTAGTGATATTTGATCCTAGCCACACAATCCCTAAAGCTGAACATGGGACAACTGGGAAAATAGATATCCAACATTTAACACGGATAGAAGGTCAACAATGGTGAGCACGGGAACATTCAGTAGAATCAGATGACATGACAAACCTACAATTTTAGGATTAGGCATATTATTATAGCAGTACTAAAGCAGACCATAATTCTACAAGTTACCAGAGGACTGGAAGAATACAGTAGTCATACCAATTCACAAAATAGGATCAAGACAACTTCCGTCAAACTACAGATATATTAGCCTAACCAGTGTCATAGTTAAAATATTAGTAAGGATAATAAAAAACCATAATGATATTCGTGGAAACCAACAACTTGTTGAACAGTGAACAACATGGGTTCGGGAAATGATTAGCTAGCACAACGAATCTCCTTATAGAGAGAGGGCGATGGACAGAGGCTCTAGATAATAGAAAATCAGTGAATGTTGTCTTTATAGACCTCATCAAAGCACTTGGTAAGGTACCAAAAATAGACTACTCTTGGAGCTGGAAAAACTGGGCTTAGTTGGGCCTATCGTAAAATGGAAACCAGTATAAAGTGGAGTTCTATATCGCTCTGTCTTAGGTCTCTTGATTTTTACAGTGTATGTAAATGAACTCCCAAGTATAGTTGGGTCTCAAATGCTACTATACGCTGATAATGTTAAATCCTGGCGAAAAATAAAAAGAGATATAGATGCATGCGCACTTCAAATAAGCTGGTCTAAAAAGTGATTGATGCCTATCAACGCAACCAACTGTATCTACATACACTTTGGGGATACAAAAATAAATAGATACAGCATATAGAAAGTGCCTGTACCCGTAGTCTGTTCTCACAAGGATCTTGGCGTGATGGTGAGTCATGATCTTAAGATCACGGCCTACTGTTATGGGGTTGCAGCTGTGGGGCTTAGAGCCCTATGTGTTTCAACAAGTTAAATAATACTATGTTCACTACGGTATGCAAAACTTTAGTGTGATTTAAACCTAAATATTTTAATGCAATCATCACTATCAATAAAGGATAAAATTTCTTCAGTTTTCCAAAAACAATTTGAAATCAACTGAATCTCAGGGTCGCCTTTGGGCGTGTAACTGGCGGTTATTTCCATTCTGACGTATCTCCAACTCATCTATTAGAACCTCTTCCTGCTAAAATGGTAATCCTGATGGCATCCTCAATTGTTAATTTTTAGATGCAATTTTTGATCTTGTTTAGCCGTCAGGGAAAATTAAGGCTTCAGAAGTGGTACATTTCTTATTCTGAAAAGGAAAAGAAAAAAATCTTACGCGACCTCACTACAATTGTGCTTTCACGAAAGCCGAAAATGTGTTCGTTTATTGAATGGAAGGACTTGAAAGTTGTCTATCGTCGGCACGTTCACTTTTGTTTTATAATTGATGTTTTTAGTTATGCTAGTCTATACTTCTGTGCTGCAGTTGAACCCCAGGACAATGAGCTATTGACTTTGGAAATAATCCACAGATATGTGGAACTTTTAGATAAGTATTTTGGTAGCGTAAGTCTAACCTCTGGAGCTTTCATTTTATTTCAGTATCTTTTCATGAAATTGCATATGCAGTTTATTGTACTTAATGATCATCCATATTCTAGTCGTATAAATAAAATAACCCATCAAGACGTTTCAAACGACCTTAGTTTTGTACTTGTTTGAACTCATACCAATTGTAAAATTTGTTCTCAAAAAAGTCTCGTGTTGATCGTAATCCATTTAAATGAAATTAACAACTGTTTGTGCCTGGATATGTCAAACTAGAACTAATTTGAATGGAACTTAAATTTTTGTATTCGGGTGCCTTACAAGGAGTATTTTAGTTCTTTTAATTACTAGACTCATTTGGAAAGGGTTAGTTTAGGTATTTTGCCACTTGTTTAGGACAATAGGTTGCAGTTCCGAAACCCGCCCCACTTAATTCTGTTTTGGCAGCCGTAATGTATCAACACTGCACCGAACGTTGCCGGTCGCATAAAAAGCACGTATACATGTTGCTGAATGGTAACAGCAGTTGGGCTGTAACTTTACTGTAGTTTTTGATCAATCCTAAAGCTTCAATAGAGTGCTACGAAATTAGGTACTGTGTTTATATGACAATAATCAACCTTTTCAGACTTAAATTCTTGTACATTTAGTCAAAAAAACCTATAGAGCGAAGAATTTCCTCTTCAATTAGTCTTTTATCATGGCTATATATATATATATATATATATATATATATATAAGTTCGCAACAGTTAGATAGTACCTGTCCAGTAGTTGTATTATGCAATATGTATATAATGTCTTAATTGTCAAATACTACTGAGTAGTCGAAACAAAAAATTTCTAATAAAAGTAATTGTCCGAAAAATCGTACAGTTGCTACATCGCATAGTTACGTAACGCAACTACTCGATCAGTATAATTTTATTGTAAATCATTCATATATATTGGTGTAGATCCATGATGGAAAATTGATTGAATATGAGTTTTACTCTTTCTATTCGTTTTTTTTACTGAATTTTAAGATGGGGATCCTCACCACTCTCGTACTTTGTTACTTGTTTGTCTACAATTGGTTTTTAATTCGTTTCAAAACTTGCTTCCATTGCTTTTAAGGTACATTTTGATCTGTAGATTGGAAACGTAATAAGCCAAGATGTTAGTGTGTGACACTTTATACTTTTTAGTCTACTTCCACAACCACACTTGATACTAAAAAACCACAGCAAAATACGAATTCTTCACAATATAAAAAACCAGTGTGCTTTACGTGGACACGTCATAAAGGTTTGTTCAGCGATAGGATAAGCAGGATGGGGTTCCAGGACTTGATGGCTTAGGTGATAGATTGTACACTCTATATAACTAGCTTCAGAAGACCACTTGGCTTATTGCATACGCTCTTGTTCTGTATCACTTTCATTTGTCTTTCCCTGACTTTTAATCATTTATCATTCGCTGATATTGTCGTCGCTGTGATTTTCTCTTGCTGATCTCAAATGAAACAGTTAACAGTAGTCTACATTTCCACTGTGATTATTATTGTTTCTGTTTACAAAACTTGCTACACCCTAATATCTTTTCATTTTCTTCGCCCAGTCGAGAAATATTTCGTAAATATCGCACTATGCGATAATTTTGAACATTTGAGTAGAGGTCAGCACAACTCAGTGGTCAAGTACATTCTTCGTACTCAACCCAGGATCACACTCTGTGAGCTACCCAAAACAGAGTAGATAGGGCGAGTTTCTAACCTCAAACCAACTGCTTCAAAGGTCGACTGCGCATGCTACTGAATACCAACCTAACGTTTTTAAAATTTAGTCATTGAAATTTCAGAATCAAATTTAAGAGATCATCAGTTTTTTTCTTTATGCGATAATTAATCTCTGACTTATATTCTCGATTAGGTATGTGAACTCGACATTATATTCCATTTCGAAAAGGCATACTACGTATTAGATGAGTTTATGTTAGGAGGAGAAGTTCAGGAGACTGGCAAAGAAAGCGCTTTAAACGACATTGACATGCAAGATTTAATTCAAGAGGTTAGTTAATTTTCAATCTCATATTTGCATATTATATTCCTCATTGTACTTTACTTGTTTTATTACCCTTATTATCAATAAATGTTTATCTTAATATTATTTAAAGGAAGAGGCACCTCAAGGATTTTTCGAAGAACAAGGTATTTTATTCTTTATTTACTGCATGAGGAAATGGAACGTTTATCTGCATGTAAACGCACACTTTGTCTAAAAACCACTTCTGTGTACATTTAGTTTAGTAGCTTCAATGGTTTCAATTTATCTTCTACTGTTTTTCTTATCCTATTTGGTACAAGATCAAAGTCGTCAGACATGGTTATGTAATTCGTTGTTTAGTAAGTGTTTAACTCCCTTTCCAATCCACAAAGACTTATAAAAATAATGAAATAATATTTTAATAAATTATCGTACATGAGTTCTGGGTTGCATTTTCCTCGTCTTTGGATATGCGTCCCCTCTAGCTATCCCTCCTTTCCATAATAAAAGGACGTGTTAGAAAAACTGAACCTTAAAGGTGACGCATCGTAGCTCATTCCACGATTTTCTAATCCAAAAACTAGAGTTCGGAGTATACAGATCGAATCCACAAAGTGCTACTCACAACCCAGGATAAAGCTATTTGAGATCAGTTATACTCATTTTAAATAAGTTTATTTTTATGGAACGAAGAGTAATCCTCTTAACAAGCTCTTACTAGGTGCTATAACTATATATCTAAAGTAATAGTGAACGATAGATTGTCGGTAATAAATTTCGTGAATTTAAGATTGTTTGTAACTCAGTCAGTCAGTCACAACGTGGAACTTCGTACGGACGTACATCAGTTAGAGTCGCCATACCACATTGGCACAGAGATACAATTGTCGATTCCAAACCCATAGTGGTAGAAGTAGAAAGAGTATAAGCATTATGTGAAAGATTAAGGTTTGAAGATGTTATTGAAGGAGTATAATACAGTGAAATAAATTTGGAAAGAGAAAAAAGAAAGGGACATGAAGAATTCAGAAGATTAGAATTCGGGAGAACACAGAGAGTGGATGCACCTTCGCCATTGCAAACGATTTTGAGCCATGTCATTCAAGGTCTCTAACCATCGGTTGCTATCATCTCACGAATCCCAACCAGGTAATCTACACCTATCAACATGGCTCAGTCCACTTGTCAGTGACTTCATGGATTTGTGCCATGTTTTGGTCTGGTCGCCCCTAGCTTTCTTCCAATCTACTCCTACACCATAAAACATCGCAGGTGTGTGTAACCGCCGAAATGAGTAACTTGCAGTTTATATATGAATCTGGTTTTTGTCAAATGAAACTCCAAAAATTATATATATATATATATATTGCAGTAGTTTTCGGGATTTAGAAAATGTGGAGCCTGAAGAATTTAAACGAATTACTTTTGACATTGTAGATTTTTAAAAATGACTGATTAATGTTAGCATCATATTTCGTCTAAACCAGGTAGGCCCAGATAAAACTGTTGATGCCTTTGTTTAGCTAGGTTTGAAGATGTTCATGAACATGGGAAAGTAAATTACTAGAACATCTACCAATCTGATTTGCTCCCTAGAACTAGTGAAACTCATGGATACGAAAAAAGGTGGCCAGTACATGAGCCTTATCTTTTGTTCTTGACATCATCATCAGATCCGACCAAAGCATTATTTGTAGTTTACCAGCTGCTACGTTTTCCTCTGTGTAGTATTCCATTAACTTCATTCTACTTTTGTCAAATTAGAACATGAATTCGGTGGAAACTATATATTCCGACAAACTGGAGTAATAAAAGATCTAGTGGTGAAAAGAGATTGTATACGGTTTATGGGAAATCTTCTAGTGTGTTCTCGGTTCATCCATCAGGACTGACTAGTATAAAATGGACTTATCGGTGTAATATGATTTGGGCCTGACCTCAGAGTGTACTAGCTAAATTTCTTCCCTTTTTAACTCTTGGATGTCATTTTTACATGGTATTATTGATTTTAATCGTTTGATATTCGTCTTTCTACGGTGATATCGGGTGCAGCAACATCAACCAATATATATTTGTAGCCGGTCCTACACTGCATATATTCATTTATTTGACTTTTTGAAGTCACTGGTGTTTATCCTAACTTGTCACAAACAACTCGTTTTTATCTATTTCGTCTATATCCTAAGCTTAATGACAAAAATATTGATATCGTACTCAAAATCGTATATCCGGTTATGTTAAACTAATATATTTGTTCACTGTTATTATAAGTATTGGTAATTTCATATTTTAAGGATTTCATTTTTCTGTTGTCCGCGTATGGAAACTCGGCTCAACTTACAATAATTAGTATGTTGTTTAAAAAAGTATTAGATATTAATATCAGATTGTAATCTTCCTATCTTGTCTTCATATATAGAACATGCTCTTATAAGTCCCTTATTATTGATTTCCTGTAAGACGATTAATAAAATTTTAGAGATTAGTCGCCCCATCATGGAGCACGTTTCAAAGGGTATAGTTATACTGTGTCCGTCTATGTTGTACAATTCCTATTTAGCTTTTGCTTTTATACGTGCCTTTATCACAAGTTTTGTAGCACCTACATATATATGGCTGTTTCATTGTGTATTTGAATTACAATCTATGTTATTTTTTTCCTTTGTTTGTCCATGTAAATGGTGTTGGTATATTTTTTGTTGACTGTGTATTTTTTTCCTCATTGTTTATTACCGTTTACTCACTGTAAATGCTGTGCACGCTCATGCGTCATACTGTAATAAATAATCTTGATCAATAGATTGTCAATTAGTTACTGAAATTTTGTGTATATATGTGCTGGTACTACCCCGCTACTTATACCAGTATATGCAGGGTGAAGTTCGCGTTCCGAACTCAATTATTGAAAGTCTAGTGTTTCAAGCATTTCACTCTTCTCCGTATAAGATGTTAATCCAACCCTACAATTGTCACTTTTCCCACGAATAGCTTGGCGTCAAAATGCTAGACTGGCGATTAAAAACTCAGGTAACATTAATTGTTGATGTTATTCTTGTGTAAGGCAAGACTACAGGAAAAATATAAGTTCACTATTCATTGATAACTATATTCGACCAAATAATGTTAAATCTCGTTGAATGTTCAATCCATTCGTTTTATTTCTCTGAAACTTTTTTCTCATCCATAGGAGGAGTGTAAAACCAAAGAAGAACAAGCTGATATAAGTGTAGTCGATGTTTCTGGATTTTAAAATCATTCCTGTATCTTTCAGAGATAATAAATTACTTATTTGACTTGTGTATACATTTATCTCAAGATAAGCATTCGGTGTGTTCGTTAGTAAATTGTGCAAAGTACTCGAAAATAATTTATTCCTTGCAAACTTTTTTATTTTGTCTCTGCTCACTTTCCAGTTGTTTTGATTAATTTTCAAATGCAAATTTTACCCTTTCTCAGCAAATTTGTATACATTTAAGTTAGTTCTTTCTGTTGATCCCTTTTATTAAATTATCAGTTAACTTTCTTTAAAATAATTTACCCACATATGCCTTTCATTAAAAAAAAGAAGACATCCTACTGCTCAAACCAATTTTACATATCACTGTTTTTTCAAGAAAATATTACTATTACCTCTGATATTACGATTTACTTCCTGTGGTGGTTTTGTATATTTGATCAACATTCCAAGTAAACTTAATCATTTATTTTGTATTATTAGCTCTGTTTTGTAATGGTGATAATTTTTGTTTTTAAATAGTTTCATTGTATCGTTTTTGTGACATTTACTTCAATGAAAACGGTTCTTTTCTTTCATTTTTTTAAATACGCATTTTATATAATGTTTGTATTTTTCAGCGTCATTGTTTTAACTCTCCTCTGTTCAATGTGTGTGATTGCTCAAAGCTTATGGTGATAATTAGTATACATTTGGTAGTAGGCATGAATAATTATAATAAATATTACTGACTAGACTAACCTTAAAGTTCACATTGTTACATTGTCTTTTATAGTGTTTACTTGATGTTGCCATGTGATTAAATGTACAGAAACTATCGTATTTGTATACACTGGTCTGGCTAACAACCACATTTATGAATTTGTAAGCACTTCACTGACCTCATATGTTCCTTTAAAATGTGCAGGATGATTTACAGACTTTAAAACTCAGTATTAAAATAGAAAAAATAATTTGAACCGAGGCTTTTATTCAGGTTAAATTAACATAATAGCTTTTGTTTATGTTTGACATTTCGTATCTGAAAAAAAACATAGAATAGTTGTTGAAGGTTTTAATAATCTAAGACGGAAGAGCCAGTTACACTTAAAAGAAACACAGAAATCGATGTCAACAAAGTCTTAGGTTACTGTTACTTTTGAGAGGAGTATCCATGTTATTCGGCACTTGCCTTTTAGAAATGTCCAAGAATGACAACTTTTGTTTCAGTGCAATTCTCTTTTAGACCTTATATTGATTATCACTGATTGATATGATTTTAGAACGAAATGCTAGTGGTCGATTTTCTCAAGTACTATCATTGATTCTACCACTCTCTTAAAAAAGCAACTTGGTAGTACTTGATGAGTAATCAGTTACCCTACTAACTGTTATCCCGAACACACCTTTGACTATTCTAAATTGCTATCCAGTCGTTAGAGTGTGCGAATCCTAATACTCACATCAATGAAGATTGGAAAAGCAATGGAATTTAAGTTTAAGTTAATAAACAAGAATAGTGTATACTTATCTGTGTTTTAGTCTCTTAACGGAGCTAAAATAATCAAAATAGTTTTGTAAACTATCAACTTTACATGATGGGTAGCTTTTTTGATAATTGGAAGGTAGTTTAATAGCTGGATAGATTTTCATGTTTTACAATTGATTTTTCCATCAAATTCATAACTTTTCGAGCTTATTTATTTATTGCAGCAGGTCAAATTTTATTCGTAATACGACTAATTCTATGGAATTCGTCATCAGATAACGGAGTCTTAGTTTACGTTCCAAAAATCTGAAAGGGTATAAAATTGTTATCACCAACATGCAGAAGCTTCTCTGATACTTCAGTGGCGTACCGCTATAAACAAGTATACATCATAAAATTCATATCGATACATTCTGTAAGAAAGTGATATTACCAGAAAAATCCTCAGTGATCGCGGGTCGCTAGCAAGATGTTATGTTCAAGTTCTGTACTAGCCCATAACTTTACAATTCCTAATGCTCTTAAACACTTAGTGGCTTTTTAGGTGATGTAGAATTTTTGGTGAAATCTATCATCAAGACTCTAAAATCAACCCATCAGAATGAACACCAGAGTTTTTCAAAATTACTACTGAATTTCAGTATTTTATCGCGGGTTTAGTTTTATAAGAGAAATTGTCTTTAGGCGCAAAGTATCTTGCTCCAGTTTGCTCTTAATTTTCATATAATAGATATATTGACTTTTAGTTAGAAATATGTTATCAACGTTCTTTAATTTGTATTTACTTTGGGATTTGGCTATTTGTTGTTGATTCTGAATCAGTTTAACCAGATGAGTGTTAGAGATGAGTGGAAGACAGTCACGTCCCGGTTCTCCCTCATTATGGAAAAATACTTGAGAAGGAAACTGAACTAGTAGAGGTCTTAGCGACCACAGAACCCACGGGCTATATGCGGTTTGTTGATTTGCTAGCACCTTGATGTAAAGACCTTACCATCAGAGACGAACATCCATAAAGCAAGGTATGTTATTTTTAGGGCCACCTTTACTATCCCCTTCCGTTGTAGGCAGGCAGATGCTGGTTGTCTGAGAGGTTACAATTAACCAACTGAACGGATACCGGAATCCTAACTGAATAGATTTGTGAAGGCACATAGAGAAAGAATGTAACCTGGAAATATACGGATGAGATTCTGTATGGAATACGTATCTACTTTAAGAATGAGGTTTTTTATGAATTTCTACATAATTTAATAAAGTCTATTTACATGTAACTTTTATACTTGATTCATAATTAAGCTTATCTGGGCATTCATAAACTAATAAAAAGTTATAATATTCATAAGATCGTTCTATGTGTTGCTCATTTCCAGCCAAGTAGTATAATTCTACTGACTGTCGAACATGTTACAAGATACTAATATTTATTTTAACTAGTTTACAGTTTTGAATAGGTCGAAATCAATGGTATTCGAATGTTGTTCGAGTCCACTTTTTTCTATGGGTACCATTGGTACATAGAAATGGATTTATTCTTAATCAAAATAATATTTCAGTATTATCATAAACTTTTCAGTAGTTTAATCTGTTCACTCAGAGATGTTGAATGCTTTCCACATAACAGTTGCAAACATCTTTATTTCCATAACACAGAAAAATAGTGTTATCCACCATTTAAATACATGTGTTAGCAATACCATAATTTATTTAGTGAAATTATCTTTTTTCAGGGTCATTCTTTTACTGCATCTGTTTTTATAGTCATTGGTTAGATATTTTGTTTAAGTATGATAATTGAACCCTCATTGTAATGAACACGTCTTCACAACCTTTTAATCAAGTAGCTTTATATATTTTACGTGAGATAAGATCAATAAATAAATAACGTAGAATGAGTTCCAGTAAATTTCATTTTTGAAAAACATTATAGGCTTGCTACTTAATATTCATAATTAATTACAACTTATTTAATATAGTAACCATTTTTATGTTTGAGTAAAGATGGATGGTGGCTAACAGTGGAATGCAGGACGTGCGTTTCGTCCTATTTGCCACTATATTATTAGTGTTTACGGTTTTTCTTCATAAATTAACAACACTTATCCTTTTTCATCAACCTTCCAGTCCAAAGAAAACCGTTTATGGGTGATTTTGCTTATTTCTTTGTCAAACAAAGGTCACCCGGAATCAAACAAGTGCTGTAGTCTTTCTTATTAACAGAACAATCTATTTCGTACAGATATTAGTCTTTCCGCCAATCGAATGTGCTAAGTTTTAGCTGATCCCAATTAACACTGCCGCGTATATTCTACTGTCTTAAACTTTTTGTATCGACAACCGAATCAGTCCTAACACTTTGTCATGTATAAGCATACTTTACCGATGAATATGTTCAATATATATTGACAATTCATAGACTTCTTGTAGAATCTTAGGCTAATATGTAAATAAGTAAACATCAACCTTCTATATGACAAGAAGCACATTTAGTTTTATACCACTTTAAGTGAGAAAAACCATACAAAAATCACTATCAAAGAATGTGTATCAATTTGTAAATGAAAATGTTAGAATTATTTTAATCTCTATTTCGTGAAGGATTGGCCTATATAAGTCGGTGACAAACCCATTAAAATTCATCTCTAGAATATTCAAGGATAAATTATTTATTCTCTAGTTAGGTATTTTATCACTTCAAACGTGAATAAATTATTTACTTGAAATCAAATACTATGTTTTAGTTGTTTGGAGTAAGTCACTGGCTCAAAGATATCTGAACTACAAAGTAGTCTTTAAAAAATAACACAATAATACTGAGTATCTCAGGATTAAACTGTCTCTTTAATATTGTCTAGATGATTTGAAAATAGAATCTCTGGAATAATTGCTAATATTTCCCTATTGAATCTTTTATAGCTGGATGATCGCTAAGTGGCGGCAGATAATCCACGTATGAGCATTGTAATCATATTTTCATCAGATAAGATGAAGGGACGAAAAAGACCCCACTTCCCAAATTCACTGTAAGATTTTCAAAAAAATGTTTGAGATCCCTCGTTATTTCAAGTTATATGAGTTGGAATTTCGACTTATCTACTAAGATTCCTATAGTCTCACAAACCAGCTATTTTCCTCCTTATCACAAGTTTAAAAGGTCACTCTTACGGTTGACAAAGACTACAATCCATCCACATCCGAAACCTTGAACGAACGAGTAAATATGATCAACTTTGAATTATAAACTTATATAGACTTTCCTAAAGAATATAAATTTAATGTATGAATGAGAGGTTAGACTTTGTTGAATAACTAATTCTTTTCAGCTGGTAGATTAAAACACCATACTTAAATGAAACTGAACTAATAAAACAGACTTCTGTCGAATATTTCTAGAAAGATAATTTAAAGCTGTACTACTTTCAAGTATTTAAAATAGCTAAAACAGTTTACTGTAATTAGATGTCATTTGACTAATCACGTACAACAAACCGAGGTAAAGAAAACCTTCCAAAGAAAATTTATACGAATATTCGTCAAAATGAGAACGAGCAGTTTGACAAAATTGGGCGCCGAGTATAGAGAAGTCATTATATGTGAAAATTATATTCCAAATAATCTCAGATTGAAATTTAAATAATTCCAACGTTTCGTCCATCTATCTTGTTTGGACTTCTTCAGAGTAATAATCAAAATCAATCATATTAAATCTATACTATGTTAAACCAGTCATATTTGGATGTTGAATTTAGTAAATAGGATAATATGAGTCAGTTAAATGTGAATCATGTGAAAAGTTCACGATGTGAAAAATAAATGTCCGAACGATTGTGCGTGTGCATGCATATGTAAGACTGAGTTGTTAATATAAATTAACTTAGTATTGTTTGTTTGGATCTTCCCATTGATGTTTTTAGGACTGCAACTGGCCAGTCTCTAATTGTGAATATTGCCTCGATATAGCCTAAATTCACAAGCATGGTAAGCAAAGATGGATAGTGGCAAGCATCAATGGGAAGATCCAAACAAACAACAAGTAAATTTCAACTTCACCCCATTGCACAAGCAAGTGGCTATCAGGACTCAGTGGCCGAGTGGATAACGCGATGGCGTTTGAAGCGAAAGGTACTGGGTTCGAGTCCCAGAGTGAGCATCAACTCTGAGATGCAGGTACATCCAGCTGACTAGTCCCAAATAGGACGAAACGCACGTCCTGGATTCCACTGCTAACCACTATCCATATTTGCTGAGTTGTTAATAATTGATATTAGGTGTTAATGTTTTTATACGAAGGAAAAATAAAAGTGCAAGTTGAAGGTTGAAAAGTCGTTTCTGAATCATTGATGTGCATGTAAAATGAGAATCATCAAATACATGATTGTATCGCTAAAATAATCCACATGACCTTCAGTCATAATAACGATGCAAGTGAAATAAACAGGTTGAATAAAAGGGCCCAATTACTTGTTAATGAATATTTGCCAAATGGTTGCTAGCTGAATACCATCCTTTCTATTTAGACTGTTCTTATTCACCCATATGCCCAGAGCTTCTGTTGTCAATTTTTCTTTATGAGTGTTAAAACCTTTCTGAAGTATTTCGGCCCCTTCAAAATTAATCCTGTGTCCCGTTTCTAACGCATGTAACGCTATCGCAGACTTATTCTCGAATTTCCTTATGTCCACTGAGGTTTCGGGAAAATTTTTCAAACACTGTTTGTGTTTCTTCAACCTTAAATTCGATTGTCTGGATGTTTCTCCCACGTTAGCTGCATTTTAATCATGACAATTGATCTTATAGATATCTTATATACCCTATTTACTAAAATCAACATCTAAATATGATTGGATTAGCACAGTATAGATTTGATTGTTAAACGATATATATATTTCTCTGATGGTTCTGATTATTACCCTGAAGAAGTCCAGACAAGTTAGCTGGACGAAACGCTGGGATTATTTAAATCTCAATCGCTGAGATCATTTTAAATATAATGTCTCCCAAAGAAAATCTTCGCAGCAATTATAGTAGGATAATATCTTTATATTAGAGTACCCATTGACAATGCCTCCTACTGACTGTCGACTAAATTATTATTCAGTTACTTAGTAAGCATTAGCGATAACTCATAACTTTTGGAGGAAAATCAACAGCAAAATAGGGTCTCGATTTAACAAAAAAGGGTAGTCATGCTTTACGTAGTGTATGTGAACTACTTTAAGAATTTGACTGGTCAAAAGTCACAACACATTTATTTTGCACTGGATACTTATATCGAAATGTAGAATTTTCGAAAACTATGATTCCTCAGTTTGTCACTCCTTAATACTTAACGCCCCAGATATAAAATGGGATCGAACTCAGTACATCCAAGCCCCCAAACACAATCTTACTCAACCAACTTAAAATTTATAACTTGTGGGGACTTTTCTTCAGGTATACAAACTAAGATGATGAAACATGACAAAATCACAGAATCAATAATTTGAACTGCTTTGCTTACTACTATAACAAGGTAGTCTTCAAGATAATAAAGATTTGTACTTCATAAATTACTTATTTAATTAGATAGTTTGTAGTATACAGCCTATCAACTTATACAAAAGTTTTATAAAATTTTCTATATTTTTTTAGAAAGAGAAACTTTGAATTTCTCGCAAATAAATTTGTTAGAATAAGGTTAAAAACTGACTGTGAACTTGGTTATAATGATATTTTTAGACATACATATGATTTAGTGATTTACATTGATGCTGACTATTTACGAAGGCCAAATTTCCTAGTAGTAATATGAATCTACTCGAGATTATTGAAAAACCAGAACATCAGTTGTAGAAAGAGTAGACTGTTAATGATTAGTAAAAACCCGCAAGTACACAGAGAAACGAGCGGGTGAGAGTGTAAAAAACTTCATACACATTTATGAGTGGAAATCATTAAACGGCATCACGAGTCAAGCACTAACTTAGAGACCTGAAGGAAAACGGCAAAGAGGAAGACCAAAGAACATATTGCGTCGAGAATCGGAAGCAGAAATCGAAAGAATGAATAACAACTGGAAAGGATTGTCCAGGTCAGTGTGATGGAGAATCCTAGTGAGAGGCCTATGCTCCTCCACTAGGGGTAAAAGGCGTAAGTAAGTAGTGAGCTATTTTACAAGTGTGTAGTTTTCACAGTGCTCGTGAACATTCAATTGAATTACAGAATTATGTTCGATGTAATAACAACGATAACATACACACAATATCAGTTCACATGTGTAAATCATAGTGTAGATTCACTAAATCATAATACGGTCAAAAAATCTATTCAAATTAAAAGTAATTCACTGCAATCCCTGTACAACGAACTCACGCAACTCAACATGAATGAAACACAAAAGCCATGATAAACGAAGCTTCTTTGGTTGGTATTAGGATGAAAGATAACCTAATATTTGTCATGTTAAAAAAAGCTTGCTAAGAAATCGGAAAGTGTGCTGTACGATTATTATTCATTTCTTCAATTATGATGATCAAGTGAAGCGAGAAAAAACAAGCACATACTGTACACCTCTTGATATTTACAAAAGAAATCAAACAGATAATACCGAAAGTATTTTTTCAGTCAAAAGCTTTGTATTTTCACTGGTGTAAATCTTTGATTGGAAATCTCCCGCACGATCGCAAGCGACAGTCAAAGAAGAATCAAAAGGTAGTCGACCTATTAAAAAATTTAAAATGTCGAAGAATTGCGGTTAGTTTTTCTTAAATATATTATACCAAAGTGGACACATATAAAGTATATGGAATATCAATCAACAAGGTGAGATGATGCGAACTCTTCACATAGAGAGTTCAAACGTAATGAACAGTTATTGAAAATCTTTATATATTTATTGCCTACATAAATTATACTGTCGAAGTGTCCAGTATTAGCAGCAAGATTGACTTAAGTCTTAGGTAGGATCTGGGAACTGGACGTAATTCCATCTGACTGATCTCAATCACTGATTGTGTCCGTCTGTAAAAAAAGACAAAAGTCCTCTTGTGACAATCACAGAGGAATCAGTTTGACTAATATAGTGCCTCAATAATACTTCGACGCCTGACCAAAGCTCGTGAAGAGCGGACTAGAGAAGACCAGGCTGCTTTTCAACCTGGCCGTAGTTGTATAGACCAGATATTCACTCTACGATAAGTAACAAAATTAGATTATAGCAATAGAAAAATATTTTTTCGTTGCAGACACATTATGTATGACAAATATTTAATCAGAGATCTTAATAGGCTACTTGTAAGAACTCTTCTTGAAACTGCTCAGTTAGTGATCTTTTAAGTTGGAAAATGTTGCTGATACTTGGAAAAAAACAAGATAGCACGTGTTTTTTAGTTAATGTTTTAAAAATCTACTAAATACTTGATTGAACATCTCCTAGCATGGTTTAGAAAGGGTCAAACAAAGACCATACGCACCTCTTCCTTGATACATCTAGTTGACATTGATCATATGGTAGATAAAAACATATCATTTCGAGTGGTCGATAATAACTTCGTTATTTCCAAATAGGGTTCGTTCCCGTCTCTTCCATATATCAGAAGCTAAAGGGATCCGCACTCAGAATCCTAGTTTGTGTTTAGAAATTCGTGAAACCATTGTCCCTTCCTTGGCTGGATATGAATTTATAGACGATTTTGTTAATTTCTTTCACATCCCATACACGTTTATTATTATTCACTTCCGTTTATATCCTTTATTATCTAATCATTTACACACTTTTTACTACGTAATATTGATGTCTTGTGATTATTATTTTAAAGTCTATTTATCCAAGTTTGATCTACTTTACATGTTGAACCACTGACTAGTAATTTTATTATTCTTACTGTTATTGCCTTCTTGCTATCAATTCATATTTTTATCAGCTATGTGTAGTTATACAATCTATTTCACTATGATCACTGACTAACGAATTCCCTTGATTGGTTTAATGTTTTCATAAAAATACTCGTAAACATTAAAGTGATGACGACCTAACGGAACAATATTGTTCATTTATATATGTTGTTATATTATACAAGGGGAATCTAGAGTATTTTAGAATGGTTGTTTGACTTTCTTAGATTAACATTTATTTATGTCTAGTAATGATCATATCAAATAGTAAGGTAAAGTCAGACATAAATTTATACTACTATTATACATACCCAAAAATCGAACATTTTTCTCAACAGCCAATGCTTCAGCACCTCCGTATGAAAACAGGTTCGTACACTGAGTACAATTGGGACATTTGTATCCACTCATATTTTCAATTAAACCAATTATTTTCATATTTGTTTTCATACAAAATCCAATCTCCCGACTTACATCGCACAAGGATACTCTCTAACAAAGAAAAATTACTCAATTTAATTCTACCTATAACTACTGACGTTTACATAATAAGTCTATTTTGTCTCAATCACGACAGTTAGTTATACAATCAATTATTTGTCTATTTTAATTGATTCTCAATTATAAATGATAGTAATAACAAATTCTCCTCAGGTTTTATTCGACTTCTCCAAATAAAAATACCCATTACTTTTAAATCAGTATGTATATTTTTTGTTGTCCACGTCTTACAATTTTCTGTCCAGTTTCCAAAATTTACCTCAACTTCATTAAATTGGTTATATTAAACGTTTGTAAGCATAATGCTAGTCGTAACTAAGCTGCTTGAGTGATAGAATGCCTTGAAATAAAATGAATTTATATTGCTCTGAAAATCATGTTCTTGCACAAGGAAATAACCGTATGAAAGAAAAAGGATCCAAAGTAGTAAATAATGTAATAGCACATAACAATTAGTATACTGGTTGTCAAATATTCTGATAGAATCAAATCATCTAGTGTGATAAAATATACTTAACTGCCTTCTAAAATAAGCTACAATAATCATAACACATTATCATAAAAAGACTATTCATTAAAATTCCATCTGAAATCATTCTATTGCAATGGGATAACTTTTGCTCATTAAGATAGGATCGTGTTTTGCCAATGAACTTTAGTTTATATAAGTTCAGGTTAGGACTATACCTCACCTAATTCGGCTTGGGTAACCAGGTAGCATCATTAGGGTTGGAAGTGTTGTGGTTATGCCAACATCCTCATCCTAATCTACAATTATTCCTCAATATCCAAGTGTAATTAGCCCGCACACTTAGTCTCACTTTTACCCAGGTACTTACTTGCTGAATAACTTATGTGATCATATATTAGCCAAAAGATGCATTGCATTCGGAATTATATAAGTCAATTAGCCCAACGTTTTTCTGGACAGTATCAGGATGGTTCAAAATCCATTTTACCAAAGGTTTAAGAAAACAGAAGTGGGTCGTCCATGAAACTTTTTACTTACCTACGCCTGTTACTCCCAATAGATCATAGGCCGCCGACTAGCATTCTCCAACACACTCTGTCCTGGACCTTCCTTTATAGTTCTATCCAATTGTTGTTCATTCTTCTCATGTCTATCTCCATTTATCGGCGTAATGTGTCCTTTGGTCTTCCTCTCTCCCTTTGGCCTTGAGGATTCCATGTGAGGGCTTGCCTTGTGAAGCAGTTGGGTGCTTCCCCCAATGTGTGTCCTATCCATTTCCAGCCAGATCATCTGCGAAGTCTAGATCGTCCAGCTGCATCCTAGATGTCCATTGCATCCTGTGCTTACCTACAGATGTTGATGTCTTCATGATCCA
The DNA here is from genome assembly GCF_000237925.1 of Schistosoma mansoni. NCBI lineage: Eukaryota > Metazoa > Platyhelminthes > Trematoda > Strigeidida > Schistosomatidae > Schistosoma > Schistosoma mansoni. The sequence continues at coordinate 53,026,398 of NC_031495.1, forward strand.
GTCGAGCACTAGGAGAAAGAGAAAGGGTGAGAGTAAGCAACCTTGCCTGACACCAGTCTTTACCTCGAACGAGTCTGTCAACTGTCCTCCATGCACAATTTTGCAGTTTAATCCATCATAGGAATTCCGTATGATATTGAGTATCTTCTCAGGCACGCCGTAGTGTCGAAGAAGCCTCCATAGTGTTGTCCTGTTCACGCTTTCAAATGCTTTCTCGTAGTCAATGAAGTTGATGTAGAGTGATGAATTCCATTCAATTGATTGTTCCACAATGAATCGCGATTTGGTCTGTACACGATCGATCCTTACGGAATCCAGCCATTTGATCTCGGAGCTGGGCGTCTACGGAGTCCTCCATTCTGCTAAACAATACCCTGTTGAAGACTTCCTGGTATTGAGATGCTTTTGTAGTTCTCACACTTGCTGAGATCTCCTTTCTTTTGCCTTACTTTAAATAAGTGATTCGCCTCGTCTATTACGTTAAGGTTTATATTTAGTAGGTTATAAATCAGTTTATAGGATGATCAATAGTATTGTAAGAATGTCGAAATCCCGATAGGTAGAATAACTTTTCAACGGATGATAAATAAACAGAAAGGTGAGTGGAGAAGTGATCCTCAGTTCAACAACTGTCGACCAAAATGAATCCGACCACATAAATGAAGTACAATATACAGATGGATGTAAACAAAACAAGCCCTAGGATATGCACTAATTGGGTTGAGTACTAAAATACACATCACGATAACGAAGGATAGGAACAAAGAAAGTCCAAATTCTGACGACAGCAGTGAAACACTAAAAGTACGTATATTCTGAAAGTGATTTTTTTCAACTGTCTGACACCAACTGAAAATACACACTAAACTATTAAGCTTTTATTGAAACTTCGGAAGTATCGAGAAATTTATGACGTATTGAGGGACTGGAAAAACCAACACATTTCAAATCGGTCAATCATTTTAGTGAAAGCAAGGATTATGCACAGTCTGACTGACCGTCAACATTTCATGTTGATGTTAACTTTGAATGTGTAGAATCCTTAAGTCTTTTTAGTCTCCGGCTTAGTGAACGGATGACTCCACCAAAAAGTAAGACATCGAGACACCTACACCGATTGATTTTTAAGGACCTCGAGGAATATATTGAGCAATAGAAACCCAGATAGGATAAGTGTATTGACAGGAATGGGAGAATGCAGTAAAGGATAAGTTTGATAGACTCTGAATTTGTCGGATCAAGTTTTTATGAACTTACTTTGTTCACTTATTGAACAATAGGTAGTTTGAAACGAACGAATAGAAATGAGAAATTAAAGGTTTAAAAAATATCAATGATAATTTATCGAGAACGAAAGTTAATTCACCTGTGGAGTTGAAACAATAATAATTCCTACATCTACATCAGACGTGGACTTCTGTAGATGTTCGAGGACAGTTATATGTTCATCTGATGTTCCAGGAGGAGTATCGATGACCAGATAGTCAAGCTTTCCCCAACAAACTGAATTCAAAAATTCACCCACCATGCTGCCTTTGCGTGGTCCACGCCAAATAACTGCAGAATCGGGATTATCTAACAGAAATCCAATTGACACTACAGGAAAGCGTTTGGTGTGTCCGTCAGCATAGACAGGTAACCAGCCTTCAGCGCATGAATGAATCTGAAAACCAAAACAGATGTTCAAAAAGTAAAAACTAGAAGTTGAACTTATCAGCTGATTTCAAAATTGTGTATAACAAATATAAAAAGGTAACTACGAGTTTAGCGAGGATTGGCAAAGCGACAACAGCATTCCTACAATTGAAGAATATATGGGACTCAACTGTCGACCAATATCAACATCAGAATCTTCAATACGAACGTCAAGACAGTTCTACTGTACGGAGCTGAAACGTGGAGAACTACTACAACCATCGTCAAGAGGGTACAAGTGTTTATAAAGTTTTCTATGCAAGATATTTAACATCCATTGGCCGGATACCATTAACAACAGTCTTCTGTGGGAGAGGACAAACCAGCTTCCAGCTGAGGAGGAAATTAAGAAAAGACGTTGGGAGTGGATAGGACATATATTACGGGAATCACCAAATTGCATCATGAGGCAAGCCCGAACTTGGAATCGTGAAGGGAAGCGGAAAAGAGGAATGCCAAATAACACATTAAGCCAGTAAATAGAAGCATATATGAAAGGGATGAATAACAACTGTAAAGGATTGTCCAGGACAGGGTTGGATGGAAAGTGCTGATGGGCACCCTATGCTCCTACACGAGGAGTAACAGACGTAACTACGAGTTTAAAATAAGCCGAAACCCGGCCGCAGCTGTCACCCTGATATGGTGGTAGTCGGGCTTGCCTGTCTTGATAACTCAGTCGAATTATATTGGCTGGAACACATGTTCATATAGGTCCCACCATCCTATGCAGGTCGGTTGGAGAACGATGAGACTAGAAACAGTGGATTATGATCCGAATGCGAAATCATACTGTTTCCGTCGGAAAACCAAAATCTGCAGCGATACTGTCTTCTCACAAGGGAAGAAAGGGGTTAGAAAAGGCTGACTAAATTGTCACATCACCTTACCCCACGGACTTCTGTCTCCAGAAGGAAGACCTTTTGATGTGCGGAGCTAAAACAACAAAAACTTCCCAAAAAAAGACTGTTCGGGACTAGGCTCAAGCAATCGTCCCTTGGTGTATGCAGTCTTGCTACCAGGTTGTTAAGAACATCAATAATTCAGCTTCTTTCATAGGTTCCTCAAAAATAAATGTTTGTTCACAGTGCGGGCAACTGGGAAGTGACAACCGCTCTCATACCTCTATCAGCACTCGAGATCTTATTGACGATTAGGACCCTGTCTCATCTCTTAATAAACAAGCTCTAAACTATATGTAGCTTTTTATGTTCGAACCTCGTATCAGATAGAACAATAGGCTTCTCTAAGACTCTAGAATCTCGCACCATTGATATATGCCTAAGAAGTATACTCACCTTGTACAGGCTCTCTGCTCTAAAACTCCTGGTCGAGTTAGAGCTTATGGCGGTGGTGTTTATTAGGCTTGTTCACTTTCTCCATTTTTATCTAACTTCGTCATGGACATGCTTTTAGAAATAACAATGTCATCGTTTGACTTTCCGGAAATTGATCTTCTACCAAGAGATTCACTTGTTGACTTAGAACACGCAGTGGATATAGTTTTGTTTCATGAAGACGCTGAAAAAATGTTGTTCTCTGACCACAGTAAAAAAAACTCAAGTATATTTCGGATGCGGTTATCTCCTACAAATGTAAAACCTTGCTCCAGGATCAACTTGCGTCAGCTCCTGAATCACTGATGGGGAGAGAAGTAGGTAAACGCATCGACTGCCTCACTAGTGGTAAGGTGTTCGACGAAATCTCGGTACGGATTCAGAAGACTCGATTGGATTTTGCTAACTTGTATCGCTTGCGGTGTAGGTGAGATATCCATCTTCCAACCAAAGGGCAAGTTTACTGGGCAGCAGTCCACTCCGTTCTACTTTATGCATGTGAAACATGGCCATCAAGAGTAGAGGATATTCTTAGTTTACTGGAACTCGATCATAAATGTCTTCAAGGAGTTGGTCGTGTATTTCAGGACTAACAAGTATGCAGTGTTCGGGTTAGAAAAAGAGTACTAGGTAAGGATGATAGATCGATTGAAGCGGTAAATATTCAGCTGAGGTGGTTGGTACATTTCTTATATATGCACAAACACCACCTACCTTGACCAACGATGTTATCTGATGCAGGAGTAAGCTGAAAAAGCTAGGGGCAGCCAAACCAAAATATAGCATCAATCCATGAAGTCACTGCCAGTTGAACTAAGCCATGTTAGTATGCGTACACTACCTGGTTGGGGTCCGCATGATTATCGTAATCAATGCTTAGAGGCTCTGAATGATATAACTTTAAATCGTTTTCAATGACTCAGACGCTTCTATTCTTTGTTTTCCTTCAAATTCTGACATTCTAAATTCCTTATAACCATTTCTATTTTCATTTACATCTTGAATCGCAACTTCTATCCATAATCTAGTGCCACTGATACTGTTACCAACTACTATTCTAGGACTTGGTTTGACAATTTAATTTCTCTGTGCTAATGGGGTATGGCAACTTGAGCCGATGTACATTCTTACCAGGTTCTACGTTGTGACTGATTGTGAAGTCGAAATATGTTTATCATCCAGGTATCAGATCTATCAACGGTAAAATGTGAGGCTAGAAGTCCTCGGTCTGTGAGCTTTACTTCCAATCACTCCGCCATAATGTCAGAAGTCCACTTATCGAATTCATTCTGGAACCTGAGTGTGGTCAGAACTACTACTATATCATAAATAACTGGATATACGAAAATCTTTATTAGTTCGGAAGTTAGAATGATATATTCATTTAGACTTACCTACACAACATGCTTGAATTAGATATTGCAAAAAAGAATAAAGACCTAATTTAAGTGGGAAACTTGAAAAACTGCTTAGTATTGAAGCTCTAGCGATAGGATAAATAAGACGTGGTTAACCCATTGAATCGAGAACGATGCGAAATTATCGGAAAAACAGTTTAAACAATCCTTCACACTTGAAAAGCGATCGCACTTGCAATACACGTAAGTGGCATATTAAGCCCCACGTCTTGAAGCCGTAAGTCTTTATACTCAGAGAGTGGCTCGTATCCAAGTACCTGGTGAATAATTTAACTTAAATTTACAAAATAAGAATCTACACATCGGCCGTGGTAACGACGAGGAGGAATCTATGTCCAACATGAGCCATTTATACTCCAATTCCAATGTGCCACCGGGAACACTAATCCGATAAATAATTCAAAAATGTGATCTAATCCAGTGTAGCCATGAAAAAATGAACTAGTTTTAGGAACTCATCCCATACTCAGTACGTGACTAACAACTTATTACGATAAAAAATATCATTCTCTGAATTCTTAGTTTAAGTTATAATCTTAGCCAAAATATTACTGGTTAATTGAACCCATGAGACAAAGACAGTGTCTGAAAGCTACCGGTACTGGAACAGTTAATCTTTTCAAGTTTAGTAATTGGAGTGCTTAATCCACACATGTTGACCGAAAATAGAAATTACGTTTAGTCCCCATTAAGCCAAGGGAAACATCGAAGAGAAACTGTTAGTTTCCCAACATCTGTTGGACATTTCTCCATTCAAAAGGGTTTCGGTGACCAATACAATTTACAGTTAGCACAAAATTTAACATTTGATGTTTAATTGGTAGTATATCAATGTCAAGGAATTTTATGTGCAAACTTAGAACGAATAGCACGATATATATAGTTTGGTGATAAAATTTTATTTACATTTCTGTTACTACATGAAGCTGTAAACAAAAAAGCAAAACTTCTTACTGTTACTGACTTTGTTGTTTTCCAAACCAAGTATACGAGGTATAGACGGTCCACAGAGATCAATATCAAGAATACCAGCAGAGAAACCACTATTCCATAGGTTAATGGCGAGTTGGGCAGCAACCGTGGATTTCCCGACACCCCCCTTCCCAGAAGTCACAACCAAGACATGTTTGATGTTTTTTATCCCCGGATGGATTAAATCCTTATCAGAAATATCCTGCAAATAGATTTTATATACACAAAGAAATATGCGGACAAGACACAAGTTTTTTGAACATTTTATTGATAGAAATACAGAGTGGGGAATGAGTTCATATACTGTTGAAAAGCCTTGATGCTATCCGTACCGATTATTATAAGAACTGTCAGGTCTGGAACTGCTGTAACGAGAGTAGGGACTACGTTCTCTACGACTAGCAGTCGGTGCGGAGCTCATGTGTCTACTGTATTCATTAGACCGTCTTCTTTCAGACAAACGGTTTTCAAGGGGGACTGGAGGACCGTGTTGCCAACCATACGGAGGAAGGTCATATGATGGTAAAGGATGTAGGTTATGTTCATATCGTGAGTAATAGTTATATCCAATTTCATGAGCCAAATGTCGGTTACCCGCAGGTGGAGTAAAACTCAGGAATGGATCACGACGGTGACTAGTATGATTAACATAGTCCGTACTCTCATTGAAATGACTTCGGTGAATTGGTGCTGAATAAGAAGGGTCAACTCGAGGCCTGAAAAACTGGTAGGCAGAAGGTGGAACAGAACGTATCTTTAGATCCTGAAACTTAGAGTTTTGTCTTGGACGGATTCTCAGTTCCGTACCGTATAAGGTGATCCCTTCAAAAAGTGAGCAAGCATATGGGACAGACTCTTCATCCTCAAACGTTACGAAGGCGAATGTGTCTTTAACGGTAACACCTTCCAAAGGCCCAGCCTGGAGAAAAAGTTCGTACAAGATATCAGCTGTTATTCTGGGATTAATGTTCCCAACGTATATACATCGATCCACAGTCATAGTACCGCTCTATTAGATTTGCCCGGTTCAATTGTTTCAGCCCCAATGCCTGAAAACAAATGGTAGAATGAGGACGTTGTAGTGTGTCCTTCTGGTTCCTGTCCCGAGGCTGTCATAATCTGAGGCTTGTATTGTTGATAATTGTTGCATACTGTTTTCCTCAATAAATGTAAGTGCATTCTGTGGGTTTGTTCGGTCATCGACTTTTAGTAGCACGGAGTCTAACTGCAGTTGCATTGTATGCTGACTGTCATCGAAATATACATGTTGAGATTCCTCGCATATTTTATCGACATAAATCGCGTTGGTGAATAACGAAATTAAATAAATGAAATACGAGAATGAGGTTTGAATACGTATATTTCAGACGATCGTTAACCGGAACAGACAATCAGAGAAACACAGAGAAGGAAGAGCAGAGAATCAAGGGAGACATGCTAGTCAACTCAATATAATCAAGCGGTACTCAATATTTATAGTCAGAGCGAAAATAAACTACAGACACTTAATGAAAAGGATAAGCAGTCAATACACATACGATCATATAAAAATAGCCAGGATTGATAAGTCGATAGGTGACGAGGTTAAAATGTGGTTTGAGAAGAATGAATGGATTGGCCAGTCCAGAAACTAGAACAGTACATGTATGCAGCAGAGTATTTTTGAGCGACAATCAATTGGTAATTTCATGTGTGTTCACATACACTTTTACAAGCAATAATGGTAGTTGTGCAAACCATGATAATTGATGGAGAATGAAAGTAGCAACAAAACTTGATCACAAAATAGGTCTACTTTAACTATTCCCCACAAACCCGCCTCTTTTGTTTTTCTTTTCCCCAATGCTCCTCACTCACGCTGCTCCACATGCTCCTCTAGTACACAAAGTGCCTTCTGATTAGACGCCCGTAACTACTGATGTACTGGCTCTACCAATAAAAACCTCTCAGCTAGTTTTAACTTAGCTCATATACGTCTCATCCCCAGACATTCAGGAGGTTTTGGGAAAATGTTTGGGTTTTCTTCATAGTCATTTAAAAACTAGCAGTCTTCCTTATCCAGCAGTTCTGGTCTAGTCTGATGCTTTGTGTACTAGGGGAGCATGAAAATTAGCTTGAGTTAGAATGGTTGAAAAAAGAAAACTAAAGAAAAATGTGAGTCAGCAACGCAGAAAACCCACACAGTTCATTTACATTTATCGAGGAAAGTAGATCGCAACAATCAGCAATAAGAAAAGCTTCGGGTTTAGATAATTTAGACAATCGAAACTAACCCCTTACTATTAAAGTCAATAAAGTTTGTGGGGATAAGCCCCAAAACCAGAGTGCCGCAGTTAGCTAAAGACGGATTTCTTGCGCAATGAATTACACAGGCTTTTCAAAGTATAAATATAAAGGCTGACAGAACAATTAATTGAATACCATGACATCAAAGTTTAGGCTTTGTTTTACTATTTCTTCCGGGCATGAGACAAATAAGTCTTTGTTTCGTGCCACTTATATAACGAGCTACCTCTATGAAGGTAATTGTTTGTTGCAGTCACAATCTTCGGTTGCCCCGTTAGTCCAGCCTATCTAGAATCAGCCTTGTTTTAGACTGATAATCCTGAACATAATGAGAGATTCGTGTCAGCCAACAGAATCTCACACTTAATGGGCTGCCATCGGTTGACATAAATTCATGAGGTAGCACTGTTTGACCGTAACTAAAAAGTTATAACAACAACGTAACACTATAGATTCGTATGATCCAATATAATTGTAGCTACACATTTCAAGCCTGATATTCCTTTGTCTAGTTCCAGTCCTTTTGTCAGTATTGTTCTGTTTTTTCTGTAAGTCGCTTTGGGAAGTGTGAGCTTAAAGATGATGCCCACATCTTAGCGAAGTACTGGTAGTTTGTATGTATGGTGGTGAAATAAAATCAAATTTGTCATAGATATTTAGGTTGTGGCAACGAGTCTTCTTTAACAACTTTATAATCGAAGATACAAAACCCAGTCAGAGTGGAAGTCAGGAACAAAGGAGTTCGAGGATATTCTGTAAAGATAGTCGATATGTTGGGAATTACTTGATGTAAACTGACTTGCTTTTCTAGGGCGATGCGTTGAACGACATAGCCCAATAGTAATCTGGTGACGATACGTGACTTAGTGCATCCAACCAAGATCTAACATGTAAAGCTAATGAGGTTGGCATCAACGTCGAAGGCTTACAGAAATATTTGCTTTTGGGATTCATTTCCCGCCGTAAAACAGTTGAATTTCAACTCCACGTCGACAAATAATGTGACCAAGTTACAAGAGTCGTTTGCAGTAGACCTTTGTGTTCTCAAGTGCCACGTGAATCTTACTGTTAAGTTAGTCGCTGTGATTTGTGACACACCCAATCCCAAGAGTATCGGCCATGTTTTTGAACATCGTGATACAGCCAATTGTGACATTCGGGAAGTTTTAGGCACTGGCTTTATTGAGCGGATGATCTCTCCTAATGGTGATAATGAACCAGGAATCGATGCCAAGTTTCGTAATCTGTCCCAGGCTTTTCATCAACACGATGGTAGTTCATACGAAAAGCTATCTATAGATATCCTGAAAGTATTTTCGCCGGAGCTTAGAATTTCATATACTTAGGTGTTGTTAGGTAGCTTAAACTTGGTTAAGTGAGAATTTATCATTACGCACTATGACCGGAAGCTTCAGTATTTGGAAACTCGATGAGCAGAAACTTTACATACAATAGATGAGATGGGTGAAACGAACTAAAACTGGTTCTGAGTTGGACATTTATCATTGCCAAACAGTTTGAAATCTGTGATTAAATTTTCACTTGTGCTTCTCTATGGCAAAGAGGATAGATTTATGTTGGATTTTCAACTTTCATCTGTAATACCAAAATTCAGGGGACATGTTAAACAAACTCTGTTGAAATTTCCAAAAATCAACCTTTCTTCCTTCACGTGGACGTTAGATTCTCATATTTATTGCTGTCTTTTTGGTGTATAAATACTGCGTAGTGGTTATTAAATCACTAAAATCAACATCTTTGTGGCTGTGCAACAATGATGCTGACTTTTTAATTTTAATCAATAATTAACAGGAAGCTCTCAACGAAGTGTGGTGGTCATATCCCGGTACAATCAATGTAATATATTGAGCTTATTAGTCTTAAATTCACTTACTTCGGTCTGAAACTAAATATACTGTTCTTCAATACCGTCACCGTCTTTTAGACTTATACTTGCAATACTTACATAGATATTGCCTAATTGCGCTGCATCACATCACCCTTAACTTAGTACGTTATCAGTGTCTGCATGTATGGAAACTCAACATTTTCTGTCCATTCCTTTGTGTCTAGTGTGCAGAGCAGTTAACTTTGAGATACTTATTCACTTTCGTAGTGTCACACCATTCTAGTGATTTATTTAAGTATTTTAGTTCTTTTCTACACGCGACGATTTCCTGATATTGTAAGGGTACCACATGAATGACAACACAAGGCAGTGCCTTAATTCACATGCGAGGAAAATAGGAGAGGCTTTATGATACTACTCTGTAGAATTTTATCTATTTTGTTCGGCCAGACAACTTAGAGTTGATCGGAACTAACGATTCTTGTTGTGATAAAAATTCATTTATCCAAAGAAATACATTTATCTTTATTTCTGAATAAAATGACTTAGAGAGTATTCTGTTATGCAGGACTTTATTTAACGTCCTATAGAAATTCACTTGAATTTTATTGTATAGTCCCACATAATAAAAAGCCCGATAATTTTTCAATATTGACTTTGACTGCATTAGTTTTATTAGCTAAACTAGGTGAAGGTTCACTCTCAATCGTCCACACCATTTATCCGCAAAATGGCTAACATTACTGTTCATCAAGACTCATCGGTTATTTGGGATGAACCAGCTCCAATTGTCAACTGGATAAACTGCGATCAAAATAACCCTTTACTTACTGGACTAGCTAGCGATTTATCCACTTCAGCTATACTTTCACAGCCCTTGGTTGTCATAGTGATTTCTCACCCTGCGTACAATAAAATGTCTGAATCTAACTTCTAGATAATGAAATCTGTCTGCATCCTGATAACCGAGGCCAGCTGCACACCTGGTTTTCCGACCCAACACTCAATGTAGACGGTCATATGAACCGTGAAGGCAGAAATTCAGATAAAGGTAGAAACCGTAAAAAATGTATGGTCCGATATTTTATATATGATGGTCTCTCCAGAGGTTTGTAAAGTGATAGAAAATACTACATTTGCCAATGCAGGTAAGGGTGACCATCATCGGCTTATAATCCGTCGCATCTGCATACCATAAAATGCTCCCAGTGCAGTGGGTACATATTTGAGCCAATTGATTTTATCACTGCAACTGTTATGTGGAAGATGAATGAAGGCTTTTCGACCCAAGAAATAAAGACAGGTTTTTAATACCTATTATCAAAAGAAAACTTTGTGTCCAATTTGGTGCTCCTGTAAGATTGTTTTCTAAGCATCAAGTGAACTTGTCTTTGTCACTAGAATAGTAGACCGAATCCTAAGATTGTAGGGTTGACATTATGTGACTGTCAAATCGTTGTCTATACTGACTCATTCTAGTGACAGTCAGCGAAATGCTGTTCATGACTTCTGAAAAACACATTTGGGTTAGGAATAGAACAATATGTCCAACATAATAAAGAAGAAGCTATACTAAGTGGTTACGTCTGTGGGTCTGAGCCATGCCATACCGATTAAGTCTCTCTGCATTCACTATATCTGACATCTTAGTGCCAAATATCAAATGCACATCTCAGTTATCATACGTTCGGCCTCAAGGATCGCTTGGTTGAAAATTGGAACAACTACACATTTCGTGCTCCGAAGATAAAAGGTAAGTTCGTAGGAGACCCAGCAGAACTATTTGAGGTACTTCGCAAAACGTTCGCGTTAGCATTTACCTGACGTAAATAGTTTGCGCATAGAATAAGCAGTTTGAACACATTAGGACAGACCCAAAATTAGTGCTCAGTAATTTAAGAGATACCAAACAACTATGAGAGCCCTTCGAAAGCGGAAATGACGGGAAATTGGTTAACTTGACTAAGTACAATTGAGCGTTTCACATAATGCTAGGTCCCTCTACCCTCAATAGGGAAGAAGGCCTGGATATTTATCGAACCTGGTTTGTTTGTACAAAGAACAGTATTTCTAACCCTATTTATTTTCGACACAATCCACACACGCACTCAATTTCATCCCCATTTCTCGTACCCAGGTTTTGACGTAAAAATTAATACAATTACTAGTCATTAAAAATTTGCCTTGATCAAAAGCAACCTAACACAGATATGTTCAGACCTATTATGATTTGGATTGTACTAAAACTAGTTCTCATTTTGTTCTCTGTACAATTTAAACTATTGTTCATTTTATTCCGGTTATTTATTCACCCTAGAGAAGTGGCCTACATAATATCACAAAACGCCAGAAATACAGTTCTTCACTCATGAGGATATCACAAAATATAGATCTTTAACTTTTTACTCAAAGCTCATTTTATTCGAAGCTATTAAGTTCAACCTTGACATTGATAATAGTCTAGAGCGAAATAATAATAGTTTATTTCCAGTAAAAATAACGTTTGTTAGTAAAAGCTTCATACCACAGAAATTGCATGAAGCAGACGGATGTTTTAGTGTCTACCCGTTACTAATCCCGAGGTAGCTGTCGCAATGGGATTTGTTGTAGAAAGAGTTTGCATCGGAATCATGTTCTGGATAAGTGACTTAGATATTTTATTACGCTAATATATTTAACGTTTGTAGATAAGAGATTTAGAGCATTGTTTCTTTCATCTTGATTATTCGCATCAACTTGGTATGACGGTTGATGTCATATGTTACTGAGTAGTGTTGACCAAGGTTGATACTAATATCTGCGATTTCTGAAGGAAAACCAGGCACAACAGCTCAGATATAAGATTGTTGACGACGTACAAACAAATTAATATCCCATATTATTTAACTTCTTGAACTTCGATTAGTCTTGGGAGTCCAGGATCACTAAGGTCAGCATTAGGTTTGTAGTCGCCAAAACATTCAAGATCGTGGTATACTGGAGTACGAACATCACCGGGTGGTAAGGCCAGTAGTGTGTCGTAATTTGAGTCTTGTCTTATGACATCTGTCTATAACGAAAAGCAACAGGATCAACAGAAACAGATCAATTGGTAAAAGGTATCTGGACATTATTCACTTATTAACCTTTACTATATTTTTATATGAGTGTGTATGAATGCACACTTCGTATCTTATCCATCATATGTCTGTCATTCATTTTTGTCTGACTATAAATGTTGATTAACGCTTGCTTAAAATGAGTTGGCTTACCAGCCATCTCCAGTACGTGTCATGTATGCTTCGCTCGCTTACACTTGCTCATGTGCTCACAGCTTTCTGGTCTGCATCATTTGCCAATAAAGAATATAGTTGCCACTTCCCTTTGCCTTCTGATATTATGCACAGTTAAGACTTGTATTATAACGGTTATTGAGGTGAACTATTATTGAAGCACGGCACTACAAGTTATCCACGCAACACAGTGTAGGACCCTTTTCTAGGTGAATTAGCATGCATATGCGTGCTTGTTTAGGTAAGCTCCCTCATGTAAACATTTAGTGCACCAACCATCCCTCATTTCTATCATCAAGCGTAAAATTGTTAGTTCATCTCTTTCAGTAGCATATTTCGTTAAATGCTTTGTCATAGATGGAGCTATCATCATTTATGTCAATTGCAATTTCCGCCCTTCTAATTTAGAAGTTTCTAAATGCTAGGTTAATCTTGTCTCCACTTAACTTTTAACTGTGGTAGCTGCCATCTTGATTTTTCCGTAATTTTATCATTTCATTTTAAACTGGCGGTACTGACCCTATTCGAAAAAGATGGAATGACACTGTCTAAACAACAGGAACACTTCTTTCTTCCTCTGATTAGCATAGCTTACTGTCCTTTACAAATTCATATATCTAGCACATTGCATGTTGGTTTGTTTCACCTGGTTGAATAACCCTGCAAGCTGCATAACCTAGCAGTGCCATTTTTTAAGTTGATTTCATACCATTCGTATTTTTGGTTTTCGTGATTATTACTATAGTCAGCCCAACTATCGGACCTTGAATCTACCGGTGCCAGATGACAATTGTCTAAAATTTCTCTAGGGCTTGAACAGAATCCAGACTACATGAGTTAGAAATCGCCATCATTGCTTTACCATGGTACATAAAATTCAGCTGACAGTTACTCTTGAATCATGGTACCTGTAGAAACAGTATTTTCTGACAGTGAGCAAAAATAAATAAAACCATAGACCACTAATAAATATATTTCACCAAAATTCAAACCCACTTAAGCGTCAAAGTCTGTAACCCCTATGACAGACGACTCAGAACCTGACAATCATAAAACGTTATCTTCTGAACCCTATGCATTCTTTATACAAACGCCGCTGTCACTACCGGATTCTCCATGTAACAACCCTGTGAGATCAATTTTGAAGGTTTTGTGTGTGGAAATCCCTCCACGCATACATTTGGAACTTGTTCTAATTGGTTTCTTTAGTTGTACATTTTGTTAGTCCTTTTGATGCCACTTGAGATGGGTATATTTTATTTTGTTATAGTTACCTCATTTCATTGTGTTTCCGTGTTTCTGCCTGAGTTGTATTTATATTGTTTTAATTGATACTTAATCTTGGCGGCAGCCATATTGATTGTTCCCCCCTTGATTGTGCTGCCTAAGTTCACTGGGATTGTGCATTTTGATTGTGAATTGAAGCACTTTTCCTGAATTGGAAACACTTTGTGTTATAAAGCAACAAACTATTATCTTTTGAACGGATTTTTGCTTGATCTATCCAGAAAGGATAGAATAACACTTATCTTTTCACGCGCTCGGTAATTTTTTCTACATTCCTCATCAATTTGCCTATTTATTGTAATTTAGATCGATTATTGTGGGAAGAATTATTGGTTGAATAACTGAGTGATGGTGTATTAGTAAATAAACATCTAAAGACAGTTTTCAACACAGTGAATAATATACAGCACATGAACAATAAGCATGATGTCATTCCATAAATGGCAGGTGAATCCGTAGATCTAGATGAGTCTGCAGATTAGAAACGTTTGGATAAGATACGGATTCCAACTGTTACCAAAAAACATAACGACATCCCTGATCCCGTCTGTTCCTTCAGTAAAGTAGAACTGAAAAGTCAGCATGATTTACTATGGCCAAAATATGAGGCTTCAAGAATCAACGTGTCTAATATTTTATCTTATACACACCAAAACGACTGATATCTGTAGTAGCGGTATCCACCAGTTGCAAAACTCTTGGCGTTGCACTGATAACGTTAAAGCTCATTTTCGTCCAATTCAACGGGAGAACTTTCCACATAATGTCCAACAGTTTCATTCATCCCCATTTAGAGTGCGAAAACATAGAATTTCCGCCCTCACTCCAAAAGGATAAGGACACTCTGGGACGTATTCAACGACGAGCCACGAAATCATTTCGGGGACTCAAATTCAAGTTCTATGAAGAACGCTTCTAATCACCGAACGTTTTTCTATTAGAGTACAAGCGCCTTACAACTGACCTTTTAATGACTAACAGCATATTAAACACTTTTGGGCATCCCATTAGGTACCTCATTAAGTTCAGTCCTACTACAAACTAGGGGTAACCCTCAGAAACTGTAGACATACCACAGCAGAACAGACTGTTAATACACCTTCTACTCCTCAAGAGTAGTCAGATGCTGGAACTCTCTGTCGAATGAGCTATTCCAAGCGGCTTCTCAGGAGTCCTTTAAGAGAAAACTTAACATACCCTTAACGACTAAGGACAGCAGTATCTTGCTCTGATTTAACAACATTTTTCTTCTTTTTCCTCTTTTATCGTTAATATACCCAGGTTTATACCTGGAGGTATAGGTGATCCAGTGCTACTTTATACAAAAGCCCGTTAAGTGAAAGCTTCTGTTCCATCCAAAATCATTTGAACCATTGGATATTGAATTGTTACGTTTCCATAACTAAGTGCTTTCCTGTGGTTTTGAAATTCCCCGAAACAGGCCGGTTGAATGTTCTTCAAATTCGAAGGATCATTTGTTCTGATACAAATGGTTGAGTAGCTTTTGTGCAGTCCTTTGAAGAACATAGAGACGAACGTTGTAAAGTCATATGTCTTCATTCAATTTGTCATGTGCAATACACATTGTCTAAACATACATTGTGTACTTTAAGCCCCATGCTTTTGGTAACTGGGTTGTTTATTGGAGTTCTGATCAGTCCATCTGTACTTACAATATTATCGTTAATTCGATGGAGATGATTTATAATGCTATTTCAAGCCACCTGAAAAGGAATAATGTCTAGACATAAACTAGCTAGTTTATTCTCTTACCCAGTTTCTAAATTTTGGGAAAAAATTTATCCCTTATGGGGAAATTTTGGAAAAGCCTCTATGGAAAAATTTGGGGTTATGGCGCAAGACCCTCAAACTTTCCCTAGATTTGGGCAAATCCCCAAACATTTGGGATAGACCACTGGACTTTATGGAAAACCCCAAAATTCCCCAAAATAGAGAGATTGGGTAGTTTTGAAGTAACTTTGATAAATCATTTGGAAATTCCTTGGATAAGGTTGTCTGGGAAAAGCTTTGTTTTTGAGTGATTATCCATTTATGGTCAGTCTCCTTTCGCTAAAAGGAGGCAGGAAAATTTGTAAGTATTCCGTTAGACTTATTCTTTAGGGATCCCAGCTAAGCTATCATTCGAATCCTCCATATAGGCCCAAAAGCAGAACTGAGAATCCTCTTGAATTATCCTTTTACCTAGAGGTTGAATTAGGGACCTTTCTAATAGAACTTTGCTCTCAAGCCATAAAATGACCTGAAAACTGTCGGGACAAACTCAAGATTGTGACAGACCGTTTCTGTACTCACAAAGAATATTTGAACTTGCGAATGGCCAATAATTCGTTCTCTAAATTTTCCATAGAACTCTTCGACGTCAGTTCTCCGGCCTGTTTCAGTTATCTGGTTTGCTATCGATTACGATTTCATATCACTGACCTTCACTAATTTTCTTATGAAGTGCTTTGAAAAGTATATATGACCAGATCGTTCGAAACTTATAGCATCAATACGTCAATTTTCTCTGATCAATTACGCCTTCTCATTGTCTTAACAAAATTTACACAAGAAAATGCTTCAAGTTTGTAAAGAGAAGTAAATTTGCGGACGAATTAACGGAGTTAAGGATAGCGTCTTGAACTTTGGCACAAAACCCATTCATTCATATGGTTAAGCAGTATCTTGGCATCTTAGTTAATATCATTTGGAGTGAAAATTTTAATTATCGTCCCTAACTCTAATGTCTAACTCTAAATGCTAATCCCAACTGGTCAGACTAATTTAAAAGCCTCTTTCAACTCTAGTAAGAAGTTGAATTTTCCCAAGGTTACTTTAGCGTAGCTCAAGTGTCGTCCATAAATTATAGTCATGCTGCAAATTTTTGTGTAAGTGTAGTGAAGCGATATGGTCATTATAGTGTCCTTCATCACTACACAAAATATGGAGTCTCCTTACCTAGCGTTATTCGTCACAAAGAGTTTACATTTATTACCTAAGGACCGTAAGTAATGATATTATTTAATACAGAATTGTGAGATAATTAAACTGGCACATTCATTTCGGAGTACGGCATATAACTAAGCATGTAATTGTCAAATAGACTAATTCAATTCTATTGGTTAACTTGTGCCTTACGTGTGAATCCTTCTAATATTTCTTTTTGCGGTTGTCTACTTGTCTGTTGATTGTATTACATTATTATATTGTCTTACAAATACCCAAGACACGTTAACTAATTGACACTCTGGTCATTTCATGTCCATTTCAATGCGATACAGATCAGATCAGTCTAATGTAGTCACGAACTTATTTAACTACGATACAATTGCTGGATATTCTATTACCCGTTTTATTTTCCTTCTAATACAGTTGCTCGTGATTCTAGTTACTAGTGTTGGTAAAAACCCAATTCAGTTAAGAAGAGGTCTAAATCTGGCTTTCATTCAATACTGTTATTTTCCCAGTTCAGTTGTCTCCACTCAATCCAATTATACTTTAACTATTTGTCCCTACTATATATGCTGGCGAATTCCATTACTGAAATATTTATCCAAGAACATTTGTGTTCTAATTTTTACTTGATTCATTTCTCCTTGGTCATCGATTATAAAGATAACTAATATAACAGAAGCTGCAAGATAGCTGCCTACAAAAACTTCTCGGTCTTATAGTAAATTCGTCAGATTTCGGGATTTAGATGAAAATACGTCTCAGGATATCATACTAAATACACGTGAAATCGAATTCAAAATATAGGATTCTATCAATGAGCTTTCGTTTCGACTATGAAGTGGATGTAGTCGAACAGGTTGGATACCTGAAATAATGAAAGGTCTTTATGATCCGTTGTCTGAAAAAAGACGTATAAGCTTTCACTTATTTCTGTTACTTTGGCGTGAGTTAAGAGGTAATTTCATATTTGCTTGCTATACACAGAACAGTGATTTTTGAACTAGTATATCCTATTTATTTCCTCCATCTAGAACCGATAACCTGAAACGACGTCGTCGGAAAATCTCAGAAACCAAGATCTATTCGTTTGGTTTTGGAGTTTTGTTTAGCACATCGGGCCGTGGATTACTGAGATTTACTCTCAGAACATATTTTATTAGCAACTACTGATTTATACAAAGCGAAATAAGGTCTTCACAGTACTATAAAACTAAAGGAGTTGACAAAAGTTATCTGACCTTCCGTCTTGACCATTGGAGACTTTCGTATACATCTTGATGGATTGAGCACTTCTACATTTGTTTCATTCGTAATATCGAATGATACTCCACAATAACTTCATATAAATTTATTCAATTCCCGTTCTTTTTTGAAGCCTTATTTTAGTAGAAACTGTCAATATTTCATATTCCCAGATCTAAGAAAACTTCTGTGTCTTACTTACCTGAGCGTCGCATGCTGAGTTCTTGGTCCCATATTCATTCTTATCTGTATACAACTACATAATCAAGTCATTCATTGGTTGGATTTCCACATATCAACGAGGGGTACAATATTTCCACATGTTCCTTAAAACATTTCAAGATTTAAAAGATATAATAGGTACTACTCATTTTCATGTTTTTCAAAATTTTTAAGTTAATAAACCCGGTGTTTATGATGTTTATTTAAAAACAAATGAACCGGTTTCGGAAGAAAAAATTCAAATATGGGAGTCGCTTAACGGCCTAACTTTGCCTAGTGATTTAAAAGACTTTTATCTAACTACTGATGGCATCGAACTTGGATGGTACAGTATTTGTAATGGTAAATTGTGAATCAACTAATAGAATCCTTTAGAAAAAACATCTGCAGCTGGACTGATCAAGATAAATAAACTAGAGGATTTCAAGTCCATAAAATTAAATTGCATAAATCTTGATGAAGAGACAAAAAACGACGATTTTGAGGTATTTGTAAACAGTTTCCTAGGCCCTGGATTCAATAGATGGCCAATTAATTATGAACTAGAAAAGTGTCTGAATGGCGCCACGGTTATTTTTGTTTTTAGTGATAATCAAAAGGGTGTTTTTATTTTAAATAATGATTTGAGTATTCACAAAATTTGCTGCACATTTCAGCAGTACATCAGATTGGCAGTTGTACATTTAGGCTTACAAGATTGGCAAATTTGGTACACTGACGATGCGCCAATTCCAAGTAGCCAAGTAATGTATACTTTTTCTCATCACTTTTTTCAGCAATTATGTTCTCTATACACACCTGAACGTTTGTTTCTGAATACACGTGAATCTCACGAACAATTTTCGGCTAACTTAGAAAACGGGGTTCCTGTTTCCCTTAACTCCAGGAAATTACTGAACTTTGAATTTTCTGGGTAAGGTTACATGTAACATAAGTATAAGTATCGTTCGTACTCACTCTTTAAAATTTAGAGTGTTTTCATGGTGTTATACCGGAAACATTATATAGCATCTAGTTTGGCTAACGCCCGTAAAATTTTATTAGGTTTTTATTACGGTCTTTTTAATGGCTCAAAATCTCTAGGAAATTACGAGTCGTTTATAAACATTAAAATACTTTCAAACAAATAAGAATGTCAACAAATCTATAGTAAGCAAATCCTTTTATCCTATCACTCATTTCCCGAGTCATATAGTATAGACAACGCCATACTTAAAAGATAAGATCGCACCGGATATATACAGTGACTTTTTAGACCAATGAATCTCCTGGAAAACGTAATAGTGAATGTGAGTTCCGAGCATATTTCTAGATGAATGCTTGAGCGGTTGTTACTTTCGTCGACAATCTGCAAGTTTGAGAGAATGCTTCAATACTTTTAAAGTGGTGTAATTTACAAACTCATTTAAAAATATTATTTCATTGTAATCCTTGCAGCATTTTCTAGGCTTAGAGCTGATTGTTCTGGTTTTACCTTGGTTTTAAAGAAGTTTAAAGCATAAAATATTGTGATTTCTATGGTTTTTGCTACATAGACACTTAAACTCATCAGTATTTGAAAGTTAGAATTCTAGTTTGCGTTTATACGAATTTTTCAAACCAATATTTCAAATGTAGCTCATTGTATAAAGTAGTCATTATTCTAAGAACCGGGTTTTATGTCATCATTCTGTACAAATGACATTTCCTAAAATATGGCTAAGTACCTTAAAAGATATCTCTGCTCTTCAAAACATGCAAAGTTAATTAAAAATATATTTTGCTGATTATCAACCAGTAGGTAGCTGGTTTAAACCCTGCCTTATCTACTTTAGTTTGGGAAACCATGTAGTATCACTAGCGACTTAACTAGATGGCTTAAAGCTGAGCACTTAAACCTGTATTTAATATGTAACTTACTTCACACTTATTGTGTGTTATTCATACTGTAGCAAGTCTACTACGGTAGTCAGTTACTTATGGATTCGTCTGTTTAAAGTTTTGGTTTTTGATGCTTGTGGGTACAAGATTACTTCTCGAGTTTTGAAAGCAAGTTACACAGTAAGTCTCTTTAACGTTGTTATATACATAGTGTTTACCTCTGAAATCTTTATGACCACATGGCTGGAAAGTATTGAGTTCTAAAGCCGCACATAATTATCCTCCAGCAGAAAATCTGAAATTAAAGGTTTTAATAGTTAAATAGTTAATCATTTTTATTTCATAAAGTCAGAATCTTTGGAGTAAACACCTTCCACAATGAATCTAAAAAGTGATTATGAGACGTTAAATTTTTTGTTGATCATCTGTCTGTGAGTTTTATTGGTGATATGTTGTGATATTTTCTCTCTGGTTTTCTTAATTATCAAACACTTTTGAAATCGTCAACATAATAAATATTCTTTATTGTTTGGTCTCAAACTCTTTTTACTTTCTTCTTAGTAGGATGAATCGTTCTAATTCTTTCGCAAAAACTACCGTTCAATCCGATATGTCGAACAAAAACGGAAGGTATGTTTGACTCTTATCTATTGATTTATGTACTAAATCTCCGAATTAAAATTGTCTCAAGCCATCCTTGATTTCATCCCTTATCAAATGATATTAGCAAGCTAAATTATATTTTGATCGTTTACAAATCTAATTTTGACTAAAAACAGAAATTTAAGTCTGAATATATATATATATATACTAAATGGTTAAGTAGACAGATTGAAAGATACGAAGAAAGATAGTAGGGAAAACATTGTAAATCATACCACATTGAATAGTAAATCAGTAGGATCAGGGTAAGAACAAACTCCTTTTGAATACATAAAAGGGGCTGCAATCTTCATTTGACCAAGGCCTTAATAAACTTTAGTATGCGTTTTTTAAACACGTATCCAACGCTACAAGGTTAATTTGATTTCCACCTCATGACCAATCTTAAACAAATGTTTCGTAACGGCGAAAGATGTTTGCCTTTCTTGTGCTGTTAGTTGACGATCGGAACTCGTTTGATTTTGTGTCCAGTCACGCTTACATGGAGATAACGATTCGCATTCCCTAAGTATATGTGCTCAAACACTTGTAAATTGACAGACTCGATGGAGTATAAAAGACTCGTCTTAAGAAGTATATGTATCATCAGATTGTTTGGTATTTATTGTTCCAATATGTCACATAGTCTTGATAAACTTCGTATGCTCATTGGATTATCCAAATCTATCAAAGGGATTAGTTGCTTTCTACAAACTAATCTTTCTGATTTTTAACTACTTAGTCATAAAACAATCGGTTTCGTGTTATTTGGAAATAGAGAAATGTAAAGTATGTCGACTTTCTGTGAAAAAATGACTCTGTTTGCATAGTCGAATTTGTAAATGGAGACTTTTCTTGTCATAAGATGCTTTAATTTAAACAGATATACTTTGTGTTACTTCTTACGTTGTTAATAATTGACTGACTGTACAGTTGAATAATGATAAGATTTATTGCAGTTAGTATCTAACGTCATAATATGATCGCAATCATCAAGTGTATAGATTCTGGCAGTATAAATTCAGTCAATAAGTAGAGTTATTCTAAATTATTTCATTTGAGTACTGACACATTACAAGGTAAACTTCTTCAACTTTCAACTTAAATAAACTTTTAAAAATAATTATTTTGCTTGTTTTACTTGTTTGATCCAAAAATTTCAGTTCCGCTGACTCATGGAACTCAAGATCAAATGATATTGTGAATACGGGTAGAAGGTCGAAAAAGTGAAAATTTGAAGTTTTGTGTATTATGTAAAACTGTTGAATAGTGTTTATTTATTTATCCAACCTGAGGATTTTGTATAATTAATAAATGATCTTTGACTCCAACAAGTATTCGTTTGTTTAGAACCACTAATATAAATCCTATTTCGAAATATTTATCTGGAAAGATGAGTACTTGTTTTCTCTTATTTGCAAATTAGCCTATGAATAAATCTATCTACATGTTAGTAAGTATGACTATTATTCAAAGATGAATTTACTCAGTATCTATTGTTATAAACAATAAAGCCTCAGCTTCGAAGTTGTAGCTATCAGTGTCAAAATCTTACTTACTTATGCCTGTTACTCCCAATAGATCATAGGCCGCCGACCAGCTTTCTCCAACCCACTCTGTCCTGGGTCTTCCTTTCTAGTTCTATCCAATTGTTGTTCATTCTTCTCATGTCTGTTTCTATTTCTCGGCCTAATGTGTTCTTTTGTCTTCCTTTTTTCCTTTGGCCTTGAGGATTCCATATGGGAGCTTGCCTTGTGACGCAGTTGGGTGCCTCCCTCAGTGTGTGTCCTACCTACTTCCAGCACTTCTTCCTGATTCCTTCCTCCGGTGGATGGAATCCGGTTTGTTGTCTTGCACAGTAACTTGTTGCTGATAGTGTCTGGCCAACAGATCCGAAGTATCTTGCGTAGACAACTGTTAATAAACGCTTGTATCTTCTGGATGATGGCTTTCGTAGTTCTCCAAGTTTCCGTCCCATACAGTAGAACTGTCTTGACATTTGTATTGAAAATTCTGATCTTTGTGTTGGTTGGCAATTGTTTTGAGTTCCAGATGTTCTTTAGTTGTAAATATGCTGCTCTTGCTTTGTCGATCTGCGCCTTCATATCTGCATCAAATCCACCGTATTCATCGATGATGATGCCCAGATATGTAAAGGTTTTCACATTCTCCAGAGCTTCTCCGTCAAGTATGATTCGATTAGTTCATGTTGTGTTGTATCGGAGAGTCTTGCTTTTCCCTTTGTGTATGTTGAGACCTACTGCTGCTGCTACACTGGTCGTCTTCTATTTTACACCAATGGTTGACTTAAAATAGATATACCTTAAGACCAGAGAACGCTGGACGTTTATTTGTCCTGGTGTATATCTGAGTTATCAGGAGTGTGCATCCACAAACTCCCTAAGGATCAAAGGAAAGCTTTTCGGGTTTTACTGCAAGCGCATTTCCTTAAACCATTCAGTGGACATCAAATAGTTCACAATTTCTACTTCATTTATGGTACAAAGTCTCGATAACAGGATCTTTTTCCATTGGTATACCTGTTTCACTATTGAGATGTTTGACTTATATCGCTATTGAACCACCGTATGATTGTTGAATGACCTAATGGTTATGCGCATGGCGGTGGAGTTGGATACTAGGACAAAATGGTTGTCTAGTTTTATTTGTCTGTTAATAGGAGACTAAATAAAGTCCACTCATGATTCAGAATGTGCTTAAGATGAACAACCTTTACAATTTCCAAACATAACGATTTAACATTTTCGGATGAACGAAGTTTATTAAACTACATGATTTAATAAGGCAATACATTTTGAATGATCAAAATGAATGATAGCTTTTGGGATATTCTATGTTAATATGTAAATAATGATACTATAGTGCATGTACGATAAGTGTTTCCTCTAGAAAAGTTACATATACACATGGTCTTTCATTATAGATTACCTACAAAAACTATTTTCAAGTATGGTTAACACATTCGCAGAGTATATGCACCATACATTCATATGAACTGTTTTGTTATTAATGAAGCAATAGTTTGAAAATGGATAATGCTAACATCCAAAAAATATGCACATTAATTCCCCTCTTTCTTATTGAGAAACTATATAGGTTTGCGAAGTCGGAAAAATTGTATAGACATTTAATGTAATCATGATTAATCATGTTAGTATAAAGTAAGAAATGTACAGTTAGAATTTAGTTGGTAACTAATCTTTACAACTAATCTAATTATAAATAATCATATATCTGATGTGTAAACGAAATAAATAAGTTGCTATGATAAAAATCATAAATTACTTTGATTTGAAAGGATTTTATTTTTGATTTCATAAATTTAAAATGAGGATTACTGTCTGATATACTGAAGAATTCCCATTTTCGTATGATGATTTTATTCATTTGTTTTATCTATTCACGTGTAAAAATAATAATTCCGAGGTGGGATTCAAATATGTACTTGTTTAAATGATCTTAACTTTAAAGAATCTAAAAATACCTAATTCAGATAGCTTAATACATCATCTATACAGATTAATTCATCAAGAGATTCACATAATATTGAACATCTTTTTGATAGGAAACCATCATAACGACAGTAAGTTGATACTGACTAAGATACAATATAAGATTATTTATGCTCTTGAAAAATTTAGCGATCGGGAAATAGGTTAAATTGTAAACCGTAGAAATATTTTATAAATCAATTGTTTTTGGTTAGACAATAACAGTAGAAATATCATGTTACAAAGAGTTGTTCATTAGAATAATATAAATATTCAATACAGTTAGGTAGCAAGTCAATCTCTTACTAAATCTTTTTCAGTGAAGAATTTTGAGATTGTAAGATACTAGTGTAGTGTGGTCTACTTATATCCATATAAGTAGTATATGGTGAGGGTCAGTCATAGAATGTATTTTGGTAGAAGACCGATAAGGAAAGAACTGAAATGAAGCGCAATTGGTAGTAAAATGCATGAACAATGAAATTAGAGAATATGAATTGATATCTACAGGAGGAACAGTGAAGTTTGAGACAATTGGTTGTTATTTTGCAAATTAACTGTTTGTTATATGGTTATCAGAATTTATTGACATAGTCTGTAATTTGTGCTTAAATACATTCGGTTGTCCCCAACCAGTGTTTTGTTCACTACACTAGAACTATGAAGTTGTGAACTATCTCTTAACTCTTTAGGAAAGGAAAACTGAATCTTTACCACTCAATGACGTGCTCCTTTACATATTGGTAGAATTAATTCATAACTGATATTATCACTGAAATGCGTTGTATACTTTCGTACTTCTAAAAATTATGAATATAAAAGTCTACCAAGTTTTACACTTAGTCAGCGATCACAGATGTGCAAAATAAATGTCATGTTCAGTTTTGTTAGAGAATATTTTCATCCTGAAAATTTGACCGTAATTGTCTGAATAAAAGAATTTATGAGATCAAATTACTAGTAGTTGTTAATTCTTAAGATCATATCTAATTATCTCATATACAACTTCACACTTTCCAATCAGACAATCGACGATAGCAACAACTAGTGGCCCGAGATCTGATTCCAGTTAGATCGTATGAGTGATTGTTATTGGAATATACACATCACCAATCTTTGCATATTATCATCGACTTAACTAGGGTTGGTGAATAACGGAATTAAAATAAGTCAAGTACGAGAATGAATTCCGAATACGTATTTTTCATACAATCGTTCATCAGAAAGCGAAGCAAAACAAAATGACACGCAATAGAGTAGTGTGAGCCAACTCGATGTAACCAAGTGCGAATCGATATTTATGGTCAGACAAAAATAAGTTACAGACGTGTGATGAGTAAAATTAGGGATGTACACACATGCGCTTACATAAAAACAGTTAGTGTTGATTAGCGAATAAGTAACGGGGTAAAAATATGGCTGGAGAAGAATGAATAGATTGATCTGTACAAAGGCTAGAATAACCTATGTGGGCTTGACACAGTACCAACCCCTACATAAAAAACAGCTTTCGACTTGTTCATGTATCTTTGCTTTCATTGTTTTCAGTGGGGTGAAGGTGAGAGTATATGAAAGAGTGAGAGGTAATGTGAATATGGACTGTTGATCAATACCTTATTAAGTCGGTTAATTGAATAGCATTGGAGATTTGTAAAACAAAGATTCTGTTACTCACATATGATGTGCAAAAATGATGTACGAAAAATGATTTAAGGTCTCAATTTCTTATAAATGCACTACAATGTCTTGGGAATACATCTTTCAGTATAATTGTAAGTTTTAATGTGAAGTTTTATTCATAGTTTATTTAATGAGTTAGTTTAAATGGTTTCAATTGAAATATAACAACAAAGTGATATTCATGAATTGACTGAGTTCATAACTAAAATGCCATTGTCGTTCCTGTTAACATGACATGTTGAACTAATGATGTAGTGTTTTTGATGTTAGTTTGTTCTCTGAGCTGGATGGTTTGGTCGTGATGTAGTGTATCAGGATGGTAAATTCACAGAGAATCACTAAGGTATATGGTACCAGGTTTAATTGTTCAAAATGTTTTTCAATGCTGTCAATATCTTGTTCAGTCTGTAAAAGGTGGAAAATTAAACGTAATGAGGCATAGAGTTTATCAAATTATACGGATTTGAGTATACGCTTACGTTTTGAATAGTCTTGGAAAATTAATTTTCGTCATTAATTCAAGTAGTAGCTCAATAAATATCTACATTGATTTTAAGCAACTGCCTATATTAACAACACCATTATTGTTTTACTGTTGTGTAGATAGAACAAATTTATAAAACGGACTAATCGCTTTAAATTTACTGTTATTGCCGTATTGTAACTCATCTAATGAACACACTTATCATAAAATTTAAGGGTTTCTGCTTTTCCGTTGCTGGTGTTCAGATCCAAATTAATCAGTCTCTGTTAGCATATGGGGTCCGTAAAAGAATGCGCTTGTTAATTTTTTTGCAACTTGTATACTTGATGTACCTACATCCCAGTATTGTTTGGCTAAAATCCAATTCACTACCTATCTCTTCCATTACCAAATCGTTATTTACTTGTCTGATGAGTTAAGCTGTCTTTATTGTAGTAAAACTTCTTTGACACGGTTAAGAATACCATAGATAAGAACATTTCAATCAAAATTGAAGAAACCTAATATTTAACGAAGTGTACAACAGAGACTACTGTTCGTAATATAACTTGGTCGGCAGAATTCAGTGAGCTTTAAAAAAACTAAATAATACAACAATGGTTATTGCAAAGTGATTGCAGTGATAACATATTTGAATGGGATACTGCTTGAACATCTGGGCTACCTGTTCCTGTCATCTGGATACTTCAACAAGTTATCTGTTTTTGTGTTTTAACACATCATCGTGTCTGTTAATCAGACAACCTATTCAGGTGAATTTATGAAAAGGTTACGACCTTTCGCTGTACATGTTACAAAAAAGTTCAACCAGAGAAATCGTGGTTGCTGGTGATATGAAGCGAAAAGAATGTACACTATTCAGATGTCAATTCCTGGAATAATGACTTCTAACTGGCAACCAATCAATATTTATCATGAAGATCGACCAAGAAGTAAGAAACGGAAACTTGTTGAAATACTATGTGCTGAGAATTCCATTTTGTACCAAAAATATAATGTTGAATAAAGCTAATGATATTACTAATAACAGTATTGGGTCATAAGGGGATCAGTACTTCCCAAGTATAAATATAATCCATTGTCAAGACTCTCATTTAGTAAAACGTAAAGGTCCATGACTTCCTGTCTATCGTTCTCAGTCACTAACATGAGAGCGAACTAAAATTCTAATTGTTTTCAACTTGAAAGCTCTCGTTTGACGTCTGCTTTTAGTTACTGAATTTCTGATTCTGAGAACCATTGATTTTTGAACGACTAAATGTCATCTCATATAGTTCTTACACAGATTTGTCCATATATCTGCATACATGTATTATCTGTAACATATGTACATCTTCTGGTTAGCGTTTCTTTAGCGAGTTGGTTTTCTACTGGATGGGGTCGTTAACCCCATGCCTGACCTCCCTCCTTTACTCGGGCTTGGGAACGGCAGTAGCCCCCGGAGGAGCTACAGGCGTAAGTAAGTAATGTACATCTTAGATGTTATGTTCGATTTTCCTATCCTTCTATTCACCTGTACTATTTTGTAAAAAAAATTCATATTTACTATTATAAAAATTTAATAAATCATAATATAAGTAGTAATATGATTATGATAAATTTTTTTAAAATAAATATTCTGAAATGTTCTATTAATCAGGAAAATACATTGAAAGAAAAAAATACCAGAAAAGAAAAAAAAGAACAAAAACAAACCCAGAATAACTTTAAAAGTAATTTGTTTACAAAAAATTAATTTATTGATTTTTTTTTCTGCAGAATAACTTCTTGATTAATTTTATTAGAAATGATGATAAAGATGGTAACTTTCTATTTCATTGTAAATATTTAAATGGAATTATTAAAAAATGTGTCTATTTAATGTTGCCTCGTTTTTTTTTGTTTTTTTAAATGAACTGCTTTCAATTTTTATTTCATAGGGGTTTATTTGGTTAGCAACTAATAAATTTTTTTTGTTTTTAAGTCTTAGAAACAGAAATCATTAATGAATTACAGATATATAAATTTTTTTTTAAAAAAATTTATAAACAGTTAAACTGTTATAATAGTAATAATAATAATAATAATAATAATAAAATGTGCTCTATCATAATTTATTATGCAAAGGTTTACGGACGTTATGATACACTTTATTCATTCATAAAGATTATAGAATAGTACCTGATTAACATAATAGAGAAAATTTAAATATAATTAAGTGATAGGTGTTTAAAAGAAATAAAGTATATACTTCCTCGCTGGAAAATAAATTGATTTAAGAAAAGTTCAAAAATGGAAACATTGAAAAAAAATCTCCATTTATTTTCATGTATAATGTTACCATAGTATACAGTGTTCACAAAGTTACTTTTTTTTTCATGGATTGAAGAAGTTTAATCAATACTATATTGTTTTAGAAATACACATAGTGACATTAATTTATGGATCCACTGAAATAAACAAGATAATTATTATATAATTCAGTGAACAAAAAAATTCATACAGAAATGAAGGTGACAGAAAAGAAAAATGAAAGTAGAATATAGCAATAGAAGAAAATTAGATTCATATGTTTATATTCCAAAGACTTGGTAATAATAATCTTTGGGGTACCATAATGCACAATATAAAAGTGTACTGATTTCGTTAATGAAAACGATGAAGAATAAATGAATATATTAGATTGATTGTTAGAAAACGGTATATTTTTCAATCATACTGAAGAGTTTGAGCATTTTCTTTTAGTTAAGAATAATTTAATAGAAAAATATAATACATTTTAATCGATTACATGAAATTAGTATGAATGTTTTCATTTAATGGATTGGCTGTTGTGCTTGTAATACGACTGAAATGAAATAAAAGGAAATGGGTTTTAGATTTCTAAATATTGGACTATATTTCCTATTATCTATAACTTGGCTTCATGATATAATTCAGTATATAGACTAACGTTTACAAAGAAATTTATATAGGTCATTTTTTGTGTAATATAAATTATACTACTTATAATTAATAGGTAGGGTGGTTCCATCTCAACTGAATATTCATTGCATATTAATTTCATCTGTGTAAAATGCGGTGGGACAGGTATTTGGTAAATAATATCGGGGCAATCAATGGTGTCAACCTGGACATAGTAGCTAAGTGGATAACGTGATGGAGTTTGGACCGAACGCACTGGGTTCGAGTTCCGGAGTGAACACCAACTCTG
Organism: Schistosoma mansoni; assembly: GCF_000237925.1. Taxonomy (NCBI): domain Eukaryota; kingdom Metazoa; phylum Platyhelminthes; class Trematoda; order Strigeidida; family Schistosomatidae; genus Schistosoma; species Schistosoma mansoni. The sequence goes on from NC_031495.1 coordinate 53,056,304, forward strand.
GGTTGCAGGTACATCCAGCTGGCCAATCCCAAATACGATAAAACGCGCGTCCTGGATTCTACTGCTGACCACCAACCGTCTTTGTTTATAATCCTTGTGACTTAACGCAATGTCGACGCAGTCTGCACAGGATGCACATATGTCAATAAGAAACTGATCTACTGAAGTCTTTAACATCAATGAGAAGATTCAAGCGACCAATACAAAGAATGAATTATAGGCCATTAAACAATTAGTATTAAAAACTTCATGAATAAAAACCTATCCGTTATTTCAGTCACATTTTATAATAAACATTTAGAATCGCATATTATAGAGCCTTCAATCAGGTTAATAATTATAAAACGAGTACAACTTTGTAAGAAATCTTATTTGATTACGAAAATTGTATATCATTATTAGTTAATTTTCACAGAATATTTTCTTGAATTCGTAATACAAGAACTGCTTTTATTGGATATAAAATTTTTGTTTTACTAAACTACTGAACAAACAGAAAGAGGTACCTTATTGAAGGTTACATTATTTATTTATTTAAACACATAAACATTGGTACAAGGGGGTACCAGATATATATGCGCCACACAAATCAAATGAGATTTGTGTGAATGCTGTGATACTGTCCAGGTGCCCAAACCGAAGCAGGTGGTTGTCTTAAGGGGCCACACCCCGACCCTTTGACCTAAAGGTCTAACCCACAAGGTAGTGGAGTATCATGAGGAGATGCAGTCCCATGGTAGCCGTTGATCAACGATTGATTCATACGCCATTTGTTCCGTCAGGATACTGGAGCCCATGTGCACCATTGGTTTGGAACCAGGGTTTCCCAACTCCCCTAGGTGGACCCTCCATGTCCACCAAACCCAGTTAAAGCACCGGACATTCGCTTTTCGTCCTTTCAATTTCGTAAACAGCAGTAATGCCATGAGAAGGCAGTGAGTAGGACTTCCCTGGCAGAGGCTATATATGCATGGCCATGTGAGAGCATTTCGAGAGGGAGAGCGAAGTCTCCCCACTCTCGGCCGTATCAGGGCATTTTGGGGCTAAATAAAACATTGAACGCCGTTCCATCTTATTGTGGGACTCCTCAGCAGTGCGCACCCCGCCTCGCGAGGTTCGGACCGAGGACCTGTCAGTTTCGCGCGCAAGCGCTTAACCACTAGACCACTGAGCCAAACAAACTTTATATTTTTTAGGAAACTTTGAAAAGTTAAACAAATGAATTGTTTAAATTTTTCAGAAAAAAAAATATTTTTTTCAATTTATTTACTTTAGAACAAATAATATTGAAGTGGATTCAATAAATGTTATTTTTTTTTCAAAAAGAAGAAATGAAATTAAATAAATGATCAGATTATTCAAATTAATAGGATAAAACTGAATTAACTCACTTGTTTTTTTTAAAGAGGTAATTTTAAGTTTAATGATGAATTAATCAAAACTATATTATCCATTTCTATATGTATGTATAATTGAACAAGCCTATAAAAGAAATTTTATTTTTTGATTAGAAATTTATATATTGTCATACTTAGTTGAATTTATGAATTATCAATTCAGTTAAAATATAGATGAAGAGATAGAGATTTAAAGCAATTAGTCCCTTTCATAGATTTCGATAGTGAAATACGAAGACGAAGACTATCAGAACTATGTGATATATAAGCGCAATACATTTCGAACAATCTGATCACACATATACTTGTTAAGAACATTTATATATAAAAATAGAAGGTCAACTAGACTGGAGATGGGGAGTAAGAGAAGACAAGGATAATAATAATAATTTAAAGGTGATTCAAATAGCCTTTTGTTGAAACAAAGGTTTAAATCTGTCATCAACAAAACATTGTGCAGCGAAGGTCATCATCAAAGAAAGAACGAGGTTCATGCTTCATCCATAACCTAAAAGACATGAAAACGATTGTGTCACATCCCACTGAGTTTATTAATTTAAATGTGTGTGTGTGTTCACATATACATAGAGAGGAGCAATTGTGATCTGAAAATTAGGGTGTGTGAACATGTACCAAAATGGTTGCAGAAACAAATAGAATCAAATGAACCGATAAGAGTAGAGGATAAACATCCATTGTTTTCTATTGCCAAATATATAATCGAAACAGACCATAACATTGATCTTAACTCGGCTTTTGTGGTGTTGTATAGAAGTGTAAAAGGACGTATACTAAGGTTTATTGAAGCCTCAGTCATACGAAAATTCAACCCCCTCTGTGTATTCAAAAACAGTTTGTTCTCACCTTAAACTTACCCTGGTAATATTCGCTTATTATCTAGAGTGATGAGGTACATCCAGCTGACGAGTCCCAAATAGGACGAAACACGTGTCCTGGATTCCACTGCTAGCCACTATCAATCTTTGCTTATAATGCTTGTGAAATAAGACTATATCGAGGCAATACGCACAGCATGCACATATGCCAATTAGAGACTGACCAGTTGCAGTCCTAAACATCAATAGGAAGATTCAAACAAGCAATACTAAGTGAGTTTAAACTTCACCAAATTACACAAGCAAGTGGCTATTAGGATTCAGTAGCTGAGTGGATAACGCGATGGCGTTTGCAGCGAAAGATACTGGGTTCGACATCAACTTTGAGATGCAGGTACATTCAGCTGGTGAGTCCCAAATAGGACGAAACGCGTGTCCTGGATTCCACTGCTAGCCATTTTCCATCTTTGTCTAGAGTGATTAGGTTTCAAATTGTTTTCATATTATTATTATTACTATTATTGTCTCCTTCAACCTTCCATTTCTAGTCTAGTTGACCTTTTATTTTTATAGATAAATACAAGTATATGTATGATCAGATTGTTCAAAATGTATTACGCTAATATATCACATAGTCTTGATAATCTTCGTCTTATTACACTATCGAAAAGAGATTTACTTCAAAGGATAGTTATCTTTATTTACGTTTATAAAAAATAAAATTATTAAGGTAAAATCAATATCTAGAAGTAATAATTTAGTGCATATCTAAACACTTCTCTGTGTTTATCAAATTCTATTAAGGGATTAGATTTGACTCTTCACTACAATTTTTGTTTAATGGTGATATATATATATATATATATATATATATATCACAGATATATCACAGATCTTATTTAGTGATGGAAATCTGAATTTTTATCGTTACATAAGATCGGAATGTAGCTTTTACTAAGAAGTGATGTCAGCTGGAGAATCTTTGGAAAGCAAGGATTGGTAAATTAGTCCAGTTTTCAATAATGTGGCCCTAAAACCATGTATGTAAATAAGTCTACGGCCTTCAGTTTCCAGTACGAACATGATATTTTCAAACCATTTGATCAAACTGTAGTCATCCATACTTTCTATCTTAGTCAATTATAGATGTTGCACAACCTTTATCCATATGAAAGAGAACTGAAATTCATTTTACACTTATTTATAAACAAGGTTTGTTGAAGCTTACGGAAAATCTGTAGCGAGTTTGTATGAAAGATAATTTAATAGATATCATCAACTTGTTCCTTATAGGATGACTTTCGAATTATATTTTGACTAGGAAATGCCCTTATGGTACTCCGAATGATCAGATTGGTCATTACTCAATGGTAAAGAGGAAACTTTTGTTACTATGTGATTACTTGTTTTGGAATAAAAAATATTAACATTGATTAAACATATGACAGTTGAATGTCTGTTGAATTCAAAAGAAACTAGTTCACGATAGCCTTTGTTTTATGTTTACAGTTTGACAAAAGCGCTCATCTTTAAGAATTACCTATTTTTCTTCTTACTGAAAGTCAACAGCTTAGTACATTTAGATCGATTGATAACTAGTGGTTAGCAGATTTAGGTTTGTTCTATTCATGTTCCAATATATGACCATCTAGGAAGATGGAATGAGGACGATTAGGTGCCTAACATATCAATCAAGCATGACATTTGACAACTGAGTTAAGACCTAAGTAAAGCTTTGACATGAAAATAAGTCTTTTAGTTCTCAGTTAGTCAGATATCTAAGTTAAGAGCATTAGTTTAAGCAATTGATTTTAACTGTTTTGAATTATGAGTGTTATTTGTTATCTAACGTCTCACAACACTGTTGACATTGAAAAAATGTATCAACTTCCCAGACTTAAATTTCAAATGTAAATCGACTCTCTATCCAACGAAATGGTTTAACAGTCAACAGAGGGAGTTAAGGAAATAGAAAAATACAGAAGAATCAATAACACTCCTTGTCTCATTTATATCGATAATATTTGGTCTAGTTCCACCCAAACAAACTCTCTCTACCATGCAAAAAAGAATTTCCGCAATTTCACCTTTATTATTTCTTTCAGTCTTTTCATTGAGTAAACAACATTCCTACGAATTTTGAAAATAAATATATCTATTTCACCCAAATTTGAATCACTTATTTCAACCACGTAAGTGTAGAGAACATTCTTAAAAAAAGCAATTACATGAGTTCTACAACCGGAGATTTAAGAGTCAGTCAGTCAGCTACAACGTAGGACCAGGCACAGTTATGCATCGGTCCAAGTTGCCATACCTCGTTAGCACAACAAGATGAACACCGAATTTATTGAAGTAGTTAATTTAGTGGTGGTAATATATAAAAGAAAGGTTGTATATAAGGATATAGTACAGGAAGAAAGACAGATATGAGGCAATTTTAATCTCACAGTTTGATAGTAGACAAAGAGTGTATACACCTACACCATTGTGATCGATTCTGAGCCATGTCACACAGAGTCTCCAACCACTGATTACGATAGTCACGCGGACCCCAACCAGGTAGTCTGCATCTACCAACATGGATCAGGCTAGAAGTTAGTGACTTCAAGCACTGATGCCACGTTTCGGTTTGGCCGCCCCTAACTCTCTTCCAACCATCCCCAATACTAGTCATCATAGAGCGTCGTGGTAATCGATGTTCAGGCATACGTAACACGTGGCCCAACCATCTCAGTTGATGAAGATTCATGACCTCATCAACTGATTTACCATCATTCCCTAATACCCTGCGTCTAACCTCACTATTACTTACCCGGTGATCCCAACAGATGCGAGCAATATTTCTAAGACATCTGTGGTCAAATACTAGTAACTTACGAGTATCTTCCACTCTTAATGGCCATGTTTCGCAGCCGTAAAGTAGAACAGAGCAAACTGCTGCGCAGTATACTCGTCCCGTAATTGATAGACGGATATCTCGTCTTCGCCATAGGTGACGTAAGTTGGCAAAAGCCAAACGAGCTTTTTGAATCCGTTCTGAGATTTTGTCAGACACCTACCCATTAGGGCTGATCAGACTTCCAAGATAAGTGAAGCTGTCGACGCGTCCGACTACTTCACTCCCTATCCTTAGTTCAGGTGTTGACGCAGGCCAGTCCCGGAGTAATAATTTACATTTAGATGGAGAGAAACGCATCCCAAACATCCTGGCATTATTACTCACTTCTAACAGAAGATTCTGCATTTTTGTCAGCGTCTTCACCAAACAGAATGAAATTAATATCGATTCATAATCCACTCAATGAAAAGTCTTGTCTTTTCTTTGAAAGAGATTATCCTACCAAATCGTAACGAATGAACAAAAATGTTACTATTAACTAGTTTCATAACTAAAATATACAATCACTTAATATTCTTTAATAGTTTTTCGTTTACGTTTCCAAATTCTTATCCGTCCTGGATAATTACTATCTTTTAAATAGAACTAATATCTAATGAATATTTCACTTTAATTAAATAGTGATATATTTCACTTTGATTTCATTCTATCTTTATTTAGTTAACCTTAGATGATATACACGAAAAAAAAAACTGAATTAATTTACTTACTTAATTAACTAGTTTTATTAGGTCAGAGTTAATGAAGTAGAAATTAGAGTACAATTTGTTTGTTTGATTACGTTCAAAGCATTTAGATATAATACGAAGGATAATAAATTGTATCCAAAATAAATAAATAAAGAAATAAAGAAAGAAAACTAACTTAAACAAAAAAACTCAACTTCGTCTTTTTGCTTTAATGTGTGAACGAAACTCGAAAGAATAAATAAATATCTGAAGGGATTTATGTGGATATTATAGTAATTTTAATTGTTGCGATCATGAGTCAATTGAAGCTAGAACACCATGGAAAACCTGGAAGCATTGGACGGCCGTTTCGTCCTATTGTGGAACTCTTCAGCAGTGCGCATTCACGATCCCACCTCGCGAGATTCGAACCCAGGGCCTGTCGGTCTCGAGCACGAATGCTTAACATCTAGACCACTGAGTCGGTATCCAGCGGTGTTAATGTCTAACTTCAACTAATCCACGGAATTGGTTGACATATCCACCATTGTCATCAGTGAATCACTCAATTTCATGAACTATTTGAAGTTCGACATTAACACCGCTGGATGCCAGCCTGCTCAGTGGTCTAGAGGTTAAGCGTTAGTGCGCGAGACCGATAGGCCCTGGGTTCGAATCTCGCGAGGTGGGATCGTGAATGCGCACTGCTGAAGAGTTCCACGATAGAACGAAACGGCCGTCCAGTACTTCCAAGTTTTTCATGGTGGCGTAGCTTCAACTGACTCATGATCTTAACCATTAAAATAAATAAATGAATAAATAAACTGATAAACTATCATTTATTTGTGAAAATAAATTTAATCCGATAAATCATCCTCTGAAATATTTACTTTCTAGACTAAATATTAAAATGTTATATATATCATAGTAGAGTTATATATTGATAAAATTAACTAAACTGAGATATCAATTGATTGATATTCATTTCTCTAGTTAGTTTTTACCGCATAGTTTTAACTTAAAAAATTCATTCTGTCTTATTGCTAGGAACTAATCAGTCATGAAATGATACAGTTTATCATTTTGAAATTGTGTATTATGTACGTAAAGTACTAATATCTTAGACAGGTACACCTGCATACGTTTGTGTATCCGTCTTTATTGATCTTTTTATGTTTTTTCTTGGAATTTTAAACCTTAGATTTAATTTTCTTTAATCATTCTTCATTTCTAAAATAGAATCGGCTTTGTTTAGTAAAAAATTTCAGGTTTCAGTTATATTATCAGGAGGGTTTTCGTGGAGATTTTTGTAATTTTATAGATGAGATCATGAGTCAATTGAAGCTAGACCACCATGGAAAACCTGGAAGTACTGGACGGCCGTTTCGTCCTATCGCGTGACTCCTCAGCAGTGCGCATCCACGATCCCACCTCGCGAGATTCGAACCCAGGACCTACCAGTCTGACGCCAGAGCACTTAACCGATAGACCATTGAGCCGGTGTCCAACAGTGTTAATGTCTAACTTCAACCAATCCACGAAATTGAGCAACCATTCACCAATATCTTCAGTGAGTTCGTTATATTACTAAGACGTTATTTATTCATTTTACATGAAAACAACAATAGTTATAATCTTACATTATAATCAATTTCTGGAATCAATGTAAGTGGTGAAGTTTGTATATGGTTAGCGAATATTGTTGTATGACTAGGATTTGTTCCATTTGGTGCACCTGTAATAAGATAATGTGTTTGACCATTTGTGACAAGATTCTCAGACACGGTAGGTGGATGATAATTTATTCCAGAAATTGATGATTGTTGAACAGATTGGACTTTCGATGGATCCAATATTTGTAGTTGTGGTTGATTATGTTGACTATAAGTTGAGTAAGAATGAGGAAGATGATTAGTAAGAGAATGAGAGTGTTGACTAATTTCAACTTGATCATTTTCTGCTCCTATAAGATCTGTTTGTAAGGAATGAGTTGTAGAATTAATCAAAGGACTATGATTAGTAGTTTCTCCGTTTTGTAACATTGAATTGATAGTCATAGAATTCAATACAAACTGTAATTTATTTGCACGATTAGAATTAATAAATTCTGCTGCCTGTTGTTCTTTATTTTGTGCTGTTGATCGATTACAACTGTTGTTAATACTGTTGCAGTTACTGTTAGTAGTATTGTACATATTTAAATGATTGTTCTTATCGTTACCATTATCAGTTGTATTCGTAATGATTGGGATATGTTGATTAGAAGTTACGAATGCGGTTGATTGAATAGGTTGTAATGAATGAGTTAACAGAGATAATAAATTCGATGATGAATTGAGTAAATCATAACTGTTTGTTTGAGAATCTTGATTTCTTATTTGATTAGGATCCAGTGTAGACGGTAATAGTCCAGTATGTGGATTAACCATAACACCTGTTGATGGACCGTAGAACATTGAATTTCCTTAACGTAAGGACAAAAAAAGTTCACAGCTATTATATCAATAACTTTCATGACATACTGTTTAGAGTTATCAAAACGTTTGTCATTTATCCTCAAGGCATAATGTTTAAAGGTTTAAATCATAAAATATATGATTTTATCCTACCGACATCATTTATTTATGTTTCTTGAATTCCGTCAACATCACATGAAAGAAATCAAAAGAAAAAAGGTATGTTTTACACCAAATACGTTAGTAATTTCTTTTTTTTAACCCACCAAGTATGAATTCTTCATACTTGTAAAAATAACTGGATTCATGAATGTAAATCAATAAAATCGTACTACTTCAAAGCTAAGTTTCACTGAAGAGTGTTATAAAAATTGTTTCCCGGTTTGTGAATAAAATCATACTTCAGTTATAATGAAACTTAAATATTTATAGAATCAACTACGACAAAGTTTATCAATAATTAGATCTCTTTAATCAACAAATGTAGAAAATCTAGATAATATAAAATGTTAATACAATTCAGTGAAATAACTACGACACCAATAGTCTACGAGTAATCCACGGGAAGTTACAAAATTCGCTATTACTACACTTAATTTAGTGACCATGAAACCTGATTAATGAGGCGTAATTTTCTCATTGCTTAGAGTATGTTGACTAATTCAATAGGATAGCTTGGTTTATTTGATTGATATGATGACGTTCATTACAGGTTAGTTTCATTTGGTAAATAATGGTAGATCGAGGAACGCTGGACAGATATTATTTTACAGTTTACGACTTTACCGTAAGGCACACTTGGAACTATGTACATAAGGTCATAAAAAGAACCTTGAGTTTTTATACAGAGGATATTTTTTTTGGACTACTATTACAAAATCGAACTATCTGAATTTTCAACAATATTCAATATGTTATACTGTATCACTGCCTGCTTTTTTGACTCTGTAAGTTATGTTTTTCTGTGGAACTCAAGATGACATAAGTTTACAATGGAATTTATCTTTACTCTTCTGCAGTTTATATCGAAGACATTTTAGTGTTTATATATTAATATCTATGATTTTTATTCTTGCTTGTACAACAATTTGATGCTATGGGGTAGGTTGTTTTTTTCAAATTGTTATAAACACAGTAACAAAGCGAAATCATTATCAAATCACAGTTATAGAATATTGTTTTTATAAGATATATAATTTACTTGTCATATTAGGAAGAATACCTATTACAGTTCAGTAGTCAGTTACAGTTATACCAATTTAGTTTGTGTAATTATATATATTTCATAAAATATGTAATTAGCCTACATCCTATGATATTTAGAGTGCAATCTGTTCATGTAATTCAAAACTTTTCTTTACTATCACAATCTTAAACTTAACCATACTTCCTACAAAAAATATACATCATTATGATAATTATAATCTGATACTTTATTAGTATTCTCTTTAAATATTTATTTAAAACAAAATAGGATTGTGAAATTTATTAAAAGAGAGAAACGTTGGATTTAATTCAAATTCATTCGCCGAAATTCTACAAAAATATTATTCCTATTTAATGTCTTACATCAACTCGGCGCTCAAATACTGTGAAATTATTCGCTGTAGTTTAGACGAAAGTTCTTACATAGAGAAACTTTTATATGAAAATCATGTAGTTTACTTCTATCTATGTGAAAAATCGTATCATAAGAGGTAATAAGAACACAGATAAATTTTCATAGGAAAAAAAGATTCATTAATAGGAATAACTTGGTAATCTACAGAATAGTCACGGACTTTATAGTCTAAAACGTTATACTTCATTATTCTGTGATTGAGTTTAACTCATTAGCAAGTACTCAATAACTTTATTAATATGGTTGAAATCATGAGTCAATTGAAGCCAGACCACTATGGAAAACTTGGAAGTACTAAATGGACGTTTCGTCCTATTGTGGGACTCCTCAGCAGTGCGCTAACACGATCCCGTCTCTCGAGATTCAAACCGAGGACCTATCAGTCTCGCGCGCGAGCACTTAACCACTAGACCATGGCCGTTCAGTGCTTCTAAGTTTTCCATGGTGGTCTGGCTTCAATTGACTCATGATTTCAACTATATAAAATTACTAAAATCTCCACAAAACCCCCTTCTAACTTCATTATTAGTTTAATTTTCCACATAAAATAGTAATAGATCTATGATAAATTTATGGTTACAATCAAATTTACCTATTAGAATGAATTATACTTTTTCATCAACTTCCTAACCATGATTGTTTATAATGGTTAGTCAATTTAACTAGAAACTCATTTAACGTAAACTAAATTTATTATAATTGCCTACTTTTTGTTATGTAAAAAAAATGTAACATTAATTGATCATCTCAGTTCAATGAACACTATTGAAATAATAATTTTACAAATTTTTCTGATTTAAATCTGTACGAAGTGTGGATTGTTTTCAATTTTGTTCTATTTCCCTTAATATTGATTTCAGTCAATCAATCAGTTAGGCAGTCAGTCAGTCACTTGACCAAATTTGGATATTAAAATGATTAAATTAAACACAACAGGAATCCAAATTACAAATCACGTTTTTTTTAAAAGGGGGAGAATTTCAATCGTTCCCTTGAATACACAGAAATTAAAAAAAGAAAAAAAAAGAACTATATGTTGATGAGGTGGAAATATCTCCAAAAATATTTTTTAAAAAAAACAAAGAAACTATTATTATCATTATCATCACTGTGTAGATTGTTTTAAATTTTACACGTAATTTAAATTAGGTCAGTATTTTTTTTTTCTCAATTTTTTTTGTTTTACAAAATGCTAAACAAAACAACAATAACACATCAGTAAAACGTATTAAATTTTAAAAAAAAAACAAAAAAAAGAGAAAAATGCTAATTAGGCGTATTTTTTTCTTTCCTCTATCCATGTGTGTGTCTTAAAATACGCAATTGGTTGAAATATACTCATATATATATATATATATGGAAACATACTGAGAAAAATACACTTTACTCCATGCATAAATTGTATATAATTCTGTATATTAGTGAATGAATTAATATTATAAGTAGATATTTCTTTTATTACTATGAATAACAATTGATTATGAGTGAAATGTGAACCCATCTCCCTCCCTCTCTCCTTTTTTTTATTTGAGAGATAGAAACATCATTTTCAAATTATGTATCTATGCCTATACAAATGTATGTTTGTATGTTTGAATATTTGTTGATGTTTTGTTTTGTTTTTCTTCTTCTTTTTCATCCTAGTTACTTAATGAAAACAACGGACAATTATTGATTAAATTGGAAAAAAATTAAAATTAGATTTTACAAAAATTGAAAGAAATTACAAAATTCATTAGACTTTTTTCAGTTAGGGAAATTTTATCTATTTATTTGTTTTGGTTCATTCTTCAATATTTTACCTTCATAGTATATTTTTTGTTTAAATATTATTTAAATAAAGACAGAACAAATATTGATGCAGAATAGTATGAATTCATTATATTTCGTGGTTTCTCATCAGCTGATTACAACCAAATATGTATTCCCTTGCCCAATTCTTAAACCATCCTTTCTCTCACACATTTCCTCTCACTTGTCTCTCTTAATTATATGAACTCTCCAAATTTTATTCAATTATTACGTAACCCACCCTAATTGTTTTTAACTACCTCTAAAATTATCACACATTTGATCTTATCTGTCTTTGAACTCCACTTAACTATTACATCACCCACCCTTTATGCTTCCTTCATTCTAATACCTAATAACCTCTGACCTTTCCTTGCATATATATATATATATATAGTTATCACTGATGACCTTTTGTTATTCCAATCCTTTACATTCAGTTATGTCAATTGTTCCAAACTATTTATTACCCCAATGCTAAAACTCTAATACATATTTGATTGTAAGCAGCTGATGAGAAACCACGAAATATAATGAATTCATACTATTCTGCATCAATATTTATTCTGTTTTTATGTAAATTCATAAAGGGAACTAACTGCATGAGATAAATATTATTTATATACTAATTAAATCATTGGTAACATTGATTTTCTGTTTGAATTGATTAATGGTTGTGTTACTCATTGTTTATATTGGTAAAATGAAAGAAAAAATAAAATAAATTAATATTGTCAGTTACAGTTAAAACTGGTTATTCAAGTATTAAAGATCGATATGTATAGAATGGACATACCTATGTAATCATCATAGATAAACGAATGAGTTCATAAGGATGCTTATCTACCAGCAAAATTGATATTTTTAGGTCAATTATATATATTTAATAAAATAATCATTCAACTTTATGGTATTTTTATGTATCTTTGAATATGTGGGTGGTATATATGTAAAATAGATAAAATAAACTATTGAACAATCGATCTAGTATACCGCGCTAGTCAACATGCATTTGTATTTCTGTCTTAAAATGATTGTGTAAAAGAAATGTGGGTGTCTTTTTTCTTTTACGAGAAAAAATGGTGTTATTTTTAATGTATTGATAAAGGAAGTTTTCAATAAAAAAATGGTTTAAAGTGATAAGGAAGCGGACTACTATTTACCAAAGTCTTGTATCAGTAGTGTTATATATAGATTCATATATATGTACACGAAATGAAAAAGTAATTCGGTGTATACTATATGTGATAAAAAAAACCCAGCTTCTAACCAATTGAAAGATATTTACTAGTTAATATTTGATTAACACAATTCAGTAGATTATCACCATTTAAGATCATGATAAACGAAATTTACATAGATTTTTACGGGGTAAATATGGAAGGATTAACACCCACGTGGTCTATTTATTGTGGTACTATTTTTATCTTTCATAAACTTTTCTTACATACGCAAGAATCTCAGATAATCAAATATAATAAATGAATATTTATTTGAATGTAGCCTTTTTGTTATAAAAGATTCTATCTATAAAAATGAACCCATTTTGTCATCTTTTAATAATAATGGGAAATCAGTGAAGAAAATTTTCTTTTTGATAAAATCATTTACATAAGCTGTACATTCTCATTTATAGTTGTATGGTAAACATATGTCTGTAGAAGGATAGAAAAGATTGCATCATAAAGTGATTCGAGACACCAGTTATCGACTGTAGTAACGTAATAATCAGAGGGTTGGAGAAGAATAAAAAGATGAAAATAATTTACGGGTTAGAATTATGAAAGATAATTGTCCACTTGACAGGTGTGGAGAAAAAACGAAAACATAAGGGTCATAGTAATGATAAATTTACTTGCTCCTGTGGGGTAGATTACATTGGTTGCATAAAGCAATTACTTTCTAAACACATCTTCGAACATTACCTGGCGTGGCTTTTAGAAGGAAAATGTGAAAGAGGTAGCAGTTCAATACAGGAGGATCTAATCAACTCTGAATACGTCACTCCGATGGAGGCTTCCTTCAAAATAATCTAAATAATCAAAGTGATTGGATCGAAGGAAGGCCGAATCAAGAACTTATGCACTGCTGAGGCGTTGGAGATCCACCAGTTCAAGCACGATACATCCAACCTCTCATGTTTTGATCCTGTGTTTTTATCGTTTTGTAATTTTAGACCGTAATCAGTTCTTATCATCCTTCAACAATTTTTCATGATGATTATTCAGTTATTGTTATGACCTTTATGGTTTACGTCTTTTATCATATCTGTCAAGAGGTCAATTATCTCTCATAATTCCAACCCGTGGGTTATTTTCATCTTTATATTCTTCTCCAACCCTCTGATTATTACGTTACTACAGTCGATAACTGGTGTCTCGAATCACTTTATGATGCAATCTTTTCTATCCTTCTACAGACATATGTTTACTATACGACTATAAATGAGAATGTACGGCTTATGTAAATGATTTCGTCGAAAGGAAAATTTTCCTCTCTGAATTCTCTTTATTTAAAAAAAAATGATTATCGAGTAATTAGTAGAATTATATAGTACTAATTTCGAAACAAACTACTTAGAAAGTGGTGTGCTAATACTTGGATACCATTTAAAGTAATAGATTTATAACTTGCATAATTTTTGTACAACATTTAAGAAAATAATTTGCTGACTTTTAATCTTCTATTTGACTTTCTATATTTTTCGTCATTTCATAGAATAAGACAGAAATCAATAAGATTTTATAGTTTATTTTTAAGCAGTTTTATTTGGTTAATAACAACCATCAGAAGGGGTTTTGTGGAGATTTCAGTATTTTCACAGTTGAAAGCATGAGTCAACTGAAGTTAGACCACCATTGAAAACCTGGAAGCACTGGAGGCCGTTTCGTCCCGGTAGGTCCTGGGTTTGAATCTCGCGAGGCGAGATCGTGGATGCGCAATGCTGAGGAGTCCCACAATAGGACGGAACGGCTGTCCAGTACTTCCAGGTTTTCCATAGTGGTCTAGCTTCAATTGACTCACGATTTCAACTTTGATAATAATAATCAATCATACCATAGTGAAGACTATTTTAAAGTTTTTAAACTGAACTATACCACAATTGTCATTAAAAATATCGTCTTATATATGACTGTACTACATGCCATTCGATTACGATAGTAGTATTAAGTTATCTTTTTGACTTCATGTAAAAGTTTGTACAGTTGATCTATAACATCAGCCAATTATTTTTGTAGATCGGTAAATATATAGCTGTTGTGATAACAACTCTTAATTAATAAATTTTAAAGTTTAGTATGGTAAACAAGTTTTACTTCTTGTTTTACTGTTGAAAACAGTCAGGATGAAGCTCTGTACTGAAAATTTATTGGTCGGTTGACAGTTGTTCTCGTAGTCTTTAGGGAACTAACACTGTAATTAAAGTCGAGATCATTTTACTTCGTGCAACAGCCAGAGACGTTACAATAAACATGGAAACTATGTACTTGATGTCGAATCTTTGAAACTGTTGGTCGAATTATGACTTAGTCTACAATAATTCGATCAGCACTAAGGGCTTCACTAGAATAACGGCGTTTACTATCTGCCATTATTATCTTTTCATCATAAAAGGTGAATATTACGCTTTCTCGTTTTCAGTTGAGTGTGAACTTTCAAAATAAAAACTAATGTTCGTTTGATTGGATGAATAGCTGCTAAACTCAAGAATATCACCGTGTAGACACTTGGGATATAGATTCACCTTAACAAATAGTACTGCGTAACCGTCAACAGGATTATAACCGGTACAAATATTCATTTGCTGAAGTCACTGGACTTCGCACTACAGTCAAACATAGTAAAACTAATGAAGCCAACATCCGTTAACAATAGAGACAAGAAAATTTAAATAATCGTGTGTATTTGAAGAGTGAAAAATAAACTCACTAACAGGAAAAAAAAATCAACAATTGTTGATTTTGAAAAACTGCTACTAGTTGTGAGTTGTGTTATATGAAGTCCCCAATTTCAGAAAAAAACTACCTTCTTGGACTTATGTCATGTAACGTTTTTGAACTTGATACTTTGTAAAATAGGTTTATATACTACGAGGAATATAATTTCCTTCAAAATGATGAATGTTTCTCTCTGACAAGTGCTAAATGTTAAGGAAATGCACCTATTACAATTAACTATCTAACACTAAGAAAATAACTGTTTGCTAGATATAGGGTTTTAAAAAGGTATTGTCTTTATTATTCAGACTAATTTACTAGAAACCGACACTAACTGGTGGATCACTACAAACTAGAGAGTACAGGATATTATTTTAATCTTATTTTAAAACTCTACACTAGTGTGCAATTTCAACTCAAGTTTAATAACCTAACCAAATTGCTAACATTCTCGAACTTCTGTCGATGTATTATTTGGACTGCTCATATTTGGTTTTTCCTTATTGAAGACCGTCTCTATTGTTGACCTTGATGATTCTGTCTGTTAGTAATTGCTATTAGAATGCTGTGGTATTCATCATGAAGCTAGCAATAAATATTTTCATTTGGTTGAGTTCTTTCCATGCCTTGTATATTATTTGATGTTTTACTTCAGTCTGAAATAAAAATATTACACTGCTGTTCTTAACCTTCAAAATAGTTCTATTCTATTTGATCAGTTTTCGTTGTTTAGATTTCGTCAGTTTGTCCATTATACTTACTTACTTATGCCTGTTACCCCTCATGGAGGAGCACTGGGCACCCACCAGCATTCTCTATCGAACTCTGTCCCGGACAATCCTTGGCCATTATATATATGCAATTAATAAAATGAAATCCAAACTGAACTGGATTATACTTCTTAAGTTTATACTGAAATGTTCAACTAAATGGGTTTATCTGTAGGAAATGATTTTTTTGTGACATTGAGCTTGAAATATTCCGACGACAAAAGAAAACACAAAAATATAATGATCAAATAAAAAACAAGTTCAACCAGTTTAATAGCAGATATAACTAACATCAAAAACTAAAGTAAATTTCATTACTCATTAATCTCATAGTAACAATTAAAAGTTAAATTATTTGAATGGATACAATTTTGTAAAAATTCTCTTAGCAAATTATTCGCTTTTTGTTTTATAAATAAAAGACAATTTCGGAATAAATGGAACACTCCACTATGGTGCGTTTGGTTTCAACTAAACTAGGCATTGAAAGAAACTAATAAACAATGGAGTGTCTAGGGGAAAGAATCACTAAACTTGGTTGTAGAACGAGAAAAAAGTAAACTGGTTGTGTCGTTATGATTTTGTTGTTGCCATGTTGATAATGTGTTAACAAAAAAGAATAATGAGAGGAAAATGACACATAAAAAAGCATGTAATCAATGACATGGTAACGAAACTGTCTAGGTGATTTTTTTAATTCTTCTCTTTAGAAGTAGAGGAATTGATTTCGCCTATTTTTTGTATATTTGAAACGAGGAAAAAAGGCGGATAAATACAATTTCAAAGAAATGCTTTTGAAATTGGAATTTGATACAATTAAAATAAATATTTTGGGTGTGAAATAAAAAACGATGTCTTTGTTAAATATTTGAATAACAAATAAATAGATAACATTATGTTGAATAATAACCAGTGATGTATACTTAGAATATGATTCATTTAATTGCATTTGCTTTTGATTTCTGGTAAATACTTATAAACTAATGATAGGATATGAATAGTCCCAAAATACCCTGGTACGGCCGAGGGTGGGGAGAGTCAGCTCTCCCTCTCGAAATGCACACAGGGGAGTTGGATAACCCTGATTCCAAACCAGTGGTGCACATGGGCTCCATGATCCTACGGAGAAATGGCGTATAAACCTATTGTTGGCCACCGTCTATCATGGGCCTGCATTTCTTTACGTTGCTCCACTGTCTTGTGGATTAAACCTCTGGATCAAGGGCTCAAGGTGTGGCCCTCTAAGAAAACCACCCACTTCGGTTCGGGCACTCGGGCAGTATTTCAGCCCTCAAGTAAACCGAGTGATTTGTGTGTAGCATATATTTGTTACTTTGTACCAATGTTTATGCGTTTAAATAGAAAGAAGGATATGAATTAATATACAATTTTTTCGCAAACAAAAAATAATAAAAATGAATTGTATTATATACTGAATTAATAATTGTAGTCAGACTCAGCTGTTTCATAGAGTAACACTATGTAGACACTAGAAAGTACAAAATAATATGTAGTATATGATAATATTATGACTTTGCCAATATCTTAATAACATATATTTTAGATTTGTCGATCTAAACTTTTCTATATTGTGTGCTACCTAATTGTGATATTCTGAAAACTAACATGAAAACTGATCTATTACCTTTAAAGAATTTGACGTGTAATACAGAGAGCTATAAAATCCATAGTATCACAAAAAAAGCATTCTTAAAATTGAATTCATGAGTCAACTGAAGATAGACCACCATGGAAAACCTGGAAGCACTGGACGGCCGTTTCGTCCTAT
>NC_031495.1:53074671-53090908 GCF_000237925.1 Schistosoma mansoni
CAGAGCCCTTAACCGATAGACCACTGAGCCGAATCTCGCGAGAGCGGGATCGTGGATGCGCAATGCTGAGGAGTCCCATAATAGGACGAAACGGCCGTCCAGTGCTTCCAGGTTTTCCATGGTGGTCCAGCTTCAATCGACTGATGAATTCAACTTTGAAAAATATTGAAATCTCCACAAAACCCCTTCTGATTATTCTTAAAATGTTGAACAATTTAATGATGCATCATAAAGGGTTCACCGAAAATTATACGGTTGATGTATCAGGTTTTCTCAAAGTAAATCAATATGGACTAAACTTCATTTCAATGACTAAATTAACCATAATTCTCTCCATGATTATTATAATACTTTATTTAACGACATCATCCACTTGTAATACCCTTACAAGTCAATCCATAATTTCACACTAATTAAAATGCCTCATCTCTAAAGGATCTTATTGATGGTCTCGATAACTCAATGGCAAAATGGTTTAATTACGAGAGTGAATTTACTTGAGCCAGACACAGAACATTAGTTCTCTTGACATTTGCAAACTTTAATGACGAGTGCTGAATATGTTCGAGATTTTTTATTAAATTGTTTTAAATAATTAGAAAGCGAATTATTGAAAAATTTCATAAGATACTCCTGGCTTCTTTCTGTTTATCATATTACTTGTGATTTGATTCAGTTTCTCATTTAATTAAAGAAAACTGTTAGGGTTTTATCTCAAAATATATACTTTGTTTTTTAAATAATTTGTTGTATAGTTTAAAGTTGATATAAAGTAATGACTGATATGCTTGATGCTATTACGAGTTCACCTTACTTGGTAAACGGAAAAAAGGTCAAAGAAACAGTGACACGATAGGCTATTCTAATCCGTTGTCTCCGGCCCTACTAACTAGATCAAGAAGTCTTGATGAGGCGTAGAGAACTTATTCTACCAGCGCCCAGAAAATACGAGGTCACAGAGCACACAAATCAAGCTTATTTATACAATGAGAGAAACGCCCTTGGGAGAGCCACAAAATAGCGTGCTAAAAAAACCTTCAACCAATGATAGTCAAGGATTTCCGAGTGGTAAATGTAAGCTGTCGGTCAACTTGGCGTTTCTTGGCGCGAAAACATAAAATTCAAATTTTCAGAATAAAATTACGAAATTAGGACCTTTTCCAAGTGAGGTCTGGTGATCTAACGTCCTCAACAATAACCATGTTGGCGGTTCATTATAGTATGATAACATTTGTGCTTTCGTATTAAGCAGTGTAATTATTTATTTGTAAATAGTTGTTAAAATAATTATCATTTCATATGACTTAAGCATTTTTCTCAACTCTTATTTCATGCATTATTTTTAGATTGTTATTTAAAGACATTTGAACAGGTTTTGATTGCCCATTATACCCTATTATAATAAGGATATTCATGGGACAAAGGCTAATTGATGCAGTGAAGATTAAACTGAAGTTTGTAGGTATCACTATCAATGTTTGACTTGATGATTTCGAATAAATTGAGCATTGGTTAGATTGTTATAAATAAATTAATTTATTTGCTATGTCCCAATGAGTAGAAAAAGTAGATTTTCTGACGTTTCATGACAAACTCGTAAACCATGCTGAAAATTTGATGGAATATGGTACATAACCTAAAAGCTTTATTCAGTTCAACTTGATGGCCTGTGTCCACCAAGTGAGCGAAAGTAGAACTCTTAATCACTTTTACCTGTCCTTTGCTCAACCACAACGGATGGTGTTCTGTTATTAGTGTAGAGTCATGATGAAAAACTGATTGAATTTTCGCTATGTTGTATATCTGTTTAAAGTACATTATCGGTCGGAAGAGTATTCGTATTATCAACATTAGATTAATCAAGAATAATAATTTATAAGTCGAAATGATTTTAGTTTTAAAGAGAGCAATAAAAAAATATGTAGGCAGAATCTTGTTCGATTAATTATTCATTATCTACTTGCAATCTAAGATGTTTTACAATCAAATTGATGTATAAAATTAACGACTTAGGTCTTTTATCTTTTGTTAGGATTATGCTGCTTTGAAACTTAATTTTACACATGATGCCTATTTGTAATAACACTTTTAGTCTGGTTAACTTTATTTATTTGTTCGTCTTACCATACGTATTCAGTTATAATTAACTTCATTTGTAAGCAATTGATGGGAACACAGTGAATTAAGACGAATTAATGCTAGTCTGATCAAATCTTTCTTCTTCTACATTTTAATATATGAAAGAGAACTGTGTGTGTGATTTCACTCTGATGACCTGAAGGGATCTACTTGAATTGTAAATAATTAATAGGGAACTTATATTCTCACTACTACGTGGTAGTAACATACATAAGAATCCGTTGTGAAAATAGAATTGTAAATTATTATTATTTACTGATGCTACCAGCGAAGGTTCCAAGAGCTAAAAACTTCAACACTACTTGAGATCAAAATTAACAAAATTTTATTTCAACTTTTGATTATTGCACATTGGTTCAGTAAAATAGAATGAATTTTATGTCATAGTTAATTATAGTTATAGATGTAAAGTACGTGATAACATGATTGTTGTACAATGTATAGGTTGTGAGTTTAATCAAGTTCATCGGTTTGTGTCAACAATGTTGAATACTATTAAAACAAAACAGATATTCTATACTCTATATTCTTTTATAGTTGTCTAACTAAAGTCATTTGGTTACGTGAAAAAATCTTTAAACTGAATAAAGCATGTAAAGTGAGTCTGGTTTTATCAAAATTTATTTGACCGAGAACTGTGTGAGCTTTTAGCTACAAAATGATGTTTTTACTCATGGTTTTGCTTATTAAATTAAAATTTTGAGTAACTTTCATTGTCTATAAATGGAAAGGTATCATAATTTGTCAGCATCTATTTTAAATGAACAAACCGAAGAACCATTCGGTCCCAGTACTGCACTAAATACAGTTGGATTAAAATATTGATCTGAAAATTACTTATTTGTTGTTTACATTTGGGTACAAGTTGTAATCCATCAAACATGGTTATTCGTTGTCAACAATGTTTGAGCATTATAGTGGATTAGTTTTATATGGAATTATAGTATATTATACACTAATTTTTCTAAGTGTTCTATAACTATCAAAAGCTAACAAGAAATCAACCTAGAAGATTAAATAAGAAGATTAAAAACAAATACGTATTAGTCACATTCCATAAGTAAAAGTAAACAAACTCGCCACTTTTCTTTCTGGCTTTAAACTTAACATCCACTGTAGTTCATACTTGAAAAATACCAGTATTCTGATGAAATATAAACCTTTTATATCTTTTGATGGTCAGTTTGAATGATATTGTTGAAAGATGATTTCTGTATGAAA
Organism: Schistosoma mansoni; assembly: GCF_000237925.1. Lineage (NCBI taxonomy): Eukaryota > Metazoa > Platyhelminthes > Trematoda > Strigeidida > Schistosomatidae > Schistosoma > Schistosoma mansoni. The sequence goes on from NC_031495.1 coordinate 53,078,032, forward strand.
TTTGTAGTAGTGTGGTGTGGTCTACTTATATCTATATAAGTAGTATATGGTGTGGGTCAGACATAGAATGTATTTTGGGAGAAGACTGATGAGGAAAGAACTGAAATGAAACGCAAACGTCTGGAAAATGCATGAGCAATGGAATAAGAGAAGAAACAGTGAAGATTGAAACAATTGGTTGTTAATTTACAAATTGACTGTTCATTGTTTGGTAATCAGAATTTATTGAGATAGTCTGTAATCTTTGCTTAAATACATTCGATTGTCCCCAGTCGTTGTTTTGTTCACTACAGTAGTAGTAGTATTAGTAGTAGTAATTATTCATTGTTTATCTAATGATCAGTCACAAAAATCCGTTAAAAAAATTAATAACTAGTTCCAAGTCAATAATCAAAATAATACTACTACTGTTTTGTTGACTATCTGAATAGTCTATACCTTCTAGCACAAAAAGTATTGAAAGTATTATCCATTCATGTAAGATAACATTTATACACTTTTAGTAATACACAGTTCAAGTTTGTTTGTTATGTATCTGTCAAATAGATTTGAATCTATATATTAGCTTATATGATTGTTCATTATAAGTCTTATCTAAACCTCATTTCTTTGTAAATAAACAACTAATCTTACAGTTTATTAACTCTGTCTATTATTTGTATCAGTAAATCAGACATGCAAACAAAATACCATACTATTGAATAAAAGAATATATATCTGAAGTAAAATCAATGGAATAAATAATCAGACCAACAGGCAAACGAAAAAAATATATATCAAAAATGTATGGTAAAATGAGGACAATGAAAAGAAGAAAAAAAAAAAACTAAACTGATTCATAGAAACAAATAAACAACTGTATATATTATTCATTTCTTATTATTCCCAATGTTTTTTTTTGTTTGTTTTGCTTTATTTTTTTACAGATAAACATATTTGGTAAAAGTGTAAAGAATACCTTTCTTAATATTTTTATGTGTGTGTGTGTGTGCGAGGGGGAGAGAAGAAAGAAATGATGAACCAACTTTTTGGCGTCATGAAATTTTTCGACAACTACAAAAAAATTTTCTTATTTATTTAATCTAAGAAGAACTATCAAATAAATTAGATTTTGATGTGTTCAGTTTTACTTTCTATACCGACCGATAATAGTCGATATTTTATTTAAAGTATAAAATTCTATAGAATCAAAATATTTTGAGAATATTGATCAATCTAGAAAAAATTTTTTTTCTTTTAGTACAGACTAGAAAATGAATAAACGAAAAAATGGATAAAATGAAAGTTGATTGAAATAGTATCTAAGATTGTTTGTTACTTCCTCTTTGATTAAATGAATAATCTTTAAACTGACACCGTTGTCACTATAATAATATATCTTAAGAGATCATTTAATTATGGTTTTCCATTTCTCTTACAAAAATTTTCAATAGGATGAAACGGCCGTCCAGTGCTTCCAGGTTTTCCTTGGTGGTCTAGCTTCGATTGACTCGCGCTTTCAACTATGAAAATACTAAATCTCCACAAAAACCCCTTCTGATAATAAATAAACTGTTGAGATACAATTTAGAAAATGTAGATATCGTCAAAGGCATTTTTGAACTTTATGCATCATCGAAAATTAGGGAAAAATGTATAACTATTTTGTTAGAATTTGTGATTAGTTAACAATGTGGATCCATGTCATGCAAAACAGAATTGAATTCAACTCTTTCATGCTTTCAAAGAAGATAGAAAACTTACAGGCTATAAATTCAATGCTAATGTATATATCACTTATGATATGGTTTAACTCTAATAATCATAGAATTTGAAGTTATCAAGGAAAACAGGTTTATGGAGATTGTTCATTTTATAGTTATTTCTCGTTACATATATTAGAGAATCATTAACAATCAGGAGTGCTATATATTATTTATAATCGCATCAAGAACTTATATATATATATATATATTCTTTCATATCTGTGCCGAAAAATCTGTTCGTATGTATGCACAGGCAAACAAGATAAATGAATGGTAAACCTTTTGCGGTATGCTCATCTTTGTAAGCACTGGCATTTGAATAGTATAATATCGCTTCCAGATCAGTACCTCAAAGTATTGATGAAAAGATGTATAATCAATTAATTTAACAGTAAGTTTTTTATTTATGGACAACAATGAACATTAGTTACGTTATATTGACAGTCAAATTGGGTTCACAGAATTTAGACTGACAAATATCGGCTCATTGGTTGAATGTTATTATACTCGTTAGGAAATCTGAAGTCCCTGGGTTTGATTTCATATAATCAGTCAAGCAAGCACATTTCTGATGAATTGAAAACTTTTACTAAGCATCTGGTGAATCCACCTTGATTTCTAACTAATTTTTTCTTCAAACTGAATAAATCTTCATGAGACAATTAATTTAAATGTTTGGAGATCATGAAGGTAGTGTAAGTAGTTATCTTTTCATATTTCACCAACCTTTCAAGTACTGTGTGCTTATTAAATCAAATAAATTTTAATAGCAGTATTTGAAAATGTTAACGTAAAATACGCCTACACTTATAAACTTACACACCTAGGCGTACGTGCATTTCTATGTGGAATAAATACTCACATCTGAAAAAAATAAGTGTACCGATACCTTTCCAGCAAAATTGATTTTACTTTGAGGAAAAGATTTCCAACTGTCGTGTATGTTTATTTAAATTCATTATAAGTTTAAATTCACTTGGCGTTATCTCCTTGTATCTTCCCATTGTTGTTTAGGACTGTATTTGGTCAGTCTCTTCTTGACATATGTGCATCCTGTGACGAACTCATCGATATTGCCTTAAGTCACAAACATTATAAGAAAGGATGGATGGTGGCTAGCAGTAGAATCCGTGACGAGCGTTCCATCCCATTTGGGACTCGTCATATGGATGTACCTGCATCCCAGAGTTGATGTTCACTCTGGGGTTCGAACCCAGTAGTTTGCTTCAAACTCCATCACGTCATCCATTTAGCTAATGAGTCCATCTTCGTTCATAAAGTCTGTGACCTAGGGCAATATCGAGGCAGTCCTCACAGGATGCACATATGCCAACAAGAGATTGATCAATTACAGTCCTAACACAACAATCGGAAGATATAAGGAAATAATATCATCAAGCTTTTTCAAGGACCGTTACTGCTACCTTGACGTGATGGTCGGGCTTGCCTATCATGATGAACCATTTTTAAAGATATAGTTCTTCGAAAAAGCTTGAACCAGATTGCCAGACGAAACGTTGGATTTATTTCAAATTCATTCGCTGAGATTTTACAAATATATTATTCCTATTTGATGCCTGAAAGTAGATTGTTCCATATTTATTCTCTATCATAGTTAATAGCAGATTTAGAAAACTAAAAACAATAAAGTATATAAAGAAACAAACATATTTTCATTTTAAACAGTAATAATATGCGGATATCTCACTCTCTTATTAATATCCACTGTTAATGTATTTGTCTATCATATTTTGAAAAAAAACATTCTAATTTAGTGTTCACAATGGATAGTTTAATCAATTATCCTGGATCGTGTGTCTTTGTTTCCATGCTTTTTTTCTTTCTCTTATGGTCGAATATTTGAAATGTAATTTTATTATTAATAAATATAACCACCTAAAGTAATAGTTTCACAAGCTTCCAGTTTAGTTCTATTTACATGTTTAGTTTTTTTTCACCCTCCTTTAGTTATCTTTCATTACTTTTTTTATCAGAGAGTATTTGAAAAAAAAAACGGTTATTGAGAACAATTCACCTGACTTTTATTTAGAGTTTCAAGTGAAAACACTTTACAGTTGGTAAGGATGTATAGAAAAAGATTTCAAGTATTGTAGTAATATAATCAATCATTTAAAGGTTGGTTATTGACACGATGACAGATTCATATAAATTATTCAAAAAACTCCCAGTGTTAATTCTATTTCATTGTATTCTAAAGCTAGTTACACCTTAAGCCTCACGAATATTTTAAATGTTAAAACTACATACCTGAAAATACTGTAATTAATTTTATGCTTTTGAAAAGCATGCAAGTAGATAGTCACTTGAGCAAATGAATGGATTAAAATCTAATTTAGAAGTTAATTACTAAAACGAATATTTTCAGTTATTGCCAAGTAGAAATTTATGGAAAATCTTTACTCAATAACATTATCAACAAATTAATAAAAGTTAACTGTTTCAGTAAACAGAAGAAAGTTATCAGTTTTCAATCCTTTTAAACCAACCACTGACACGCTAAAAGAATCAAGGACAATATAATCAACAGAAACAGTCTAATGTTTGATTCAACTAAGTTAAACCGATTAAAAAATTAATGATTATTATATAATTATAGTAACCCGTTGTGTCATTGAATTAAAATAAAGTGAATTCAGTGAAGAAAACTTATTTTCAACGAAATCATTTACTTAAATGTATATTGTTGTTTATAGTTGTTTGATAAGTATGTGAGTATGAACTCTGTTCGCCAATGCAATACGTTCAATCTCTTATTCTTATATGCTCTTAATTCTCTCCTCTAGTATATTTTGGTCTTGTGTTCGTTATTATTATTATTATTATTATTATTATCTTCTAACAGTATTTCGTGATTATTATTATGACCTTTAAGTTTTATTCATGTTTTCTTCATATGTGTTAAGTGGACCATTATCTGTCATATCTTCATGCTCCTATTCTTTTCTTACCTTTTAATGATTACACATCCTCTTTTGGATATTTTCAGTGTTAGATCACTTAAAGATCTAATCTCTTCTGTCCTTCTGCAAACTCAAATATTTATTGAACACCTATGAATATCAGTGTACAGTTTTGAGTGAACGATTTCATTAAAAAAACTGTCATATAATTAAAAAACTAATTTTCCTGTAAAATATTATCATCAGAAGGGGGTTTTGTGGAGATTTTATTAATTTCATATAATTGAAATCATGAGTCAATTGAAACTAGACCACCATGAAAAAATCTGGAAGAACTAGATGGCCGTTTCGTCCTATTGGGGGATACGCAGTGCTGAGGAGTCCCACAACAAAATGAAACGACCGTCCAGTGCTTCCAGATTTTCCATGGTAGTCTAGTTTCAATTGACTTATGATTTTAGTTATAAAATATTATCGTTAAGCTAATTTTCCATTTTCTAAGTATTTTGAATTTTTCTTTCATTGTAAAACAACATGTCAATTCTTTCTCTTTTTTTTCACTAAGACAGTAATAATGGAAATTTATTTTTTTCTAAAAAAACTGCTTAATAGTTTATTTTAATTAAATTTTATAATAGTTTTTCTTGTTTGAAATTTTTTTTATCTTTATTTTTAACAAGATAATATCAATCATAAATAATATTCATAATTTTCATAGTTGAAAGCATGAGTCAATTGAAGATAGACCACCATGGAAAACCTGGAAGCACTGGACGGCCGTTTTGCCCTATTGTGGGACTCCTCAGCAGTGCGCATCCATGATTTTGCCTCGCGAGATTCGAACCCAGGACCTACAGGTCTTGCGCCAGAGCACTTAACCCCTTCGGATTATAATCATATCTCACTAGTGACTCGCTTCAAGAGGTACTTCCTGGAGTTCTAGTGAGAAGCAGTGACCAGTGGAGTTCAATCAGGTCTGTTCTGAGATAGGAACACACTGAAGACAATTGGTGAACGGTTGCTCAACTTCGTGGATTGGTTGAAGTTAGACATTAACATCAACAGATGCCGCCTCACAAGGTCCATCGGTTAAGCATTCTTGTGCGAGACCGGTAGGTCCTGAGTTCGAATCTCGCGAGGCAAGATCGTGGATGCTCACTGCTGAGGAGTCCCACAATAGAACGAAACGGCCGTCCAGTACTTCCAGGTTTTCCATAGTTTAGCTTCAATTGACTCATGCTTTCAACTATGAAAATATTAAAATCTCTACAAAACCCCTTCGGATTCATAATTTTATTGAATTAAATAGATATCTCTATTTTTTTTTACAAAACTTTACAAATGAGATGAAAACTTTATAATAAATTTAGAAAATATACTATTTGACAACAGGTCAATAATTTGTTTCGTAGTGTTAATCATTTATTTGACGAATTAATTGATCAAAATATAATGATTCGAAGATCTGGACAAAATTTCAATTAAAGCTGATCTAATGGGTTCTATCTAATTAAACATGATTAGTTCTAGTCATTTTCATAGTTACTGTTTTGATATGATATAGTGTTGAATGAGATCACTAAAGATTATTATATCATATAAATTATATTTAAGCATTCATAAATAACAAATCAGCCATTTATCTTTCTTTTCTTTTTCTTATTCACATTTACTCTCAGCTTAAATGTCTGTTTTTACATATATACTTATTTGTCTAAACACATGAAGTTATTAATTTTTCTTTCTAGTAAGTGAACAATAGTTATGCACATATTTTACATTGTCTATAAAAAAAAATAAAGTCACAATTTGTTTTCTTGTCCATTTTATATTTCAAAAAAGTCAATAAGTTTTTCTAACGGAATCAATTCTTCATATCTTATTGTCATAATACAATAAATATATTTGTGTCTCGAATTACAGCTTTAAACTATGCAAAAACTTGGTACACACAACTTATTGAAGAGTGTAGTTACCACATGTGATTTTTCTTGATCAATGATTAGGTTCATAATGACGTAAAAGGCCAAATGTTACAACTATTTTGATACTTTAAAGATGGATATGATATCGTATATTCTTCAAGTTTAGTTTTGTGACTTCATTTTTTACTGGGGTTTATATGGCAGGATTCTAGTTTGTACGTTCTTTGTTACTTCCAGATTAATATGGTTAGTTCTATCTCACACAATCAGTTAATTTTAATAAGATCACGTATGTTTGATTCGTAACCTGAGTTGTGGTCTATTTTATCTAATGTATAGTAAGACCTTACAAAAAAAATAAAAGAGAGCTTATTGGGATAAAATGTGAATAACAGTTTTTCTTTCATTTTTCTCAAAACCAGACCTTACAGCAATCGGTAGAGATGTACTCGTCTCCTATTAAATAATTGATTTTTATAACTTAGACGATCATGAGTAGGTTAGTTATTAAATTTCGCAAAAAGACCATCACATTCTTCATTTATACTTCATGACCTCTGATATCAACTATAATGACATTGAAAAATGAAAACCAATGACTGATCGATCAGTTTAATAATATTGTGATCTAAATAAATTAAATCATTCAGTTTATTTATGCTTAAGTGAAAAGGCATTTAGATTCGTAGTTCGTAACCGAATAAGCGACCACCATTTATATGTACCCAGTGATCAATTGGAAAGTTGACCTAAGTTGTTGATTTGCTCTAAATTTGATTAGGGTGACGCAATCTAAATATAAGTTGGTTGATAAACTCAGTCAGTATTCTACATTGTTAAGATTAAAAAAACGTTCACCAACTGTCTAGTTCCTTTTACTTTACTGTAAACATTTTGGTATTATTCATCAAATCCATGGTTGAAATGATAGGACTATATAGTTCGATGTAATTTACTCAATTGGTAAGTAAATACTAGGATTCGGTTCCTATAGTGGTAATATAATCTACACAATAAACTACAGGTTTATACTAGTATTATTTATGTATTGAAAAGTAGGAATGATATCATTTCTTTGACTAAAAAGCATTTTCTCGTTAACAAAAACCGCAAACTAATTAATAAGGGAAATCACAGAATATGTACTTCATGACATCTTCACATTGGACTAAAAGTCTATAAAGTTTCTGAAATATTTGTCGGTTTATACAAAAAAGATATTGGTGAAATATCATTAAAGACTTCTAGATTATTATAACTTGCTTATAAGGTTTAATTAGCTGCATTTATAATTATGTTGTTTAATTTAAATAATCTATTACAAGAAAACACTTACAGATGTGTCGAGTAGAATATTGGTATTTATATCCATTAAACTGCATTTGTATAAAGAAGTTAATGTTAACGATGACTCAACTCAGCGTTACGTCAAAGAGTTTATCAATCAGAGCATTAGATCAATTAACGGAATTCGAGTGACCCATAGTATTAGACTCCTTAAATATTGATAATTTTTATCAATAACTGGTTAATATTTAAAAGATACACTAACTAACAATCAATACTGGTTTGATTATTTCACTATCTATGCCAGTGAATACTAAGAATCACGAAACCTTGGTGCAGATCATCTTTAAAAAGTTCAACAAACATCAATGAAAAGTGTGAAGCTGGGTGACACGGGATCGAATCTGTCAGGGAGCACAAGTTCCCTCAAGACTACAGGTACACCTTGCTGACGAGTGCCAAGTAGCACGAAACCCGGGGCCAGGGTTTCCTTTTGACCACCTCCAACTACCATCTTGTCTCAACATAGTGCACTCACTGTCGAGCCACCTAGACTAGTGGCCACATCGCAACCTGACCGATAGCATTCGATCAGCACTAAGACGGACTTGACAAGCATGACATTGATCACCACCCAATGATCAATCAATTGTGAAAGTAATTAATCTGTTTAGTGCAACTTTGGTTAAGGTTTACTTTTGATAAAATTCCTGTATAAAATATTCTTTACAGTCACTAATTTCGATTTAACATCCAAAATAGTACAAAACATATCACTCTTCAGGACTACATCTTTTCTGTCTCACAATTATTCCAGTATTTTCTATATAAACACACATTTTTTTTCAATATAAACCAGCTTATATTACTTTTAATACTGACATTACTTTTTTACGCCTACACCACATTCATCTATTGTGAAAATCTATATCTATGTTATGCACCTTTGTGTGTAGTTGATATTATTAAAATAAATGCAAAAAACGCCATGTCTGTTCTGGTAATCGTTCTTCTTTTTTTTAAAACGAAGATGAACATTAGAAACTGTATTTTATTTACGATTCAACCTATTGATTTGTACAACACCTAATTGTACAGTACACAGGAATGTATATATTTATTTATTTTTATCAAGTTCCCAACAATTATATACCTTCAGTTTGTAAACAACATTTTTATCAAAAAAAACAACCAAAAATAAGCTTAAACACGAATAACCAAGGCAGTTTATCTCTTCTCAACCCCCCTTCAAGATAAAAAAAAACTGAAATACACTTGTTGTATATTTCATTTTCAAAAAAAACAAATGAATAAAACAAGGCAGAGAAGCAATTAAACGACAAAAAAAAGAAAGGAACAGCTATCTGCTTGTTTTCTCTTGCAGAAACATAAATTTAATTCATCAGTCTTATTTATTTTCAATCAAGATGGATAAAATTAAGACTTATTGAAAGAAAGCGTAAGGATAAGTTTAAAGGAAACTAGAGAGATGAAAATCAAAAGTGACGAATTATTTATAGAACTGGAATACAATTAAATTTTTTCTTGTTATTAAACTACTTAATACACAAGCTTATGGTTAGTACACAACGATGTTTTATGGTAGAGATTCTTTTATATGGATTTAGCGTAGGTGTTAAAATGTATGATATTTTATTATTAGAAAGGATTATTTCTTCTGTTAATTTAATGTTGTATATTAAATAAGTGTACTGAATGAATACAGGGAAATTTACACATTTCATGGTATATATCACATATCTGATAGAAATTTCAGGTTTTGAAAGAACTTTAATTACTTATTTAGAAATCACCCTAGTAGTAAAAATGTTGGATATTTTCAAGGGATACAAATTAATTAATAAAATACTTTTACTAATCAAGATTATCCGTCATCGTTCAGGATTTGTTTCAGCCGGGAGAATAGAATGACTTCTTGTAAAGTTTTAGTATAAAAGCCGAAAAGTTCATTTTACTTTCATTTTGAATACAATAAACGTTAAGTATTTTGACGTATGCTTCCTCAGATTAATGGATGCATGTTTTGTGTTCATGAGTTTAATTCCAGCAAAATGAAAATCTTAAGTACACGAAATTTTGAAAAAAAAACACTATGAAAAACTGTAAGAACACAGTGATCAGGCCAGTTAGAGGTTGATAGGTCTGTTGACATGGCTTATATCTATGACCAACATTATAGGTGGTAATCACCTACTACAATGTAATATTTATTTATATTGAGACAAGTTATCGACGTCATGATAAGTATCGAATATTTGTACCACTAGTTGAAAACTTTACGGAGCAACAAAATGTATATTAGGTGGTTAGAACTGGTTGATAGAGTACCCTATAAAATATCATCAACGTCTGAATTAGTCCACACAGTATTGAGTCATTCAGTCTAATGATCAAAGTGCAACTTAATTCGGATAATTCGATCACCACTAAAGGATTAGATGAAAATGACTTTGAGCACTGCTTAGTGATCAATTAATTGTAAACGAGATGTATTCCGGAATACTCGACAATTATCACCATAACTATAGTTGAAACACACATCTCCTTATAGTATTTGCCGTTGTATTATTAAGGTTATACATCTACACCACAGAAAGTTGTTATTACTTTTAAAGTATTTTAAAATTAGTAACTATCTCTACTATCATCAATTTCTTCAGGTCTATCTTGAACAAAACTAAGCTTGTCTTCTGTAAATGACATATTTTCCGTAATTCCCTCTATTTATATTTAAAGGGATTTTCAAGTTTCAAAAACCCTCGTTTCAGGGAGTATGAAACTTTTGTTAGTCTTTTATAAGGATAATTGATGGAAAATTTTGCCTGATTCTATTGATTATTAATCAATTATCTCCTCAAATAGTTATATTTCTGCTCAAAGTCAGTGAAGATAATTTAGTAAAGACCTTATATAACAATAATTTCAGCTGGTATGCATAAAGTTTAATGAGAGCATGTTTGACTATCAGGTTTTTCCCTTAAAGTTCCATCTTTCACTGGCCTTGGTAAATCGGCAGTTATTCAGATATTAACTGCGATATGTACTACTGAAAGCTTCGGATTATTGATAAATACACATGTTATTCTTTAGTAGTTGGTATCTATTTAACTCTGTTAGAAATCAATTCATCAGTAATTTGCCCTGAATCAGTTTCTTTTAAAAATTAGCTTATAATCAAAACATAATACATGGATTGAAAACTTTGTTTTACAAAGCAAACCATATATTATTTCTCTTACTTTAGTTATTATCACTTAAGAATATAATTTTTGCATGTTTTAACGTCTTAAAGAAAAATTATACTGTCAGTTTTTTTCTAGATAGAAAAATCGTTCAAAATTTTTTTCGAGCGAAGATGCTTCCAATCGAATTTCTTTCAAGCATGTTTAAAGTTTCAATGTATTCTAGACAATAAATTGTAAAATATAGATACCTTAAAGGGAAATTTAAAAAAATTCAAATATCTATCCATGAACACATTCTTATTAGAGTTGAAATGTTTAACGATTATCATATTTAAAGCAATTAGTCCCTTTTATAAATTTCGATAAAGCTATTTAGAAGGCGGATTAACTATTTCTTATGTCAGACTCAGTAAAGCATATTCTGCTTGCAGATATTAAAAAATAATAATGACAGGGAACATTAAGGAAGAGTAAGTGATATATACATATATAGAAAAAATCAATGTTCAATAATATCAAATTAAGTAAACTCGATTATAGAATAAATTAGAGGAAAAAATCGTCTTAACAGCAACAAAAATTAAAATGGTATTTATAAAATAATTATTATTATTATCAGAAGGGGTTTTGTGGAGATTTGCTATTTTCATAGTTGAAAGCATGAGTAAATTGAAGATAGACCACCATGGAAAACTTGGAAGCTCTAGACAGCCGTTTCGTTCTATTCTGGGACTCCTCAGCAGTGCGCATCCACGATCTCGCCTCGCGAGATTCGAACCCAGGACCTACCAGTCTCGCGCCAGAGCACTTAACCGATAGACCACTGATCCTGCATCCGATGGTGTTATTGTCTAACTTCAATAGGACGAAACGGCTGTCCAGTGCTTCCAGGTTTACCTTGATGGTCTAGCTTCAATTGACTCATGCTTTCAACTAATAATACTGTATTGGTAATTCAATTACTGTAAATTGCGCAACTTCATTTTTATCTATCAGGTAAAAGTTATTAGTTTGATATTTAAAGTGATTCATTAAAAGTTTTATAAAAATAGAATATACATATACTTTTATTGAAATCTTGTTTACTTCAAAGCATTTTGAAAAGTAAGAAGAAATTAGATGACACACAATAAGATCATTCTTTTGAGATAATGGAGAAGATTTGTAGCTGAGGTGGATGATTTTGACGGAGTTTTGTTCTCCAGTTCAGAGAACAAAACTCCATTAAGATCATTCTTACATTTGATAAAATTAATCTCAAAAATACACGATTAATCATAACTATTATAAAATTAAGATGAATATCAATAACTGGACAGAAAGTTAGAATATTACTAAGAAGACAATAACTATGTTATTTAACATGATAGTTAAGATTAATGCTTATTTTGTGTGAATCAATATTCATGATGGGAAAAATTTGCGTTAATCTTGACCCCTATATTAAATATTAAAAATTTATATCTTTCATTAAATATGAATTTCTTCTCTCTTCCATAACATTTATCCTATCTCTTGATTTTGTTCAGACCACTTTTTTGGTGATTTTAAACGGGTTGGGAATTAAAATAATCAATTCATCTTTTCTACGAACTGTTGTTTTTACTTTAAAAAAATTTATTTAAACTTTCACGTAGATAATATAAGCAAAGATGGATAGTGGCTAGCAATGGAATCCAGGACGCCCGTTTCGTCCTATTTGGGACTCGTCAGCTGGATGTACTTGCATCTCAGAGATGATGTTCACTCCGGGACTCGAACCCAGTATCGTTCGCTTAAACGCCATCTGAGAT
>NC_031495.1:53091108-53155797 GCF_000237925.1 Schistosoma mansoni
CAGCACAAACTTCGGGTAGAAGTGATGATTTTGTTCAGAAGGACGATGAAAGCTCCACGACCAAACCATCCAGCTCAGAGAACGAAACTCCATCGGAAATCACCCATCTGAGCTACAAATCTTCTCCACTTCTCTTTCCCTTTATTATTATTATTTAAATTTCAATAAATATTTTAATAGAAGTTTCTTTATTATTATAATTATTATTTATCAACGCATCGTTCTTCTTCAATATATACCGGGTTATTTAGAATAGTTAATTATTATTTTGAAACAATTAATTTTAATGTATTTTGTTCTAGAATAGAAAAAAAAGGAAAGAAAATTGATTTCTCAACTAAGTTGATTAATGTTATTATCTTCATTATGACTATTAATTTTCCGATAGAATAATCTCCTAAATTAGTATTATTCATTTAAATTTGACCAATAGAAATCTATTAAAGCGGTATTATTATATTGTATATATAGTGAAGAAAACTTTGTATTGTATAAATTATATATAAACTAATTGAGCGGTAATAGTATTCAATGTAAAGAAAACAATTCTTAAATGATTCTTGAAGTAAATACCATTAATAAGTTTAGAAATATTCTTCATTGATTAGATTCTTTTGAATCAACAGACGTTTAACTCTTTACTGACATTGTGATTATGTTTAACTCTTTTAAACCTTATTGAATAATATGATAAGTATCAATGTATATTGATATCATGTAGTATAGACTAGTAGTAAGTAGTGATGAACCTCAGTTCACAATAATTGGCTAAACTTCTTAATGGAATGTATTTTCGTGATAATTAATTTGGTACATATCATTGGGTAGCTGACGCTGTTTCTAATTAATGAATAGAATTTATGTTAGATAGATGTATTCCTCATTATTGTAAACTAATTCGAGTGTTTTAGCAGTTGGATTCCGAACTTTTAGTAGAAATTTAACGTAGTGTAACTTGAATGTCCTGAGCTTGATCTCTTAGACATTTGTAAGTGAGTACTACCGTGATGTATCAGGCTGTTACAGATTGGCCATGTCATGATATCTAATTTATGACGGTTCATTATTTGACACCAGTCCTAGAAGCTAATATTCTTTCAAATAAAGTTAACTTCTGAAAGTTAAACTGAATATTTCACTATCCTCTGATCACTTCTTATTTCTATTTATCAAATATGTTTATTTACATTGTGATTTCCATAAAAATAACTAAACAGATTAATTTAGGTGTTTATCACTTCCATTTCTTTATTTTCGATTTTACTTCATATCACAGTATGATTTTCTTAATAAATTAATCAATAAAAAATTGAAGAATCCGATAGATCCAGTTAATTTACTATTGAACGTATATAAAGAAAATAAAAATCCAATTACTTTGTGAACTTTGTACCACATTATTTTATCAGTCTACATTGATCCAGTAAAATTGTTAAAATAATGATATGATACTTATCGAGTAGATACGTTACGTAATAATTATATAATGACATATCGATTATAAATTTACATTTTTTTAATATATTGTGCAACATAGCAACTGCTTAATTTTCGAATAATTACTTTGATCATTATAGTCCTCTTTCTTCTGATTACTCAATGTTAGCTTATAATCGATGTCATTATATAGAAAATATTAAAAGTTATGTATCTTAATATATATTCTCCTATTGTAGGACTTCTCAGCAGTGTGCATCCACGATCTCGCCTCGGGAGCTTCCAATCGAGGACCTATCAGTCTCGCGCGCGAGCGCTTAACCACTAGACCCCTGAGCCGGCTGGCATCCGACGGTGTTAATGTCTAACTTCGACCGATCCACGAAATTGAGCAACCGTCCACCATTGTCTTCAGTGAGTTGATATCTCACAACAGATCTGGTTGAAATCCACTAGTCACTGCTTCTCACTAGAACTCCAGGAAATATCTCATGAAGCCAGTCACTAGTGAGCATATGACTATTGTCAGAAGGGGTTTTTGTGGAGATTTTAGTAATTTTATTGTTGAAATCTCGAGTCAATTAAAGCTAGGCCACCATGGAGAACCCGGAAGCACTGAACAGTCGTTTCGTCCTAGTGTGGGACGCCTAAGCATTGCGCATCCAATAACAATGAACGCTACATCATTAAACGTAAATAATCAATAAGATACACTTTAACTAACAGTTATCATTATTATTTGTTCACAATTTAAGTTATTTGAAAATATATGATGACACATATTTTTATTAAGTCAGTTTCTTTCGCATAAATAAGTCAAATGAGATTTCAATCTCTCTGATGATTGTTTCATTTGAAATTATGTTCATCTGAATCGTTGGCTCTAATAGCATTTATTATATTCGAATTTGTTGTGTTCGTATTATATCAAACATAATTGTGGATTTATCACTAAGGAGGAGTTATTTTCCCAGTGTTAGATAAATAAAGTTTTTCTTGAATGTAAATGTATCAGTTTCATTAGTTCATTCATAGTTATATTACGTTAATTGACATCCATATAAGAATCAATCCAACACGTACTTTAGCATAGATTATTACTTTGTCAGAAATACTAATAAATGACTTTCATCTCTAAGTTGAAAACTTGCTCAATAAACATAATTTTAAGCTATTTATTGATCCATTAATTTGTATTTTGATTTCATTGTTTTGATATCTTAAAATGGGTTGTGTAGTGATCCCAAAAATTTAATAAACTTTATTTATATACATTCACAACCAACCAACTTAAACTGAATTAATCATCTGTTAGAGATTATCATTCAGAAGAGATATGAACGTATAAGGACCATTGTTTGAAGATAACTGATAAGTTAACAGTACTTTTTATTTAAATGACCCTAGTTAACCTTCTGTGATGGATATGTTAACTCTCAAACTGTAATTATTTGTAACTTTCATGATAATCTGAAGCACTATGTTAAGTTGTTCCATTTATCTTCTGTACGAAAGATTCACCGTCTACTGTATCAAAACACATATAATGATAGATTCATGCTATCATTTTTGCTTTATCTGTTTCTATTATCAGTAAAATTATATCTTGTTTACTAATGACAAGTTTATTCTAATTATATCTATGTTTAATATGGTATATTCAGTCACTGATGACATAATATAAAGTAGTTTCACTTCTAATTACGCAAATATTTCATGGTTTATACTAGTAACGACAATGCTACAAATATCCAGTTTAAATTAATCTGGAAATAAAGTCATTTCGGGAAAATGTATGTATTTTTGTTATTATAGTCTATGGATTTGTATTAGCTTAATCACGTCTGTAAACTGGGATGAATTTTTAAGTCGTTTTCAGGGTATATATGTCATCATTAATTACTAGTTACGATTCTACCAAAATCTTTTGTCAGTGGTGACTTTGTTTATGTGCATTACAAGATCTAATATTGGTTTTTAGATTACCTGGTATGTCATATTTCAAAAAATTACTAAAGCGATAGTTACCCAGTTTGTCATAAGTAACATACAACCGGGAACATATGTTCATCAGTTTAACTTTCCATATTCCATCAGCACAGTGATAATTAAATCGTCACAGAAAATCTCGGTGCAGTGGAGGTAGTAATAGTATAGGTTATAATAAAAAAATTGGAAAATACTCGTCTAAGTGGAATAAAAACAATTTTGTAAGGTTGCAGTGTCGGTTGCTATGTTAAGCTGACACAGCCTATTCTAGCTTTCGGAAAAACCAGCTTATTCATTTTTCTTGAGTTACATTTTGACCTTGTTAGTTATTCACTTACCAACCTTGACTGTTTTTATATGAATGTATGTGTGTGCGCTTCATATCCTATCTATCACATGTCTGTAACTTATTTTTGTTCGACTATAAATATCAATTCATGCTTGGCTAAATCGAGTTAGCTCAATCGCCTTCTCTATTGCTTCACTTTCCGATCAACAATTGTGTAAAATATACGTATTCAAAAATCCATTCTCGTATCTGACTTATTTAATTCCGTTATTCATCAACGCGATTTAATTCGATGATTATATACGAAGATTGGTGACATGTATATTCCAATAACAATCAGAAACGATCTGACTACAGCCAAATACAGGGCCACCAAAAGGTAATTTGAAAACTCAGGATATGTGAGATGACAAAGAAGAATGCAGCTGTGCCATGGCGAATTGTTTATATCACTGAAAGTCTCAAACCATTAGCTACAATAAACATACGAATCCGGACCAGGTAGTTTGTGCCTGCCTATACTGCTCAGTCGAACCGTTAACGTTTTCATTGACTGCTATAAGGATAAGAAAAGACTTTTTCACATTCAATTGTTATCCAAGCTATAAAATCTTTTCTTAAAACTCAATCATCTTCAACTCCATTAGCTTCTACAGATGCTTTTTAATTTTGATTTGTTGATTAAGTCTGTCTGTGATTAAGGAGAATAAAATGTATATGTGATGCATATTTAAATAAATGCCTGTTGAGAAGAGAGTAAAAGTCAAACAAGGAAGCCTAGGAAAATGTTAGTAGTCAAAAATTGAAAATATTGATTTGTAGCAGTAGTGTGTACATTATTCACACACGCTGGTAGACGCGTGTACGCGTGTGTCCTTGACAGCTTAACTATGGCATTCACTGACACTTAAATATAATTGTGTCTGTCATTTTAAATTCAAGGCATAAAAAAAACAGAAAGACATAGTGAAAAGTGATGAGATATCAAGGCATAATTTCTATGTTCCAAATTTTTTAAGTACTTTCAAAAAAGAACATGAGAAACAGAACATAAACATCAACTTCTTAACATCTAAAATATTCTTCTTTCCACCATGACTACTAATAATTTTTCTTAACTAAAAGTTTGATTGTAATTGGTTACCGCTTGTGATTTGAAAAAGGGTATTTCTTTTCCTTTGTTGATGGAATTTCATCAAATTTGAGCATTTATAGCCGTTTTTGCATCATGAGATCGGGAGTAAGTGTGCATTACAAGTAAGGACCCGGCAGATATTTCATTCTGTTGCTACCACAATAAGCTTGTATTACAGAAAAAGGATATAAAACATCATCTATAATAAGATATATCTTTGTATCATGTAAGTGATTATTTATATTCCTGTTTGGGTATAGCCATTTTCTATTACTGTGACTGCACAACCTTAATCTTACTTAAAGGATTTTAACTTTAGTCCACATTTATTTTATGTTCAACCTGTTTACCTTTTTGTATGATTGAAATCGTAAAAGAAATTATCTGAACATGGTGTTATTGATGCCATTAGAACTGATATAACAAAAGTTGGAATTAAAATATCGTTTACTAATTTTTGAAGTAAAGTAATGATAGTATGTTAGTGTACGATCAATAATCGTGGTTGTTCTGTGGTTGAAAGTTGCATAAATATTGACTAATAATCTGGTGAGTAATAATGACAACTCCAGATAGCTTAATCCTAATAACTTCAAATGCTCAAAAATACTTGGCCGTTAAGTTTCACTTGTGTAACAGAGAATTGTAGACCTAACTTATAGAGCAATGGAATTGGTTTGGAAATAGTTGGAAGGCACTAAGTATTGAAGAATTATTTCAATAGAACGTTTAAACTATGGTTCACATAAATCAACAGACAATCAAACTTGGAACCTTTAGGTATCAGAGCAGAGATCGTACATTTTAACTTTCCATTTTGATGTGATGGTGAGATACATGATTTCACTTTGTGGTGACAATCTGTTTTAAATCTACAAAAACATTTTTAAAACGATTAAAATAATTTGCCATAGAGAAAGATTATTATGTGAACAGCTATAAGGTAAGTCGTTTAATGAGGAGCATCACGTTGTTATAAATTCAGAAGCTAACAAGAAACAGTTGGATGATATATTTCTCTAAAATATCGTTAGTATTAGATATCTGTCTTCCTTAAGTCAAAACAGTCGTTTAACTTACCGAATTTATATATCATTTATTTCTAACCAGTTATTCATCGGAATTCCAGAAAAATATTAATTTTTCAATCATTGTTTGCCTAACTCGTTATCAAACATCTTAAATACCTTTGACAATGAAATGACTTTCAATTATTTTAATTAGATTACATGATTTGATTGAATTAACTTTCCTGAAGTAGATGAATCATAGAGATGAGCACAATTAAAATCACTAAAGGGTTTTTTGATGAAATAATTTGTTTGACGGCTATTAACGAATCTGCAATCACCTGAGACAAAAGTAATCAATAAACACATCATTGTTTGATAAACCTTTTTGTGACAACCAATAGTCTTTTCGTCACTAGTGACTGAATTTGTTCCTTAGTTTATTCCACCAAACTGATCATGATAATCTTGACAATTATTGAACATTTAGATGACTACACTTAAAACAAAAAAAATCATTTTTGTCTGTAAACGGCGCTGTCAGATTGATTTTTATTATATAAAGTTGGGTATCGATCTTTCCTACAACATTGAATTCAGTTGCTTTTCTAGCGTGTAAAACATTCAGGGAAGACTAATCAATAAGATATGCCTGGCAATCAAAGTAAAACAATGTTTTTGCTTGTTTTTAAGGCAATTCGAAAATTGCTTACTAACTGACAATCTAGTTTATATCTATTTAGAACAAGTAAGCCGAAAAAATTCAAACAAGTAATATGCCTAATAACTATAAAGAACTTCCAAGTCATTATATTTGCACCCTCGTAAGTTGAACCACTTTTCAAGTGGGCAGTGAAAAAGATGATCTATGATTACAAAAAATGCCTACCGTTATTTTCTTCCAAACTTAGTCTTTTATCCATTTGTATTAGTTGTTTGGATCTTCTAATAGATATTTAGGACTGCGAGTGATGAGTCTCTTATTTCAAATCTCTTATTGCAATGAAAATTCCATCATGGTACGTTCCAAATATTCAAGGCAGTTTGTGTTTAAAATAGCTAAAATAGTGTGATGAGTAATACTAACCGTTTCATTCCATAATGCATGCCACTTTTAATGCAGGACTAATTTTAAATGACGAACAATTGAAAGTCAAGAAAAACGAAGAGAAAATTGTCCTAGTTTGATGCTGTTCAATAGCAAACGCTTCCGACTTTGTGGGTTATCCAATTCAGGAAGTACACGTTATTAGACATGAATAGTATCATTTAGTAGCAAACCAGTGGTCTAAATTTCTAACTCTACTCAGTTTTCTACATTTCGCGAAGATTATCCAATGATGATTTTTTCCTTTGTTATAACCACTCAAGCTGAGCTCCACTGGATCATTGTAAATATCAATAGAGTATGTAAAAAATTAGTTTTAGAAAGAGTACTCTAGAGGTTAAGCTTTTGCGTGCATCGTCGGAGTTCCTTAGTTTGATTCCTGGGTGTGAGATCATGGGTGCAGGCTTCTTAGAAGCCCCACACTAGGACCGAACCTTCATCCAGTGCTTTCAGATTTGCAATGGTGGTCTAAGGTTGATTCGCGATTTCAATGCTGAAAATACATGAAATTATTTCAGCCTTACGGTATTTTATTATCGTTACAAAAATGTAAATTGTAGTTTGTTTTTCCTGAATTTACCGAAGGAAGTACATTTTCACTTGCTTGTCTAATTTAGTAAGACAAGTGGTTTAGCTCACTAAATATGCTGGTGAAAGTCAATCTACAGTAAATAGTGGATTAATATTACAGTTTAACTGGGAGTGAAGTATATCAAAGTAACTTATCAAATGAAACACGGGTCAGAAATGACACGGGAGATCTTCACACTTAAAAGCAACCAATGACACATTGTCTGGCCTTTGTGTTTGTGATTAAACTCAAAAATGTTCAATGGGGTTCGACCGGGACTAACGATTCTATAGCATGACTTTTATTTGTACTAAAGGAGGAATTTTTCTGTAAATGTATTTATCCGAAAGGAAGGAAGTAATTGCCTGAATTTCTCAGTAATACAATCCGTTATTGTGATGTTAGGTGATGTACGTTTGAATCCCATGGATAATATCACTTCCGTTAGAAATGTATACACACCTTACTGACGAGTTCAAAGTAGCACAAAACTAAGTTTCAAAGTATTCTTACAATTGCTATCAACTTCACTATATAGCTGAGCGATATCTCATTCACTATTTTAGAACCTTGTTTCAACCCATTCTAGATTATTTGTTACTTTGTAAGACTTTTTAGTTAACAGGATAACGAAGCTGTGTTAACTACCATTATATGACTAGATCCGTTGTTCAGTTATCGATAAGATTAACATTTTGATGAATCTAAAATGATTATTACCATTACCCACTGAATATTTAGCCTCAGTTAATGGAGGAAATCCAATATGTCATAAGAAATGTTTTATGAGATCGTTTAGAAATCAAATCAATATTCGTTTATCATTATTTGTTTTCAGCTGAAGAGGAAATTAGGAAATGACGTTGGAAGTGGATCGGACATACATTACGGAAATAACCAAACTGCATCACGAGGCAAGCGCTAACTTGGAATCCGGAAGGGAAGCGGAAAAGAGGAAGGTAAAAGAACACATTACTTCGGGAAATAGAAGCAGATATGGAAAGGATGAATATTAACTGGAAAGAAGTGGAAAGGATTGCCCAGGACAGAAATGGATGGAGAATGCTGGTGGGCGGCCTATGCCCCTCCACGAGGGGTCACAGGCGTAAGTAAGTAAACAAGTATCATTATTTGTTAGTTACTTGTATGCGTATCGGCAAACAGAAAAGTGTAACCGAGAAAAAATTAATCAAAATTTCATTTCATTATATATTTATGTAAATATTTGGGTTATATATTCTGTCAGTCTAGTTTAAATTCTTTTATATTCAGTTGTGGTTATACCATTGTAAAAAAAACAACAACGAGATTTTACGATTTCTTCTTCCCTGATATTCAAATGCCAATCTTGATGGATGAATGAATAGAAAGTTTAATTTCAAGGTTATTATACAAATTTTATCTACTTACAATGTGGATAGTTCATATTTTCGACATAGAACTTTTTTAATAAAAAGAAAAAATGTGTCGATAATGTAAACTACCAATAAAATTTTACTACTATCGCTATTAATGATAACAATAATTAAGATTAATGCTTTTAATGTAACTATTCTCTAATATTATTATCAATGATAAGACAATATTATGTGATATGAATGTTTTTCAGTTGGGTAGTAACTCCATTTTCTGAAATTTTCTGTTTTTTTTACCAAATATTTTGTTTATTTATAGATATAGTAATATACATTCACTTATTATTGTTTGTTTGAATCTTCCCATTGATGTGTTTAGGACTGGAACTGCTCAATCTCTAATTGACGAATCCCAAATAGGACGAAACGCGCGTCCTGGATTCCACTGCTAGCCACTATCCATCATTGCTTGCAATACTAATATACAGTTTATCTAAATTTACATCAGTAGGATTAAACAAATGGATATATTTTCAATTGTAAGATTTATATATAAGAAATAGTACAACATTCATTCATGACATGGTTTGTAACCGTATGAAAAATCAAATTGTTTAATAAAGCAGAAAAAAAGAGAAACTTGATGAACCATTTGTTTTCTTTTTCCTATCAAAATTGGTTATAATATTGAGTTGAAATGGTACATTTCAATCAGATAACTCTATACTCTAAATCTTAGGAAATGTGGACAATTTAAGATTATTAAATATAACTTGTAAACTTAGAAAAACTTTTGATGAATATTCCAAACCGGAAATTGTTTAAACTTTCACCAGGAATATGAACATTATCTGTGATACAGATTCATTCTACTCATGAATTCAAACTATAAAAATTTAATACTTCCATTTTTCCCTTTCAACTATTATGACAAGTAACATTAGAAATGTTTGTATTGAAGGTTTAAAGTTTTTTGAGGAACTACCGAAAATTATGAGGTTTTTGATATGCAGAGGTCTGTATCACTTTACTAGTAGAACATAATAATAGAGATATGTTAAAATCTAGTTGACATAACTCTCATACTTTGTGATCAGCAAACTTTGAAATTACCTCGACTGATACTGATAACTTTTTGTTTCGTTTCATATTATATAATACTTGAATGGATAATCCAAGAGCAGGAACTTTGTATAATTATATTAGAAAACAAAATCCATTCACATTCATTTATCTTTGTAGCTTAATGTTGTCGGTGTAAAAAAGGGGGAGGAATTCTAAGTAAACTTAATTTACATCCCTACCGTATCTCACTTCAAGTTCATAGGATAATCAATCTTTTTGGCACAATCTAAACAAAAACAAATAAAAACCAAATTGATTCTTTTATCGATATCCATTTGAAATATTTTTATCCCTTTTACAATTTAAATAATCTAAAGACAAATATGTAGTGAAGCCTACACATCTTTCCCCTATTTTTTTGAAATATCCTACGTTACATAAAATGTATTTAGATAGTTCTTTACAATAAGAATATCAATATCGGTAACTACAATATGTAGTAAATGTGTAACATATTTCCTATATTATAGAAAGCGGAAAACTTAGGGAACATATTTATAACATAATATGTATACCTTTAGAATCAATAAATGTATGCGTATATATTTAGTACTTAAAAATCCATGACACATTGTGTTGCCATCCAACAAAACATCTACACAATAACATTTGTATTGAAAAAAGTATCTAACTAGAAATAAACAAACATTATGTTCTTTGTTACCTTTAATCTAAACTCTGAATTATATACATTTACTACTCTTATTCAAGTTTTTTAAATTGTCAAAAATAAAAGAATTTTCGACAATCAGAGTTTCCTAATTGTTTTGTTAATTTGGTGAATTGTACAGATTCATACAATGAAGGTATGAGCTAGTGTACATCGACGACTTCATTTTAGAACTCTCCAAGGTATATCAAGTCTTTTAGTGAAGGGATTAATTTTGGGGTTGACATCCGATGGTTTATATTCCTATCTTCAGTTAATTTTGAATATAGTACGATGATTATCCATTACAGCCAGTGGTGTCTATTCCACACTTGATGTAGTTGGATTCCTTGAATGCAGTTTCTCACTGGAACTTTCGAACATTTTTTTCGAATTAGTCACTGATGTGCACTTTATCACAATGATATTAAACAACACAATATCTCTAATACGAATAAAACCTATCCTATTTGGAAACGTTATTTATTATTATCGAGATTTAACTGTATAATTCTTGAACAATTTATTACGGTTACGTAGTCTTTGTAGATGTTCACGCGTTATCTAAAAGTATGCTGTATTCCATTGATCTTTTACCAGGAAAATTGTTATAAAGCCTATAAATTCATAATGGTAATTACAAAACAGTCAGTTGCTCTCACTAGTTCTAGAGATAATCTCAAAACTTTTAACCAAAGGAGTGTGAATTTTTATGATCACAGTCTCAAGGAAACGAAATACACTTTGATAGGTGGTTTTTGGAGTAAAACCGTACATACAGGTTACACAATAGAATAATGGTCTATCGAGTTATAACTTCTTTCTATACAACAAAATGTCTACAAAATATTTATATACTCGAGGGCTATAAAGTCATTATGAGAAATGAGAGATTTTGGCTTACGAGCAAGTTGGATTTTAACTCATGTACTATGTTGTTTTCAATCAAGTTGCAGAAATGTTGGAAGCAATTATAAAATTAACGATTCTTCTACGCTCTTACTACATATTTAGTAGTAGTGCAAAGTATATATAAAGTATGACAGCGTTCAATTACCAATTTAGACCATAACTTTCCTTTTAGACCTTTATTAGTATTTAGAAAAATGAACTGTTTTTATCAGCAATTAAAATTTTTAAGTTGCTTTTTTTAAATAAATAAATTAGCTTACTTACAAGATTTATTTATTCAATATAACAGTTATCAAACAAGTTTTCTTTTTTGTCTTTCATGTCTAAATGATTATAGAACTTTTATTTATTTTTTTATTTTAACACATACATATTGGTACATAGGGGCACCAGATACATAAGCGCCACACAAATCCCAATTGATTTGTGTGAGAGCTGCCCAAACCAGAACAGGTGGTTTTCTTAGGGGGCCACACCCGGAGCCTTTGACCTAAAGATCTGATCCATAAGGTAGTGGAACATTGTGAAGAGATGCAGTCCCATGATAGCCGGTGACCAACGATTTATTCATTTGTTCGTTTGTTCCTTCAGGATACTGGAGTTTGGAATCAGGGTTTCCTAACTCCCCTAGGTGAACTTTCCGTGTCCACCAACCCGGTTAAAGCGCCAAACATTAGCTTTTCGTCCTCTCAATTTCATAAACAACAGTAATGTCACGAGAAGGCAGTGAGTAGGACTTCCCTGGCAGAACTATGTAATACTTTATACGAAATATATATACTTATGAATATAGTTTAGGAATTCTTGGTTCGATTAAACAACATATAACAATGTAAATTATTCAAATGTTTTCTTAAAATATCTAAAATACATTTATCCATTTTTTAAGTCTTGAAATTAATCGATATTTTGTGACTGCCATATTGTTTTTAGGAAAATTCCTAACATTTCTTTTCAATTATTATACAGTAATGTTTCATTTTCAAAACAAACATTGAATGCACTTCATAATGAATAATATTATTCATACAGTTTTCTTTACTATCAAACTACCAATAATCAACTAAAATTAAACATCTTGTCAATGAATGTTATTTTTTTTGTGTTTATTTTTTTTGTTTTTTGTTTCTGGTTTCTATGAAGAAAATTAAACTGAAAAAGTAAATAAATATTTACATCCAAAGTGTTTTGAGCATACGCACAGATATACACATGCACTGATGCACAGTATATTTATATATCAACTGAATGCAATCTCATTGATGGACATTTGATTGTTATTATTTTTTTTAAAAAGAAATACCACATGATGTTTTGAAATAGATAAAAAAAAAGTGGTGATGGTAAAATAATAACTTTTAATATGATATACTTAGTATTGTTGGTTGCAATAGTAGTAATGACATATATAGCAATACTAGTTATTGTACGCTTAGTAGTTTTAGGCATAATCACAATAGTAGTAATAGTAATAATAATAATAATGATCAGTTATGCATATTCATTGTGAAGAAATCCTATATAAACAATATAGTATTAGCCAATTAGAATAAAGGATAAACTTTTCATCTTTCAAGTGTTCAATTTTTTTTTAAATTTTACATTTTACTATTTTAAACTTCCGTTAAATAAATGAGTTACATAAAAATAAGAATTCGGCTAATAAAAAAGTAGAATAGTTGGTTGAAATGGAGAATGATATAAAAAAGTAGTGGGTATTTATGGTACTTGTAAAGGAGAAGAAATATAAACGTAGAATTGTTTATTTTTATTTTTTATTATTTTATGTAAAATTTTATGAGTTGTCTTAAAATAACTGAAGAGTAAAATATGTGATTTTATATACAAAAATGGATAGAGGCTAGCACTGGAATCTAGAACGCACGTTTCGTCCCTGCGGGACTGGTCAGCTGGATGTACCTGCATTTCAGAGTTGATGTTCACTCTGGGACTCGAACCCAGTACCGTTCGCTTCAAACGTCATCGCGTTATCTAATTAGCTACTGAATCCTGATAGCCACTTGCTTGTGCGCTGGGGTGAAGTTTAAATCCACTTGGTATTCTTTGGTTGAATTTTCCCATTGATGTTTAGGACTGTAATTGATCAGTCTCTAATTAGCCATATGTGCATACTGTGCGTATTGGCAATACCAAGTGAATTTATATAATTTTATTTTTTAAATGAAGTGAACTGTACTTAAATTCTGTACTTTCTTGAATTATAAAGTTGTTAGAAACTTTTGTCCATGTGATAATATAAACAAGGTTAATAGTTGGAAATGACAATCAATTTGTACGGGATATGATATTTGAAAGTGTCTTCATGAGCCTAATATAATGTAATTGACAAATATGGTACCACATTACAACTAGGGTATAATTCCTTACTTAGTTCAGATTACTTGTTATGAATAGTGTATCAGGAAAGAGTGTGGCTCTCTAAAATAAGAAGCCCAATAATATCAGTTATATTAAAATAAATAATAAATATCTGATAAAACAGTTAGAATATTTAGAGTTTCTTTAGTGATTGATGATATATTTTAATGTTAGATAGTTGTTATAAATCTGCTGGTAGCTCTAAGCTTATGTTTATTGGTATTTAGGGCTCATCAGTGATTTTTAAATTTCTTAAATTGGGTTCCATCTTATTTTACTAAGTGCTAACGTTAGTGACATTCCTGTTAGGATATACAAGCCCACATAATCTTTTTTATTACTGGTAATTTTATATTAATTAATCAATGGATTAATACCTTTGTTGATTTTGGAAAAATCTCATAATTGAGAATTTTATTGATACCATTTTGTAGTCCTTGAAGTCTGTCAAGCACTATTATCTCCCTTCTATTTTACTATGATCAATTTCTTCTTCGAAAACTATATAATCCTCGTTCAATTTATTTATGATTTAACTAGAATTTGAGCCATCTGTTTAATTACATTTTTCTGTTAAATACACTTACTTGAGATCATGAGTCTATTGAAGCTAGACCACCATGGAAAACCCGTAAGCACTGGACGGCCGTTTCATCCTATTGTGGGACTCCTCAGCTGTGTACATCCACGATGTCGCCTTGCAAGATTCGAACCGAAGACCTACCAGTCTCGCGCCAGAGCACTTAACCACTAGACACTGAGCCGGTATCCAACGGTGTTAATTTCTGACTTCAACAAATCCACGAGGTTTGAGCAACCATTCACCAATGTCTTCAGTGAGTTGATATCTCACAACGGACCTGGTTGAACTTCACTGGTTACTGCTTCAATCGACTCATGATCTCAACTATATAAAATTACTAAAATCTCCACAAAACTCCCTTCTAAAAATATATTTACTGTTTGTTTGTTGTGTTTTTTTTTGTTTCATACATTCAATTGTTTATTATCCATTAACTCTTTAACTTCAGTTTGATATTTACAAATAATCCATTTTCTTTATCATTTAAGATTATGTGTAATTCTTCATTATAAATATTTTCATTATTTAACCAATAAATCAATGAATTTCGGAATTTTTAAAGAAGAACTTTTGATTTATTGATTTGTAAACAAAAATATCTGAACTTTATATTGTGCTGAATTCTATGATACTTTAATAAAGTTATCTTTCATGGAAATAAATAAAATCGATTGATCAGTTCATTTTTTATTTAATTTTTTACTTATCTACTACAGTTGATGATAATATGAAGTGATAGCAATACTTTTTATTGATTTATTGGATTTATATTCACTAATTAATAAGTTATTAATATCAGAAGGGGTTTTGTGGATATTATAGTAATTTTAATAGTTGAGATCATGAATCAATTGAAGTTGAGGAGTCCCACAATAGGACGAAACGGCCGTCCAGTACTTCCAAGTTTTCCATGGTGGTCTAGCTTCAATCGACTCATGATCTCAACTATTAAAAATTAATAATTTATTGTTGGAACAGAATGATATACTTTCATGTATTGTTAGTATCACTAAATTAACTGATATGATATTGTTTGATATTTGTTGTTGTCAATCCTTATGTACCATAGGGTTGATATTATTTTTCGATACAGTACAAAGCTCTGAAATGCTTGCATACGGTCAAACGTTTATAGTCAGTCATTTGCAAAAAATCCTACTCACTGTCCTCTTACGGCAGGGGTTTTGTTTCTGAAAGGGAACACCTGGTGCTTTAATTGGATTGGTGAATATCGAAGATCTCTATAGAGGTGTTGGGATGTCCTGATGTAAGACTACTGGTGCAATAATCAACATGAGGCTGAATCTCCTGAATTCGCTTTGCTGTTTTGTGGATTTATACTTCAAGTCAAAGGGATTGGACACAGTAAAAAACAACCTGTTTCGGTCTTGGCGCCCGAGAAATATCTCAGGCCACTAATATTTGTGTTAACAATTAAATATAGAGGAGCTGATCCACTTATTTTACTCAGATACCTACTCAAGCGATACTTACAATGAGTTTGTTACAAATTCTTCATTTTAACAACTGTGTAACTTTTTTTATTTCGTTTTTTCTCAGTTCTTTGTTTACACATATTTCGTAGCACACTCAGCAGCTTCTCTACAATGAACATTCCGTACTATCTAACGATCACATGTCATAGATTGATTGCTTCCATCGAGTACGATTTCTGATATATCTTTTCTGCAACCGTGTATGCTATTCAGCTTCCCCACACTGACGCAGACCGGAGCTTAGATAAGTTTGGCCGTACCTTTAGAGTCTCGATATTGTTGCCTGATATATCTCCGAGATCGGTATTCAAAACTCTGGTGAAGCACAACAGATTCGTTCTCCATCCATTGACTCGAAGAGTTGTCCCACACGCATGTATCTGGGGCTCTGATGGATTATCCTCTGATTTGGCTGGTGTTGCATTATGCGCCAGAGTAGAGGAATCATTATTTGACTTTATCCTCAATAAAATTCATTGATATTATTTTTTATCATATAGGAACATGAAAGGAAAAGGAAACTAGAGCGAGAGACGATACCTTCTCATTAACTCTGGATACAATCAAAGATGAGTTCTACTATCAGTTGAATGATCAAACATAGTAGTACTAGCCGGAGATTCAAATACTAAGGTTGGGCGTCGAGGCACAAAGGATAATCACCTAGATGGACAGTTGAGACTCGTCAGTCCAAGGTCAGGTAAGTGTTCGACAGCAGCTTGTCTTTATCCAGCACCAACCTGCCACACAGCCATCCTCACTGTGATACCTGATGTTCTACCTCTACAACATAAACCAGTACTCCGACTGATCACACCAGCGACTGCTATCTTGGTAACGTACAAGAGTGTCGCCTCTTTTAGAGTACGTATCTAACCTCTGATCGTGAGCTAGTTTTGACTAATTTTATTTTAAGTTGCAGTAACCAATATATTCATTTGTGCAAGTGAATGACTTTCAGCTTCCGTTGTAATATAGCATCAAACATGGCTAGATTCAAGGTCAGTTATCAACCAACAGGAAAATTTACATAAATATTGCTTGTATTTGAATGGCTCTGTGAAAATGACTAGTAAATTAACTTGCGCCTTCGCTAAACGTCCATTCATAGGTACACTGGTTCATGCAAGCTCGTTACGACTTCTTGAGCAACACCAGTCTACTCCAAGAATTCGTGAATTTGTTATAAATAGATCTTTGAGTAAATCTGTGCTAAGTAGGCGTAAGGACCGAGAAACCTGACCGTCAGAACATGCTAACGGGTCGGAAGCAGTTTATATATTCAGTAGCCCCCACACTTCGCTTCAACTCATCTGAGCCACTAGGAGCAAGAAGTCTGGTGTGACTGAAAGAATCTGAGAGGTTAGTGGGACGCTAATCACTAAAATCAAAATATATCTTGAATAACGGATGGTTTTCACCGTCGTGATATTACTTAAGCTGAAGTTTTCCTCTACATTCTTCATAAAAGTGAGAGGAACTCATTTAAGTGAGAAAAATCCTCTAGGTTGTATTTTTTGGTTTAGCTGTCTTGCCTATTACTTTCCACTCTCTGTAACTTTATTTATTTATTTATTTCGATGATAGTCCCTCTTCCATATTTATCTCTTCATGATTTTATTTTGTTAATTACCTGGCACATGTTGAATTCGGTGCCCGGTTGTACCAGTATTTATGTGTTTAAATAAATAAATAATTAGTAGGTAACGATAATTAATCAAGAACCTAAATGTCGTCGCCAGAAAGATTTGGCAAACTCGAAATTTCTTGTAAGTATTTATCTAATAGCAAAAACAAAGGCAACTTTTATTGATATGCTTAATGTGATGAAACAACTATTAGATAACGTATTGTTCGTTTGAATCTGTTTAGGACTGCAACTGGTCAGTCTCTAATTGGCATATGTGCATACTATGCGTATTGTCTCGATATAACCTTAATTCACAAGCTTGTAGGCAAAGATGGATAGTAGCTAGCAGTGGACGAGTCCCAAACAGAACGAAACGCGCGTCCTGGATTCCACTGCTAGCCACTCTCCATTTTTGCTTATTAACTAACGGTTTGAGCAACAATTTTCCAAAGTGCTTATTAATTTAATATTCACTGTTAGGGCAAACAGACTACAGTAGAAGTGATCCAAAACCTTTAATATTAATATACATTTTCACTGGCTTCCGTAAATTAGTTACTTAAGATGTTTTTACTAACAAAACATGCTATGTTAATGAAAACTGTTCTTGATAGAATCCTAGTAATATACAAATTCTATGAATTCAGGAGATATTCAGTAAGTTAATTATCATAATAGTATAATAAAAAAATATCATCTTGACAGTCATAATCTTCATTACTTCCAACTATAATAATTCTTTTCACTAGTATCATTAACTGTTAGGGTGTTAGTAAGGTGTATGAAAAAAACATTTGTTTTATTGAAAAGTTTTTTATAACTTATTCAGATATTACTATTAATTGATAATTTATATTTAGATATAAAGTTAAGAGAATAAGTTTCATTCTATATTTAATTATTGCTACATAGTTTTGGGCGTTGACATTTAGTTTATAAAGTTATCCACTGATAAGTTTCTATTATATATATATGATTAGTAAGGATGTTCATATATTCACAACTATATATTTTTTTAATGTTGCCATTTACGCCTATGTACATCTCTTTACATTATTCGAAAGTCAATACTCATTTTATGAATCCAATTTATGTTCTTACAGACAGTAATATAAAAATATATTTGCGATATTGTTTTTTTTTGTATTCGATAACAATGTATTTTTAAGATAATTTAGCTTATAGATAACACTTCTCTAAACACCTAATTAGTTTTTAGTTATTTATTGAGGAATGATGAATTGTCTTAAAGATTCTATTTATTATACACAACTAAGCATAATCTCTTATGTATATTTGATATGCCATGATAATTAAATGAGCTAGATTATAATTTATATACGAGGCAATCTGAAGTGAGTGAGTGGTTTCAAGGTCATGGCACCTATCTCAATGCCCAATGCTCACTTATGATCGGTTTACAGCGTATTTTAAGCAGCATGTTATAGTTGAGCGGTTGAAAAAGATGAAATTACTGAGATAATCCTTTATTTGTGATTACAGCGTTCAAATAACTGCCGTATATTGTACAGACTATTGTGACGATGTATTTTGATGTCATATATGTTGGAGGAAAAAGTTTGTTAGAACGGGGACTTTTTTCAATTGATCCCGATTGACGCTTAGGTAGGTTATGATAATTATTTTAAAGTGGATAATAAAAGCAACCTTTGCAGATGTTACTGAAGCCTTGGCAGTTCAGTGGTATAAGTGCTTTCGAGCTATATTGACAATGAAGATGACAAGCTTGAATCAGTCGTTTGAAGGAATCGGAAGAATCGTAAAACTCGCCGAAACAGTCTCTACAAAATACAAATTTAATAGAGGAAGAAGTGTTAGAGAAGACTGGGTAAGTGGCTCTTCTTTAAGTATACTTGACAGGTCTTCGGTATATGCGAAAGATCGTTTCAAACGAGACACTTCTAGCATGTGAGAAATAGACAGGCTACTATGATAATATTAATTATAGTAGAGTTTGTGCAGCCGGGTAACACAATATTCACGGACGCCTGGAGAGCATATCGATGGCCACCCAGGCTTGGTTACGTGCATCGTATTGTAGTTCACAAACCACATTTTCTATACCGCACCATGGCAACACATATCAATTATAAGAAAGCAATGTAGTTGAGGATAAAGGAATTTTTGAAACCATATCATGGCTACAGAGGTCGACTATTATGGAGTTACACGAATGTGTTCCCGTACCGTATACATTGCGAATTTAAAACTGAAGAGCCTCTTTTTAACCTTAAAAAGATTTTTAAACCATGTCAAAGAAGTGTATCCACTCTATATTTTTGGTTTTGTATTATATATTCTTGCTCAATACCGACTATTTTCTGATTGACTGAAATTCCTCAGGACTACTGAAAATTTATTAAAAAGGTCGTCCAAAAATTATAGTATAGGCGTTAAATGCTTATTATTGGTGGATTGTCTTGTATTTTAAGCAGCAATTTCTAGAAAATACTTTTGGATGCACTGTTCTAGATAATTTCTCATATGTCGATTTAATGGCTACATTACTTAGTTGATAACAGAGTGTATCCAATCATTATTAACACACAAACAGTCGTACTTCAATTGTATACAAGTTCGATATATTTTGCAGTTGTGTGATATTTATTCTGAACAAAATTTTATGTCTACTCTTCTATTTGGCCAGTTATATTCTCAACAATAAACAACTAGAATTAGATCATAGCTAAACAGAAGGGTAAAACCATGTGAAGTTTTTCTGAGACCTAGTGATGGTTTAATTGCGTAAAGATCCTGAGTAAAGGGGGTGTTTAAAATGAAATAGAAATAAGACTGTGTATAGGTTCACAGATGACAATAAAGCATATTTTTGGAATAGTTATTTTTATATTTGTTTTTACTATAATCAGTAAATAGTATAATGTGTGAATTAACTGTAGTGGAATGGTTCGGATTGTAGGCGTTTTGATATTATTTTAGTTATTTAAAGTAGACATATTCAAAACGATAGATGAACGTCTCAAATTTAATGCTAAGGTTGTCAGTTGAACAGTCTTAAAACAAAACAAAATAGCTGTTTACTGTCCCCTTATTTTCAGTGAGTTTTGATTTCAATTCGTTTGGTGATTGTACTTAATTTACAGTTTTTCTCTTCACCTTATCACTAGAACGTACATTTCAGCAGAAAACCAGATGGTAAACAACAATATAAGATGCAATGTATAATAATTAGACCGGGTGTGTTAGGTAATGTATCTGCTTGTTAGTTCTTATAGGTACAGTTAATATTGGGAATAATGAAACACTAAAAATTAGAAATTTAATAAATTTTTAAATATTCTAATTCTTGCTTTTATTTCTTGTCTGAAAATTTAGAATCTATGAAAGGATACAAACATACGTAGATCTTGTATACATTTGAAATAATTTCTGAATCACATACTTAAAATGAGGCCTTCAACTTATCCAAATTTGTAGTTCCAAACTTTGTATTTTATCAGCTGTTTTTAGTCAAAATCTTAGAGTGATTTTGTCACTCATTCATATTTAAGTTATTTAGTAATAAAACGAGTCTTGAAACTAATCAAACTGTTAAGCCATAGATAACAGATTAAAATCTACTACTGTCTGATCATTCTATTGAAATAAGAGTTTTAGATATTTTAAATAAATTTTTATGAGAGCAAAATCTATAAACTTACAATCTAATGAATTCACTTGGTGTTAATTACTTGTATCTTCCCATTGTTATTTAAGACTGCAATTGATCAGTCTCTTGTTGGCATATGTGCATCCTGTGCGGACTGCCACGATATTGACTAAAGTCTTAAGCTTTACAACCTGATGATATATATATATAACTTAATTAATCAACTTTCCTAACTTTACATCCTTCTATAACATTTATTTCTTTTGAGCAGTAATTTGTTTTCCAAACTTTCAAGCCTGTCAATATTATTTTCGATCATACTCTTTTGATCTTATTATTCTCTCTTACTAGCTGATGCAAAATGTGTTAACTAGAACAGATAAACACTTATAACACTATTCGATAATCATTATTAATAATCGATTTAAATGATTGATATTCCGATACATCAGTCAGTATTTATTATTCTAAATAACTTATTGTTCTAATAATTGTTGAAATACAGTAAATTAAACAATTACTTAGCGAGACTGGTAGGTCCTGGGTTCAAATCTCACGAGGCGGGGTCGTACATGCACACTGCTGAGGAGTTCCACAATAGGACGAAACGGCCGTCCGGTGCTTGCAGGTTTTCCATGGTGGTCCAGCTTCAATCGACTCATGATTTCAACTACTCAACTACTGAAATCTCCACAAAACCCCTTCTGATAATTACTTAGCTGTTTATTATTTAACTATTCTAATTAAATTATAATAAACTTTTATTATCATAATTATTGGTCAATATAACAGTACATTTATGAAAAATAATTAAACATTATAAGTGCAATATACATTGTTAAATTGCATGCGGTAAATTTTAATGATAGAAACCATTACTAATGTAAACTATTGGATATATATATAAACATGTATTATGTGACCCGAGAGTTGAATATTAATTATAACCTATTTGAAAAGATGTTAAAAGATTGAAATAAACATAATAATATATGGTGTCACATAGTGTCCTCATTTTGATTTAAGATGTATCAAATAAATTTTAATTTCAGATGAGGCTTGTACAAGTTATATTATTTATTGAAATATAGATGTCAAGGAAATGAGACCATTCAAAAGGATATTCCTGTTCTTATTAAGGTATTTTCAGCTTACATAACGGATTAACCATACAATAGAGTATTTCTTGTTGTTGACTGGCTTGAGATTTTCTGATAATTCTATTCATAAATTGTAAACAATTTGTATACTGAGTTATGTATCATATTCTTAACGTAATTGACATTAAAATTTTATAGTTGAACAATAATTCAGTATAACTATAGAATATTAACTTTATCATTATATGTATATTTTTTTATAAATTTCATTTCGTTTACTTTTATTATGAGTAGCATTTAATTGAGGTAGTTAACTTGAAATTAGATTGAAGCATTTCAAATAACAACTGTACACAGTAAAGAATAGTGAATATGTAAATCATAAACAATCATGTATTATCAGTATAGGGTTATGGAGATTGTTGATTTTCGATTAACATTATAAATCAATCAACCTTGGAGCACCATTTAAAACCTATGGTCACTGGACGGCCGTTTCATCCTAGTATGGGACCCTTCAGCAGTGTGTATCCATGATCCCGCCTCGCGAGGTTCGAACCCAGGACCTATCGGTCTCGCGCGCGAACGATTAACCTCTAGACCACTGAGCCGGATTCACACTGATGAGTAGTCCCGAACTAGAACGAAACGACCGTCCACTGCTCTCAGGTTTTCAATGATACTCTAACGTTGATTGATTCATGATCTCAGCCATGTGTTATATAAGAAATTCTTTAAAACGTCTTGATATCAATAAATAAGGTAGACAAATGAAGGTGAAAAAATATACTTAGGTGACTTTTGTGATAACCGTGTATTAGTTATTAGTCATTTTAACTACAAGGTGACTTATTAAAAACTAAGGAGTTATTCGATTGTAGTTTGAGTTATGTCAACAGTAAAAATAGAACTCTAAGCTTTCACATCTTTCATTGCGCTCAATAACGGCCAAAAACCACTAGACATTAATTGAAAATTTCAACTTTAAACTAACTAGTGATGAGTAAGCGATTATAATTTAACTAAGTGATTTTGTAGAAGTTACTATTACTTGGAGAGATTTATAGTGAAACTAATTTCTCAGTGAGATGGCTTCACTGTAAAATAATAGTCCTGTATAACTTATTATATAAAGTATTGTAATAGAAAGATTTTATTAAATGAAGTATATACTACTTACATATTTTGAATTTTATTTTAGAGATGGAAATCGATCAAAGAAAATTTCAAGATCGGTCGAATGCTCTTCTATAAAATCTGAATGACCTGGTGAAGACGTTTCAACAGATCATAAAGCGAAGAATGAGCGTTAAAAATTCAACTTTTTTTAAGATGATTAATTTTAATTTAGCACTAAAACAAATAAAGTTGCCGTACTATTAATGAAATTGAACATGTTCACCAAAGCAACAGAAAACGTTTTTTTGTCTTACATCAACGGTTTGCTGATCGGAACGCAATTTATTTTTAAACTAAAACATTTATAAACAGAGATGGATGGTGGACAGCGGTGAAATTCAGAATGTTCGTTTCGTCTTATTTCGGACGCGTCAGC
Organism: Schistosoma mansoni; assembly: GCF_000237925.1. NCBI lineage: Eukaryota > Metazoa > Platyhelminthes > Trematoda > Strigeidida > Schistosomatidae > Schistosoma > Schistosoma mansoni. The sequence goes on from NC_031495.1 coordinate 53,115,063, forward strand.
GGTATGTACCTGCACCCCAAAACTGATTTTTATTTTGAGGACTTGAACCCAGTACCATTCACTTTAAACGCCATTGCGTTATCCACTTAGCTACCGAGTCCAGATGGCCACTAGATTGTGCAATAGGAAGGAGTTTAACGTATTTTTGTATTGGTCGTTTGAATCTTCTCATTGATATTAAGAACGGTAATTTATCAGCCACTTATTGACATGTTCATCCTGTGCAGATTACTTTGATATTGTTTTAAGTTACGAGCACTGTAAGCAGAGACGATGCGGGGACATCCAACTGACGAGTCCCAAATGGGATGAAACTCGGGTCCTGGATTCTATTGTTAGCCACCATCCATCTTTGCTTATAATGGTTGTGACTTAAGGCAATATCGAGGCAATCAGCATAGGATACATATATGCCAATAAGAGACTGATAAAGTATAGTCCTAAATATCAATGGGAAGATCCAAACAACCAATACAAAAATGAACTGATCAATATTTGATTAGAATTTGTGAAGAGCTAAGTTGTCATATTTTTTACCGGAATTTTTGACATTGAGAATTAATATATCTGATAATGATAGGCTTTTAATAGTCAACTAACGAATAAACGGATTATTCAAATGAAACTTTATAAATTTTATGATCGAATCATCAATATGGCTCTGGTCCCTTGGTTATTAGTTCAAGCAACTAGTTGCGAGTTGGTTAAAAATAAAATTGAAACAATTCAACCTTCTATCTCTCACATTCAATCAATAGTCAATAAAGTTTGTTTTGTTTTGTTGAATTCTGAAAACTAGATGAATAAATTACAATTCTATGAAAGTTTTATTTATACCTTAATCCGGGAAATTATCATTTAAACTTATGAGATTAAACCAAACATAATGAAGGTAAAATTCCTATATTTTTTTTAAATACCGATAAAAATAATAAAGCTAACAACTCCTTACTCGACTGAAAACTTATAAGAAATAAAACTAGGGATTTGAATAAATTATAGAAAGCCTTTAATTTATTCTCACAAGGGTTATATTATCAGTTAGTCAATAAACACAGATCCTAGCATAAATGGGATCCAGCCAAAGTTATTGTACCATGTGAGCACAAGAAGATAAAGTTAATTAAATGACCAGCAAAAATGCAAGACTATGATAATGTTATTGAACTGAAAATGATTAAACATTAATAGTTTTGTTTGAATAAAAGGATTTTAAAGTTATGTGAGAGAATATTCAAATTCAAGGCAAAAATAAATAACGAATGCTTTTGCACGACTGTAACCGATTCGGATTCATTTCACTAGACATCTCCAGTCACTAACAGTAGTTATCCTTAGGAACCCAACACCATAGTCTCGGTCTGTCAACATGGCTTAACTTGAGAAGCTCTACTTTTCTTCCAACCTATTCCTCTTCCAACTAGAATCGAATATTGAGATACGTGATGGTTGAAGATACGTAACAAATACCACAATCAGCTTAGTCAGTAGAAAATTCCCAATATCTCGAAATGATTAACCATCTTTTCCTAACACTAAGTCTAACATCAGTATTGTCTATTCAGTTATTTCACGATACGAGAGGAATTCTGGGAGGTCATCTATAATCAAATACTTAAAACCTATATATTCTGCTTTCACTGACCATGCTTCGCAGCCATAAAGTAATACACAGTGAATTAAAGTACAGTCCGTCTTCATTTTCATTGAGAAACGGACATCTTGCTTGCATCACGTGTTGGTGAAAGTTAGAGAATTCGTCGCGACATTTCATCAGCTACCAACGCACAATGATTGATGAGAAATTCAAGATAAGTAAAGTTTTCAGTGCAATCTACCATTCTAATCCAAGTGATCAATTTAGAGGATAATGTAGACTAGTTTTGAAGTAATATTTTACTTTTAAAAGGATAGTGATATTCCAGACGTGCTTGAGCTTTTGCTCAAACGACACTAAACTTTGTTATTGTCTTTAACAAATAGGATTATGTCATCTGCCTACTCCAGACTAATACGTAACTTTCCAAGAACTAGATCAATCTCTAAAACCGTAGGCGGAGGAAGTGTTGTTTTCACTGAGATGTCTGTGGTGAGATGAGCTAAAACCTAGGAAGTTGTATAGCCCAGAATAACGACACTTGAGTTTGAGGCGATGAATATTTTTTGTCACTTTCATCTTGACTATTGGTATTCGAGTAAAGGCCCTTCACAAGATTAACATACTTTTGGAATACATCTTTTAGGAACAAAAACACCAACAATACCTCTCTGTCGACAGATTTTAGTGTTTTTTCATGATATGATACGTGACTAAAATAAGTCAGTATTTATATCTGTCAGAGTGCAGACGTTTGATACATACGCCCATACCCAGGTCCAAAACCGCTTCGCTTTTATTTGATGTTCTACCTGCAAGTTCTATGCAAAGGTTGAAAGAATACAAGGGGTAATTTTATTTGGTTAAATTAATTCTTCTGTGAACTCTATCTAAGACCCTAATAGGGTTCCTTTCGGCCTCAAGCCCGGAAGAAGGAGGATTGGGCGTGGAATCCACGATCCCATCCCATGGGGAAGGGCCCTGTTAAAAGTTGTAAGTCAGAAATGTCATTTATTTTGTAGTTACCACAAGATGATCTTAGACCATTCTTAATGCTGAAACTGAAATAGAGCGAGGCCGGTTATATGGGATCTGTATCAGCCATCAAACTATACCTGGTACCTTAGTCAACGTAACTGATAACACTCGATCACCATCTTTCAAGATTTCTAGAATAAAAACAACCAAGTCCTCATGTTATTTCTTCTTTTTAGTTTGATATAGTCTTTTAAACTCAGGTAAGAGCTAGGGAGCTTACTTAAAAGTTAAGTAGTTGAATTAAAGCATTCCATCTAAACAATAAATGCTACGTATTGGAAAATAAACTTCATCTTATTAAAATCTAAAGTTTAGATCTTATTTTGATGTAGGTTTGTTATCTGAGCTGGATGGTTTGGTCGTGGAGCTTTCATCGTCCTTCTGAACTACGTCATCACCACAAACTTCGGGTAGAAGTGAAGCGTTTGGATTTCTCCACATGTAATTCACAGCTTGTCCTGTGCACCTCGATGTTGATTGGTTCTTATTGAGGTCATAAGAACCAATCAACACTTCACTTCTACCCGAAGTTTGTGGTGATGATATCGTTCAGAAGGACGATGAAAGCTTTACGACCAAACCATCCAGCTCAAATAACAAACCTACATCAAAATTCAATCACCTGAGCTACAAATCTTCTACACCATCTTAGATCTTATCTTATATTAGAAAGTGGAATAGATATTCATAGAAAACAAAATATTTCCTATAAAAAAAAGATATTTTTGCAATGATACATTTACAAAACTTTTCCCATTGACAACTATATTGATCAATATATTTTAGTAAAGAATATTTAATCAATTCCTTTCACTCATAAATTATGAAAAGAATATGCAATAAAAGAAAAAAATATTGACAAATGGGATTTTTTTTTCTTCCAAAAAAATTGACTTTTCTTTTTTTTGTTTGTTTATTAAATATTTGAAACCATTTCAATGTTCTTCTTTTAAATGTCAATGAAAAATCTTATTAAGGATTATTTTATTTGTTTGAATGTCTGATTATAAAAAATCGAATAGAAGATGAATGTTTACAGAAAATCAGAAAATATGGATCATACGGGCTTTGTTTTATTTTATTTAAACACATAAATAATGGTACGAAGGAGCTATGATACTGCCCGAGTGCCCAAACTGAAACAGGCAGTTTTCTTAGGGGGCTACATTCGTAGCCTTTGACCTAAAGATCTGATCCACAAGGCAGTGGGGCATCGTAAGGAGACGTAGTTTCATGTTAGCTGGTGACTAACGATTGATTCATACGCCATTTGTTCCTTCAGCATACTGGAGAACATGTGCACCATTGGTTTGGAATCAGGGTTTTCCAACTGGTCTAGGTAGACTTTCTGTGTCCACCAACTCGGTTAAAGCGCCGGACATTCACTTTTCATCCTCTCAATTTTGTGAACAACAGTAATGCTACAAGAAGGCAGTGAGTAGGACTTCCCTGACAGAAACTATATATGCGTGGCCAAATTAGAGCATTTCGAGAAAGAGAGTGGACTCTTCACACTCTCGGGCTTAACTTAAAAATACTGAATTCAATTACAAATCGCATAGAAATAAACTAACTATTCAATGTTGTATATATTTCACAAATGAATATTTATATTGAATTCACTTAGTATTGTTTGTTTTTATCTTTCCTTTGATGTTTAGGACTCCAACTGGTCAGTCTCTTATTGGCCATATGTGAATACTGTGAGTATTGCCTCGATATAGCCTTCATTCATAAGCATTATAAACAAAGATGGATAGTGGCTAGCAGTGGAATCCAGGAACTGCGTTTCGTCCTATTTGGGACTCGTCAGCTGGATGTACCTGCATCTCAGAGTTGATGCTCACTCTGAGACTCGAACCCAGTACCGTCCGCTTCAAACGCCATCGCGTTATCCAAATAGGACGAAACGCGTGTCCTGGATTCCACTACTAGCTACTATCCATCTTTGCTTATAATAGGTTTTATAGTTTTAAAAGTTTTATCCATAAAATTTTGTTTCTTAATTATTTAACAAATAGAGCAAAAAAATATTTTTTATTTCATATCATAAGATTTTGATGACTGAACTATTATTTAACATAAGTCATTAAACACTATCAGGGTTGAATGGAGAATGTTGGTGGGCGGCCTATGCTCCTTTACGAGGGGTAACATGCGTAAGTAAGTAAGTAAGTACTTAACACTATACAATGCTAAATGTCAGAGTATATGTAATGATAACTGTTCTTCATTAAAATAAGTGTTTATCGCATTTAATACTGTGGAATAATCTATCTCATTCTGTTTGTTTTTTTGTATAGATCGCTACTACCGAAAATTTCAGAGGGTATTTGATGAAACGATATGTTTGTCTATGTACCGACCACTTTCTAATTCCAACTTTCTAATTCGTTTAAACTATTTAAATATATATTCTGACAAAGTTTTCATTCTTTCTATAAATAATGGCAACATACTTCATTAACTATTTCTTTTCTTCTTTTCTTTTTTCTTTTTAAGTGATCATTGAAAACGTTTTATATGCATGCGTATTATACTGTCCTTTTAAGGTCATGAATTGTGTTGTAAAAGTGAGGAAAAAAAAAGAACTCGAGTCATTAATTAATAATTCTTAGTTTGAAGGTCAAGTAAATTGGGAATATAGTTTACTTCTTGTTAATTCACCGTAAAACATTTTTATAACTATCATTATTGAATTCGTTATTATCCAAGAAAATAGAATATATTGCATCAGAAATAAATAACTGTATAGAGTTAGGTTACTGTTGTTCTCATTATTATCTAGTAGATTCTATTAAAGTTTACTATGATTTATTTATCTGTGAACAGTGGTTACTGTGGACAACGGTGTTTTGATTTTTAGTTGTTTTATGTGAAATCTTTTTTTATTTCATTCACTTTGACCTGTAATTTGAAAATAATGCATAATTAAAATACAATGATTACATTAGCATTTTAGTTTGGAATTAGGTACACGAACCCGGGAGTGATATTTAACATTTTGTTTGATGAATTTAAAACGAATTTTTATGTGAAAGGGGTTTTGTAGAGATTTAAGTAATTTTATGTAGTTGAAATCATGAGTCAATTGAAGCTAGACTACCATGGAAAACCTGGAGATATCAACTCATTGAAGACATTGGTGAATGGTTGCTCAATTTCGTGAATTGATTGAAGTTAGACACTAACACCGTTGGATGCCAGCTCAGTGGTCTAGTGATTAGGCGCTCGCACACGAGACTGATAGGTCATGGGTTCGAATCTCGTGAAGCGGGATCGTGGATGCGCACTGCTGAGGAGTCCCATAATAAGATGAAACGGCCGTCCAGTGCTTCCAGGTTTTCCATGGTGGTTTGGTTTCAGTTGACTCGTCACTACAATTATATAAGGTTTTTATCTCACCGTTTCTATGAATGTAGTAAACTAATTGATAGATCACAAATTTTTAAAGTTTTTGAGAAAATTTCCAAAAAAATATATATTATGTAGATGAAAATGTCTTTCAATATTCGAAAAGACTTTCTTGTAATCCAATTCAATTTATTTTAATATGGCAATATTATTATACTTGAGATTATTAAGATTAATATTACTGATAAATTGGAGTTGATTAGAAAATAATTTCATTTGTCTATTATGTTTACATATGTACAAGTTTTGATAAAGTTGACAAGAATTGTTTCTGACAATATAAGTCTTAATTACATTTTCATCTTAATTCAATCTTTTTTCGCCAAATTTTTCGTACCTAATTTTTTTGTTAGAAAAAAAAGGATGCGTTTGTTAACCAGTTTTTATGTTCATAATTGAAAGCGTGAGTCAATTGAAGCTAGATCACCAAGGAAAACCTAGAAGCACTGGACGACCGTTTCGTCCTATTGTGGGACTCCTCAGCGGTGCGCATCCACGACTTCGCCTCACGAGATTCGAACCCAGGACCTACCCGATTTTTAATTTTTTTTCTTCGGAATCCTTGTTTTATATTAATTAAGACAATATTTCGGACATCCATATGATCATACAAACTTGCACTTCCATCATTAGAAATAAAGAAAATATAACTGATTAGCAGAAAGGTAAGTAGGACATTATAGTACTAGTCTATATACTTTCTAAACAATACATCAAATACATGCAAGTTTCCTGGTTATAAATTTATTCATATATTTTTTAGTTAGGGTTTTCCATAATTGAACATTTTATTACTTCAATTAAATTATATATCAGTTTATTCTTGACTGAACTTCTCTAGCATAGTTACAGACAAAAAATTTCACTGTTAAATTTTCAATAATTAAAACCCTAGCTATTTATCTTCTTTGTTATCAACATTGATATGAACGCATTACTTCTTGGTGAAATAATTTATAAGCTTGATTAAACTTGACTAATCGGATATATATAATTTATTCTTTTGGTTAAATTTACTGGATTTTTATCGCTTATTTTAATATCTAGTGCAGTAAAAGAAATTCTAATTATATGTCTTCTAAAACATCATATTAGTCTATATAACTGCAATTTATTATGAAATAAGAAGAATTAACGGTTATAACTGTCCTAATAATATCTTTCACTCCGTGCATATGATCAAATTTAGGTAGTTCTATCTTAATTTTGACCAAAGTATTGATGTTACTTAATATTAAAAACTAATTCTCAGACTATATACATAACAGTTCTAACGAAAAACCGACATAGAAATTGAAAAGCTACACTGTCCACATTACATGTGATTTATATCTATTTGTAGGGTTAAACACTATTCTAAAAGTCAAGTTGATGGATAAAGGTGAGAATAATAAAAGAACTAAGAATCCTGACTATAAGATCACTAAATTCATACATTTGATAAGTTATCGGATTTTTACTTCAGATCAGTTAGTCTGTGCTCTGTATTTTATGATTATATATAAACGTCGAATACATATATATCCTTTTATCTAAGCCACTTAAAGATGGCTTTCAACAAGAATTCTTTTGTTGTTAAATTGTTCAAGTAAAATATCCACCTTTCTACCCAAAATATCAATACAATACCAATATATTGAAGCCGGTTACTTGTTCTCTGACACTAAGTGGTACAACAGAAGTTTCCGATGGAAAATAAAATTGAAGCAAAATATTAAAAACATATGAGGTGCCGACATAATGTACAATATATTTGTCGTTTCTATAAGTGGTCATAAGATGAATAACTTTAGTTGATGACTATCCTTTGTAAATTGAGTTATATTTGAACAGGTTTATAAATTCATCAAGTTGAGTTGACAACAATAGACATTATCATGTTATAAGAAAACACAATATAGATAACCGATATGCTAACTCTCCACATTTTTTACGAGGACACATAGGTATATATACACGCGTATATCGTTATATATATGTACAGATAGACAGTGCGTGAATTAGAGAAAAAAGTCACCTAAATATTTTAAATATCATGACTCTATTTAACATAAAAGAACACTGTTATAGAATTTTACTTGAGAAATCTAATGGATGCAATGAGTTTTGTAGAGAATGTTCCTTTTATTAGACATAATTAATCATTTGATTTTCAAAATTAGCAATTTGTAGTGAATCAATAGTATTCTGGAGAATATACTACTTTCCTAATGTTCTAGTAAAATAAAGTTTTCATTCAAATAAGTTTGAAGTTATAGATTTCTCAAAACTGCTTGCAGTACCCGTGATCTGTTTATTCATAAATTATTATACCATCCCATATCCTGTATGTCATTATCTTACATTAAAGTTACTTGTGGTAATTGACATTCGGATTATATTTTTTTCTTAGAAATCAAACGATTATGACTTAAGTTTTCTGATTTTACAGTGCTACCACACGCTTTAATTAACCTAATTACACTGTTACATTTTATAAGTCTATATAATCAACAGTCATCAAATAATGTAGTTAATTGTTTAGCCCAATCGGAGATCTCATGCATAACGAAATTGTCTCACAAACTAAACGACAAACCTTTACGAACAACGCGACATGCTAATCTTACATGTTTGTGGATATAAATATATATGTATATATGTAGACACAGTGACGAACTACCACAGCTAGATGATATAACATAAATACAATAAATCATAAACATTCATTCGAATAAAACCATAAATACAAACAATGTCGGACAATCAACTCGATATTCTTTTTTTTTGCTGTTGTCGTTGTTGCTTAAAAGAAAACAAACATGATAAAACAAAACATTTTAAGAAGGAAAACATACAGATAAATTAACATTTTTCAAATCTCTTCTTTCTGTTCTGATCAAGTTTAAATATATAAATATAAATTTATATAATAGTTATCATCAGTATGATCGTTGTTGTCACTGTGATTATTATTATTATTATTTTGATTGTCTTTACTGTGCATAGATATTTTATTTTTCAAGACAGACAGAAACAGATTCACAAAATACAGTTCATTCAAAAGAGTAAGGTATTTTTTTTCAAAAAGGGAGGGAACATAGGAAAAAATACAAATACTTAAGGGTTTTTTGTCTTGTCCAAGAAAGTAAACGTATAGTGATAATAATAGTAATGATTATTAAGGCATGCCTATATATATATATATATATATATATATAGTAATAATACCCAGTTATGAATATCATTCATTGGTTTATTGATTGATTGAGCGAGTAATTGATTGATTTTACTTATCAATCGGTTAATTAATTAATTAGTAAGTTATCATAATAATAATTTTTATGCATGGATACGATAAAATTATGCAGAATAATTACAGATATTTCATACATATTTCTGAAACATTAGGAGAAATATGACTAGTTGTTTATCATTTCTCTTAGATATAATCTTGAATATCTATTTTTTTTGTAAATTTTGCGCTTCAGTAGATTGTCATAAGGGTTGTTTACATGTAATTTATCATTTCATTGTGTAATATACATTATATATATATATATATATATATATATATATATATAAAGATGTATTAAATAGTGAAAGGTTCATTAATGAATAGGGGGGAATGAGATTTTTATGAGCCAATGAAATTGATTTAAGTAGAAATAAGTAACATAATGAACTTTTCTCTATGTTTTTCTTTTTAAAAACTAGATTTCATTACATATATCAATATTACTACTCATGTTTAGGCTGTTGTTACGATGGCAATAAGTAACTCATTGAACTGTTGTTTTTTGCAATGTTAATTTATTATTCCTTTCTATAGTCAGAATTGAACAATTGAAATGAACATTGATTTGATAGAACTAAATTATGTGCAAAACAATAGATTAATTCCGGTTTTATAAATCTTCAATTATTATCATACAGATTAATTTAATTATCATTGTTTAAATTGTTTTTCATTATATATATATTAGATTGTCATTTTAACAAAATAATCACAAATTGGAAAAGAAAAAGTTAAATTAATCAATATGAATGAAAATGAGAACCCAAAGAAGTAAGTTATACCAAAATAACTTCAGAAGATAACTTGTCAGTTATTAGGTTTGTAATTTGACAAGAAGGGGAAAAAAGCGATATCATCATTAAACAAATAATACATTTACATTTGTAATTGGTGTACTATACAATATGAAAACAGAAATACACATATTCATTGATATTTGTGTGTGCGTAGGGTAGATTGAGAAAGCATTGGATAATTCAAGGGTATACGTAATCATGCTTGATTTCGCCGAAAACAAATAATAATAAATAAATAAAAATAAAAATAATTGCTGTCTTTCACATGTTTTGTTTGTTTTTATTATACAAAATTACCGCATAAAAATCAACAATAGTAATAATGGAAGGTAAGTGAGCAGTGATAATAAGAAGGGAAAGTTTTAGTAAACATGTGATGCAAAAAAGAACGAGAATTAGAAAACAAAAAACTGGGGGCTTAGAAACACATTTTGATTGTTAAAAACATATTTCCGAGTGATGATAATTCAAATCTTTAAATGTAACGATTTAAAATGAAATTTTTTTAGAACCACATGAGTGTAGACACATACAATGACACATAGAAACACAAATTACATAGAATAACAGACAACAAATAGAAACACCATTAGTCAAAAAGAAAATGGAAGGACAAAGTGGATAAGATTTAAGTAAGAACGTGAAAGGATAATGAATGAAGAAGAAAAAAATAGATGTGATGGATAGAAATTGTAAAAACCAAGCGATAAACATGCAATGCAATAAACGAACATGAAACATTAACTCCGATTTTGGGCAATGAATAACGTTGGGATACTTTATTTGAAGTAGTTTGCATAAAACAGAGCGAAAATTAAACGTGTTCATTGCTTTTTCGAATTCGATAAAAGTGCGCCAACATATATATATGTTTGCATACCGATTAAAGAGATAGATATTACGATTTCACTGAGTTATTAATATAATTTATTTTTTATTTTAATTTTATTTTTAGGTCATGGAGATTACATTAGCATATGGAGGAAGAATAGCAGTTGGAGGTAAGAAGACTGAGAGGGGTTGTGATAAAGGACACTCACCTGGAGATAGATAATAACCAGGTAAGTAAGCATAGGCACTTGGTTGACGTGCTGTAATCGGAGATGTTGCTGTTAATGTATATGAAGCAGCTGCTGCGGCTGCAGCTGCCGCCGCAGCTCCATTCAACTGAGCAGGAAGAAAATGTGCTAAAATAATTTAAAAATATGAGAGTAAAGTATTTATCAGCCTAACAGGATATCATGAAATCACTTTTCAAAAAAGTATATATAAATACATCAAATCTTAGGAAACCAATCCATTGTTCCTAGAATATACAACTGAACTGTTTTCGTTCTGAAGGTGAATTTAAGCTTAATTTTATGTTACTTGTAAGGTCAATATGTTACACAAATACAACACATTAGTAGTATAAATTTAAAGATCACTATACATTTGATACAACTGTTATTGATGAATTTAATATTGTAATGTGATTAAAATTGTTATATTATATGGTTGAGATCATGAATCGATTGAAGCTAGACCAAAATGGAAAACCTGAAAGCACTAGATGGCCGTTTCGTCCTATTGTGGGACTCCTCAGTAGTGCGCATCCACGATCCCGCCTCGCGAGATTCGAACTCAGGACCTATGTTGTATTTCCTTATGCTTATTTACTAAAATAGCTGAATACAGATTCATTTAATACATTTAAGTTATATAAAATGGATATCTAGATTGAATTTAATGAAAGCGGATCCAATTTTGTAAAAACTGAATAAAAGTTAATCGAAAATACTTTCTTGAATGAAGTAAGAATTTCACTTAACAAGTAAATGACTTGAGAATTAAAACAAAACAAATTAATCCTGTTAAGTTAATCTATTATGTTTTCTTAGAAAGGAATTGGGTAATTTTATCACCAACTGTAGTATGATTATTACTATGCCATTATATGATATTGATGAATAAAACATAATAATAAGAGTAATAAAGATAGGATATTAAGGATAAAAGTGATAACTTACAAATTGGAGCACGAATAAATTGATGTCGTTGCTTAATCAAGGAGTTATTTGTACTCATCACTTCTTTTGGAACAGCCTTTTTAGCTTCAACCTATCAGAAATTAAGTTTTTGTGTTTGAAATTAGGAAAAAGAAAAAATAAATATTTTCATTGAAGAATTTAACCAAAAGGCAATAAATAATCGGGGTTTTCTTTTCTTTTCTTGAAATATCGTTAATAAAAATTACATAGGCTTGTACAATGAAATGTGAATGTTTTTTGTTTATAATTTAATATAAATACTGAATTTCAACTGATTAGTTATCGATAAAAGGATTATTTTGTGTGTGTGTGTAATCCGTTGTCTGAACTTAACAATCAAAATATATAGCAGATTTATTTTATTTTATTTAAACATATAAATATTGGTACAAAGGAGCACCAGATATATATGCGCCACACAAATCTCATTTGATTTGTGTGAGGGCTGTGACACTGCCCGGGTGTCCAAACCGAAACAGGCGGTTTTCTTAGGGGCCACACCCGGCGCATTTGACCTAAAGGTCTGATCCACAAGGTAGTGGAGCATCGTGAGGAGATGCAGATTATTTATGATGTTATCTTTTTATCCTTCTATAGACATATATTTTTCATATAACTGTAAATACAAATGTACAGCTTAAGTAAATGAATTCGTCGTAAAGAAAATTTTCTTTGCTGAATTCTCTTTATTCTTATTCAATGACAGAATGGGTTATTTTAATTATCTACAGTAGATTAGTTTTTAGATAAAAGAAATTTCTGGAATTTGTTTATTATAAATTCAATGAAGTTGTTATATTATTATTGCTGTTCTTGATGGTATTACATTTTCATGCATGAATCAAACACATGTCAGGAGTGTTATAGTTGTTCGCTGATAGTAATGAATGATTTCGTACAATCCCTGTAGGAATTATAAGTGAACCTAAATACATGAACTACTGGATAATTACTTAATAACTTTACAGTGTTGTGATTGATTACAAGCATACAGCTGATAGGGAATGATTTAACAAAACAGATTCGAACTAGAGAGATTCATATCTTAATGTGCATTTGATATGAAATTATTATCCAACTGGTATCAGTACATGATAGAAATAATCTTTTAAATGATTTATACGAATATTCGTCAAGATTAGGACGAATAGCTTGACAAAAAATTGGGCGCCGAGTATAGAGAAGTCATCATATGTGAAAATTATATTCCAAATAATCTCAGCGATTAAATGTATTTAATTTTCACGAACCACGTAAATAAATATTTTGATTCAATGAATTGAGAAAAACCACTTTTGTAAGCATAGCGCAACGCTCTGTCTTACAGAAAAATGAATTCTAAAGTGTTTATTAGAATATAACTTATTTCATAGAATTATGAATATACTACCAATATGATTAAGTATCAGCATATTTAACTACTTCGTACTGGTGATGTAAATTATTCGTCATACATATTTTCACATGGTAGCAATTAGGATTATCCCATTTGACATGCTTTTATTCAGGCAGAAATTTTAATACCAGACTATTTGTTTGCATACAGCAATGTTACAAAGTGATAAGTGAATTTTATTTTGGAGCACAAAATCAAGCATTTATAGTCATATTTCATTTAGTTGGGATCACGAGTCAACTGAAGCTAGACTACTATGGAAAAAATGTAAGTACTGGACGGCCGTTTCGTCCTATTGTATGACTCCTCAACAGTGCACATCCACGATCCCGCCTCGCGAGAATTCTTACAATACATCAATAATTACTACTCAACAACTATATTTCCGAGACTATCATGTAGAAATATTGCTGAGGTTAAAACACAGACAAAATGTATGCCATTATAATTAAGTAATGTTTTTGTCCACATAAATTTGTCTTTGTCACAATTGTTTCAATAGAGTTTGCCGTTTACTTCAGGAAAGAATGTTGAACAACGTTTGATGACATATATGATTATACCGGGAACTCATAGCATATCAAAAGAAACTCAATACCTAAATCAACCAGAAAGTCTTCTTTTAGGTCATGTACATCTAGATTTATGATTGAATCGGCAAGAATTTAACAACTTTTAATTATGGGTTTGGATGATTTTACCATAACATGAACCTGAGAGGAGTTATGGTTACCCACATCTAATTTTGAGTAGAACTGAAAATATTCATTCATTTTATTCAGTAATGATCGTCAGCGGGATATAGGTTGTATTTGAGTCTGTTCTTTGCGAAATTGTGTTGGAGCACTCTGATAAACTATTTCCTAACCAATTAGCGCCAGTGAAATCATAGGGAAGACCCTTGAATCTTCTTTTGTAAAAGATATAAATATACTAACTTTTTTTTATTGTGATTCCTACTTTCATTCAACCTTGTTTAATTAGAATATAATTACGTTCCTGTTCAACCGTGTTCTGATTTAGGGACTTGTCAAGCCAAATAGTGTGTAAGAAAACTTAGCGAAAAAAGTGTTTGGATCATTAAAAAAAGAACTCATAACAAATGATAATGAATATCAACTTCATAGAGTTTCGCTTTGTATTCATAAATCATTTCTGTTAATCTTAAGCATTATCTGATGACGTCAAAATTAAAACGTCGATTTTTTGGCATATGCATTTTTCGGTCAATTATGCAAATAGATAAGAAATACAAATGAATAATTGTTTAAAGTGACAGTGAAAACAGAAAATGAATTCTAATAGCATTACATATAAGAAGTAATTTAAGATTGTTATCAGAAAGGGGTTTTGTGGAGAGTCCCACAATAGGACGAAACGGCCGTCCAGTGCTTCCAGGTTTCTCATAGTGGTCTAGCTTCAATTGACTCGTGATCTCAACTACATAAAATTTAAGATTGTTTAAAAAAACTCCCATTGTTACTTCCACATAAAATCTCAACTATACATTAAACAGTATTTGTTTAATTTTAATACTGATTCTAATGACTATTAGCGTGTGTGAGTATGATCAAACCAAATAAATGGAACTATGTGTTAATCAGTAAAACTCCTAATCCATCCTTTCTTCTGTCTTTGCAGCTAGTTAGTATTACAATTCCTTACATAAACAATATATAATAAGGTAGGGTATTTGGACCTGAACTTAAGTCAAAGTGTGATTTTATCAACCAATCCCTTATACAAATTATTGACTAATTTTGGTGTATTCTTTCTATTTATATGAAATTCCAGAACATATCGCTAAAATTAATGAGGAGACAAGTCAGATATTTTGTAGTTTATTAATGTTATTTACCTGTCATTGCTGTTAATAATACTGACAATTGAACTTATTACTCTAAAATTTAAGAGGCAAAATGTTATTCTACAGGACATAAAACCAGTTGAGAAGTAATATAAGAGTAGTGACTAGTTACATTAAGAATATGAACTACTGAAGCTTCAAAAGTTAATGCATTACTCTAGTGATAAAAACATTATTAGGTGATTTCCAGAAGTTGCCGTCGTTTTAATCACTACGATGATACAAGTCTGCATGATATGTGGTAATGTAACTATTCTGATCTAGATTTCATTCAATAAAGTTTTCATCCTCTTAATTATTTCGGGCGATCACATTGTAAAAACAGGTGATTAGCTGATGATCGTAAGCCTTTATATTTTAAGTACTTTATTTTTCATAGATTGACTAACTTTGAGAAAATTGCTAAATTTGATTCAAATGAGAAAGATTAAATAAGTTCATTTTATCCTGAAAAACTTATTCCAAGAAAGATCCTTGAAAATGTATTGATGTATAAAAGCTCAAAGTATATATATATATATATATATATATATACACGAATTCAATATAAAAGTGTGAAATTCACAAAACATTTATGGCATAATGCAATTTATTTTCGGTCAAGGTCATCTCATTTGAATATTCAGCCGAAATGTATTTATTCAATTGTATCCAAGCAACGAGAATATAAACTTTGCGAAATTATGAATAGATGAATTGAAATTGATTTTGTAAAAAAATGTGAACAGTTTGATTAGATACGCGTTTATTTCACTATAATTATGACTTATACATAAGTTTATAAAGATTATGAATAAGCATTACATACGAGTATAATGCCTAGATTCAATGGTTTCTTCTAACCGCTCCCAAAGACTTTACACGCTATGCAAAATAAATATCGATTTGGTTATTAATTTTTTTTTAATGACTTTTCTGCATGGTAAATAATGAAGTTAATTTTCTCAGATGTCATAGAGCGACATACTTTTTTAACTTTTCACTAAAAATCACGAATCCAAACTAGATAACAGACTTGAATGAATCACTGAATAATTGTCTTTATAATGCTCTTCACCATAGTATCATTTTAACCTATATGTTAGTTATATATAGTATTGTGGTGTGGTCTACTTATATCCTCACAAGTAGTATATGGTGATGGTCAGACATAGAATGTATTTTGGCAGAAGACTGATAAGGAAAGAACTGAAATGAGGCGCAATCGGTATGAAAATACATAAACAATGAAATTAGAGAAGATGGATTGATATTTGCAGAAGAAACAGTGAAGATTGAGACAATTGGTTGTTATTTTGCAAATTAACTGTTTGCTGTATGGTTATCAGATCTTAGTAAGATAGTTTGTAATTTGTACTTAAATACATTCAAATGTCCCCACTAGTGTTGTTGTTCACCACAGTATATCTATACATCAAAAGATTGAGTTAAAACAAAAAATAACCACAAATATCTAGTCATGAACACAAAATAAATCCTTTTAATCAGTTGAAACGAATCATATTCTTCTTTATAAAAGAAACAAAAGAGTCATTACCACTTTTCTATATAGTAAAACAATACAATAAGATACAATAAGTATAAGGAAGACAAGTAACCTAATAAATAAGGGACAAAAAGGCGAATAGAAAACATAAGAGAAACAAATCAAAAACAATAAAGATTTTGAAATAAAAGCAACATGAATGACATATAGATTCATAGTTGAAAAAAACATATATATAGTATAACAATATTACCTTTCATTCTATCTTTATGTCTTATCATGAGCTTGTCCTTAGATGAAATAAATGCCAACATTTTTTCTGTCTAGATTTTAGGGTCAGTCGACTGAATTTCTGCTAAGTTTTTTTCTTTATATGAACATACATATATGTATGCTAACTCTGATGTTCATTGTATATAGGTTTGTATGCATATACCTACCGATTTATAAATTATAATTCCCTAATGTTTGTATAGTATAGTTCAAATCGATAAAATAGTTTTTTAATAAAGTAGAACTTTTTTTCTTCGTTTGAACCACATCATAATGATGAAAAAAATTGAAAAATGAGATCTCATATTTCTTAAATTTATTAAATGAAAACAGAATAATTGATTTTTATTACAGTTATACATTTGCATTTCTTATGCCTTGGTAACTATTTTGTTATTTAGGCCGTTTAAGCTCAGGTAAATAACTTTCAGTTCATTACTTATACCTAACTATATTTCATGAAAACAGACTAATATTAAAACAGTAGTCAGCTCATTGAAATAATATGATCACAGATGAACTTGTCTAAAGCGTAACAACAATAAGTTGAAGAGATTTTTCTATAGTCTTTAGTGTGAACTAAAATATACAAGTACTATGTCGAAAAAGGTCCAATAACATTGTGGAGTAAATGAAATTAATAATGAAGTATAAAATAATTCTATCATGTAATTTTCAGATAACAACTAGATCGATACAGTTAATCGTAATTAAGCTCAAGATGTGGCGTAAATATGTATCATTTCGGATTAGTTCATCTTACATCACCACTGTGAGAAAATATTACTGATAAGAATACCAGAACAGATAAGGTAAAGAAATGAATGAAGTTGGTCTTATCAAAATCATAATTTAAAGGGAAACCGATAAACTAATGAGGCTTCATGGTTATTAAAATTTTCAGGCTTTGTTTTTTGACTGGTGTTCAAAGCTATGCTCATCTAGTTCTTCAGTATCGATCTATTTCTACCAATCATGTTGTCATGTGTCGATATATCTCAACATGTGAAAGATGGTGGGATGTTAAATGATATGAATTAGTCAAAGAAGTCAATCCTGATTGACTTAGATTTTGTGCTAGTTACTATTTTATAGTACGGCATGACTGTAATTTCGAAAGAACTTTTATTTCCTATGGGTTTCAAATTAACATCACCTAACGTCACATTGTGAGTAAGACGTTATTAATGTGCTATTCGGAATACTCACACCGGATTATTAGTTTTTTGTCTTGCTTGATTAATTGTTATGTGTAATGTTAACGTTAGTATAGAAAAAGTTTGAATTCAAAAATGTGTAAGTTTAGTTAAAAATATTCGAGTAGAAAAAAAAAACAAACTAATATGAAGTTTGAAACTTACCATTTTATTATGCAAATCGTGAAAATGAATTTCACAAACTTTTTCAGCTGATTCTTCTGATTCAAAAGTAACAAATCCAAAACCTGAAAAATATTTCATATAGACTTAAGTGAATTTTCTTTCAAATTCTATGATTATTTACAAAATAGAGTATTTGTTTATTTATTTTTGTTTTAACGAAACAATTATTAATAACTTAAATTCACTTAATGTTGTTTACTTGTATCTTCCCATTGTTATTTAAGACAGCCATTGATCAGTCTGTTGTTGGCATATGTGCATCCTGTGAGGACTGCCTCAATATTGCTTTAAGTCACAAACTTTATAAGCAAAAATGGATAGTGGTTAGTAGTGAAATCCAGGACGCGCGTTTCGTCCTGTTTGGGACTCGTTATCTGGATGTACCTGCATCTCAGCGTTGATGTTCACTCTGGAACTCGAATCCAGTACCGTTTAGTGATAACTTATCTTTATATTTCAAGTGAATATTAGAAGCTGGTTCTAATATTACGTATTAAAATATTGTACATTTACAGTTGTAACTAGTGTCTTTACAAATTAATTTGAAATTTTATAGTTGGATTCATGAGTCGATTGAAGCTAGACCATCATGTAGAACCTGGAAGCTCTGGTTGGCCATTTCGTCCTATTGTGGAACTCCTCACCAGTGCGCATGCACGATCCCGCACACGGAATTTGAACCCAGAACCTATCCGTCTCGCGCACGAGCACCTAACCTCTAGACCACTGAGCCAGCATCCAACAGTGTTAATGTCTAACTTCAACCAATCCACAAAATTGAACGATCGTCCATCAATGTCTTCAGTGAGTTACTATATCACAACAGACCTGGTTGAACTCCACTAGTCACTCCTTCTCACTAGAACTCCAGGAAATACATCTTGAAGCCAGTCACTAGTGAGCATATGATTATAATCAGAAGGGGTTTTGTGAAGAGGAGTCCCACAGTAGGTCGAAACGACCGTCCAGTGCTTCCAGGTATTCCATGGTGGTCTAGTTTCAATTGATTCATGTATTCAACTATAAAATTACTAAAACCTCCACAAAACCCCTTCTGATAATTTGAAATTGATATTTAAAAACTAGTAACTTAAATTGAATATTCGATGTTCATATAATTTATTGATACTTTAAATGAGCATAAAATTAATAAAATCATCCATCCTATTTGATCTCGTCACAAGATTTTTTTTAGATCACATTTTTGTTAACAAATATTTATAATTTTTTTTTTATTATGTCTCTCAATAATCAGTTTTGAAGAAACTAAAAATGCAAGTCTATTTTGTACTATTTTTTATGGTTTACCTTTTGAATTAGTCAACTAGTTATTTGAAGTTGCTTACTCCTAGTTAAACTTATATATTTTGTAAACGAAATTTGGTAAATACACAAAAAGATATTTTTTTTGTTTCTTTTAAAGTAGAAGCTTAACAGTGCATTACACATATATAAATGAATTCACCTTAAACTCTGTCCTTTACAATAGATATTTGATGAATTAGGCCAGTGCAAAAATAATACTCCCTACTGAGAATATTGATTAAAGATGTTTAAGTGCAAATACTTAAAAAAAAAAAAACATTTAAACTATGGTTTTATTTGTTCATTCGAATAAAATAGAATTCTATCTGAAACTAATATTCTTGATTATATTGATCAAAAGAGGAGACAATTTATGAATTAGTTGGATCGATTTCAAAGTTATAATCTAAGTCCATTCAATATCTTAGTTTTTACTTCATCTAATATAAGTGTTATATATTTGATCAAGGATCACTAGACAGCTATTTTGTTTCAATCTATGAACCTTTAGTATACTGTTGGAAGTCACAGTCAAAATATTATAACAGAGGAAGAGCTAAGGATCAATTAATAACTTCGTTTTATTATAGCTCAGCAAGTAAAAGAGAATACTGGTTGGCGGCCTATGCTCCTCCACGAGGGGTAACAGGCGTAAGTAAGTAAGTAAGCCGGTGAAGGACGAAACGCTAAGCTACGAACGAACAGAGTGAAGAAATTTTCATTTCAATTCGTTTTTTCATCATGGTCCTACACGAAAATATATATGTATGACTTACAACAATGAAATAATTCCCGTCGAGTAGTTGCGTTACGTAATAATTATATAATGTCACATGGATTACAAAATAATATTGAGTAATTTGAAGAAAGATAATAATAATAATCAAAGTAACTATTTAGAAATCAAATAGTTTCCACATTGCATAATACATAGCTGTTTGATTTCCAAATAGTTACTTTGATTATTATTATTATCTTTCTTCAAATTACTCAATATTATTTTGTAATCCATGTGACATTATATAATTATTACGTAACGCAACTACTCGACGAGAATTATTTCACTGTTGTAGGATCATGATGAAAAACTAACTGAAGAGAGATTTCTTCACTTTGTTCGTTCTTTTTACTGCATGTCAAAATGAGAATTTTCACTACACAAGGTTAAGTAATGTCGTATATGGAGATTAGTCACAAACAGGCTTTTATAACTCTTCTCAAGTTCCCCATATATTTCATTACTGTCTTACCTGCTTTTACATAATCGTGCCAGAACCTTTGCGTCACTAATTCACTCTAACTTCAGAGATATTAAAAACTAACAAGCGAGAAAGAGCTGTTGAACTTTGGTTTAGGATTCTATAGTATTGATCACCCACAAACCAAAACCACTATGTTTAGAAGTAGTCGTATTTTATTTGGAGAATATAGTATATATTTGTTGTTTCATATCTCTACCTGTGTTCAGATCATCACATACAACGACGATCAATGACGTACACGTTCAAGATAACTGTGAATTAGATAAGAATGTTACTGAGTGATTCAGACTGAGACAGTGTACCTCTCTTCTTAATTAGTGTATCTCATGAAGGCTAAACTAGGTAAAATGTGCGAAATATTTGCTTAGCAGTTAAATTTCAGCTTACCTCTATGTCGATTAGTTGACTTGTCCATCATTAATTCACATGATTCTAGCTGTTAGAAAAAGGAAAATGACACATCATTGGGTCTGGTTAAAAAACCCTGGTTTAGTAAAACAAAAAATACAATTTAAAAGCAACTGGAAATAAAGAACTCAGTGAACTGACGAGTAGAAATGATCCTTGGCTTTTTGAAAATCGAATGGTTAGTTTTAAACGATGAGTGGAGTACTGCGAATGAATTTACAGCGGATTTAGTTCAATTCTTTAAGATTTAGTGTACAGCTAATGGCATAACTTGGGATTAGTAAATAACTATACAGAAATTTTGATAAGTAACATATAGGTTAACGATAGATATCCCAAAAAAGCCGTATTAGTACGAAACATTTTTAGATCTGATTGCTTTTAGGGTACGGGAGTTCAAGTATGTTAGTAGCTAAAATAGAAATATATATACATATATATGTTACAATGAGTTAATAGATCGTGTTAATTTGCTTGTTGTTACAGACGAGTTCAACACGCTTTTTAATTTTCGGGTGTAGCCTTTAATTCATCTTTGTACTGGTGGTTTTGATATTCCCATTGATACTTGGGACTGCAATTGATCCGTCTCTTATTAGCATATGTGCATCCTGTGCAGATCGTCTCGATATTGCCTTAAATTACAAGCATTATAAGCAGAGATGGATAGTAGCTAGCAGTGGAATCAGCTGTAAATGATAGGTGATTGAATCTCAGAATGAAAACGTTTTATTATATCTGATAAATCTATAATCGCTGAAACAAAATTCCTAAAGGAATATATGAGTGTAATTGTCCAGCTATTGTGTAGATAGTCATTCTAACTTTATGTCAAACAAGTACAAACTGCCTAAAGAATGTTAATTGATGAGAGATTTCGGTGTAGTGAGGATGAGTGGAATCTAAGGAGGTTTTGTGGATAACTTACGTTTATGTCTAAAACAAGACTTTGTCAACTCCAGCAATCGCTTGTCAACAACGATTCGGTAGCTACATGTTCATCAATTAAACAACCTCCACTGGAATTTACCACTTTAAATTTTAATTGAAACCGTGAACCGATCAACGTCAAACCATCATTGAAAAAGTAAAATCATATGAGGACTGTTTGATCCAATTATGAGACTTTTCACTGGTGCGCACCCGCGAACCCACAAGTGAGAATCAAACCCGTGAAATTCAGTCTCGCATACAAACGCTTGACTTTTAGACTATTGGTCCAATATTCAATCGTGTTAATGGTTAACTTCATTTATTTTATTCATATGACGTGGTAGGATATTGAGACTTTTGTAATGCAGCATAGAACTAGCTATCTTAGTGAACTTAAAGAGCTGGTCATTATAAAAAATAAATTTACAAATTTTATTTGTTTATGCAACAACTTTCATAAGTCATAATCACTAAAAATGTGACGCAAAGAGTATGTCCATAAATGAAGTGACTACAAACAGTGTTAAAGTATTTTTATATCTTGCACTAACAAGCAACAAAAAATGTGAAACACTCAAAGTGAATATGAAGTCCCCGAATGCCCTGGTACAGCCAAAAGTGGAGAGTCCGCTCTCCCTCTCGAAATGCTCCCACATGGCCACGAGTATATAGCCTCTGTCAGGGAAGTCCTACTTACTGCCTTCTCGTGGCATTACTGTTGTTTACGAAATCGAGAGGACGAAAAGCGAATGTCCGGCTCTCTAACTGGATTGGCGGACATGGAAAGTCTACCTAGACCAGTTGGAAAACCCTGATTCCAAATCAATGGTGCACATGTTCTCCAGTATCCTGAAGGAACAAATGGAGTATGAATCAATCGTTGGTCACCGACTACCATGGGACTGCAACTCCTTACGATGCTCCACTGCCTTGTGGATCATATCTTTAGGTTAAAGGCTCCGGGTGTGGCCTCCTAAGAAAACCACCTGCTTCGATTTGGGCACCTGGGCAGTATCACGTCCCTCACACAAATCAAATGAGATTTGTGTGGCGCATATGTATCTAGTGCCTCTTTGTACCAATATTTATGTGTTTAAATAAATAAATAAATAGTACATGAATAATGCAGTATTTTAATATTTCCGAAGAGGTATTGAACTATTCAGTATTTATAGGGAAATCATTAACATTTCTACAAATATGCCATATTTTTAAAATTTGATTGTTGGTAATATTTCTTCCTAAGTAAAAATCTCATAGTGACCATTTTTCATAATGTTACAAAGTCAATTAATCGAAACAGTATGAAGTAAATTTCGAAATAAATGATAATAAAATGTTGGAAAACACCCAGTTTTTAAAACCCAAATTTGCTCCCTTCTCAATCAGTATAAACAAAACAACTGTTTGTTTTAGTACGAAGTGTTGTAGCTTAAATAGAATAATCTATGTCTCCATAGCAACGACAAGTTACAAGTAGAAGGATAAATAGAGAACGAGGTAGAAACAGAAACTTGAACCGTTTGTACATATGTCTGTGTTAAAACGGTAAGTTTAAGGAAAGTAAAAATGAGTGGACTAAAGGTTTTTTTTACAAAAAAGCCCTTATCCAAAAACCAAATAAGGCACCAGTAAGTTTTTGAAAATCTGTTGACCAGTACATAAAAATACTGTTATTTGCCAGAAATAAAAAGTAACTGGCAAATGTTAGTTTGACACTGATGTATGTTTTTTTATTAATTTATCGATATGACGTACAAATAAATAGTCGGATGTAGAAAATATAACGGCGTAATTTGTGTGTTAATTAGTTAACGACATTAAGTTAATTTAAAGGGAATCAGTTGTCATGATAATATCGATCAGTATTATTAAATTAAGACAAATCAAATGACATGATCTTAGGTAACTATTAAAGAAAAACAGTTTTGACCGTTCAAAGTTGTAAAACACGATGTTTCCCTTTTCATCTGTCACAGCCAAGTCATCGATAAAAAATAATCAGATTATCTTCGCATATATATCTATATAATGCGTAAATAAAAATTTGATAAGATAAATAATGTTCATTCTCTCAAGGGGAAATTAAGATTTACTAATTAAAACGTTTGATGAAAGAAGACCGTTGAGCAAAATAAACATTGTGCCAAAGAAAAACAAAGAGAGTTAGTTAAATACTCTTTGAAAAGAATAAATTCTCATTGAAATTAAGTAGTATACTATCAGTTGTCGTATATAATAAATGTTAGGATACTAATTTTTGTATAGGTATTCAGCCTTTTTTGAATAATCGAATACCAATTCTTGATGAGAGACCTCATCGATGGGTCGTTTTCAAAATAGTGGGAAAGAAAAGAAAATTTGTAGAGAATTTGAAATTACAAAGAGCTTTATTCTTACAGACAAACAGTCAATTAAGTAGTCATGTATTCGCTTTAATCTATAATATGAGTATGTATTTAATTCTATTGTACTTGTTCACTATAGGTTTACTAAGATAAATATTGAACAACATTAGCTTTTTACGAAAAAACAATCGACTCCTTACAATGATATAATGATAATGATTAGTACTGAGTATACCTGGACAAAGCGATCCACTGGATCATATCCTACAATTAGATCTAATTTCACATTCATTCTTAATTACAGACTTTATAAACACAGAACTCAGTCAACATAACAAGCCTTCTTCTGATATTTTGATTAGCAACTGTACACTCAATTAAATTACAATGAAAATGAGAATAGAAATGATTCTCATTAACACTAAAAAATATCTATATAGAAATATATAGAGAATAAATTGAATTCTTCTTTGCTTATTATATAAGTTATGGGAATTAATTATTAATCACAGCGGGTGGTAAACATAGATGTATGTATGAGTAAAAATATATAAATATAGTGTACCCGTGTTTTGAGAAAATTCCCAAATGATTTGCAGAAATAAATTGAAGCGTGAACTCGTGTACTCAATGATGGTGAATTTGGTATATACATATATAGCTTGACCTGATATCAAGGGATTTCTAGTATTTAGCCTTCCTGTTTCATATGTAGTTCATAAAATTATAGTCACTTTTATCTGTGAATTATCCAATATAATCTTTTATGTATGGTAAAATACAATGTTTCACCATACTTAAATTAAGCTATTGGTAATAGTATCAGTAATAATCCTAGCATTGTTTATCAACATCACCAAGAATAAAGAAACATTAGTGTAACAGATAATTCTGCTTACATTTTTATTCGTCTCCTACGTGTATGTGATTCAGTTTCTCAAATAACAATATCTCAAACAGTCTATAACGTAATAACTGATTACATTCTGTCCTTGTTTGCTTTAAGCACATCTGTATATGATCCCAATAATTTGATTGAATAATTGACACAGAAAAAACAACAGAAAACAGTATGGCCACGCGTATATAGCCTCTGTCAGGAAAGTCCTACTTACTGCCTTCTCGTGGCATTACTGTTGTTTACGAAATTGAGAGGACGAAAAGCGAATGTCCGGCTCTCTAACTGGATTGGCGGACATGGAAAGTCTACCTAGACCAGTTGGAAAACCCTGATTCCAAATCAATGGTGCACATGTTCTCCAGTATCCTGAAGGAACAAATGGAGTATGAATCAATCGTTGGTCACCGGCTACCATGGGACTGCATCTCCTCGCGATGCTCCACTGCCTTGTGGGTCAGATCTTTAGGTTAAAGGCTCCGGGTGTGGCCTCCTAAGAAAACCACCTGCTTCGATTTGGGCACCTGGGCAGTATCACGTCCCTCACACAAATCAAATGAGATTTGTGTGGCGCATATCCTTTAACATCTCTACATATAGAGACTACATTAATGTATTTGAATAAAATTTAGACCTAATTCATAGTGTAATCTTTTGATTGAGTTAATATGTTTACTCGTCTACTTCAAGATTTTGCTTCTATTTCAGACAGTGAATCTTTCAGCTAAAGCGATTTCATTCAAGACTCGGTAACTAAATATTTTTAGATATATTTTAATCTTAAGAAAAATTTTTGTTTACTTTTAATTTATATAATTTGATATCGTAGATGAAATTGTTACCATTAAATAACTGACGTTATGTTACTGGATTTGGCAGACTATAAGGACAGTAGACAGAAATCGTTAACATATTTATCGATCTTTATTCTGACCAAAGTTTATTATTTTTAATCTTGGCATAATAAGTAAAAGGTAGAAAGCTTTCACATTCGTATAATTCAATGGTCAATATAAGATCAACTTTAAACTATAAAACCGTTGTTTCAAACTCTATTGTACATTGATTTATCGCATATTAAATACATTCATGTTTACAAGATTACAATTACTCGTTAAATAAAAAATCTGCAAGTAGGTTTAAGTCATTAGTCTTTATGATCTCATAGAGTAAAGTCACTTCATTTAAGTAGATAAGAGGATAGACTTTTAAGAGAGATCTGTCCTTGATGGTTCATTTAAAGATATTGTTGTTTACATCTATTATATAGATGAACAAAAGATAAATAAAGGAAACGAAAAATTTAACACATTGTTAACCTATATGAAATATGATCTAAATGTTATGTGCTATCTATGTTCAATGATTGATTTGAAGAAAAAAAACTTATTTTCCCATAATTTTAAGCTTATAGTTTTATTTGAGACAGTGAAACATTTCATTCTGTCAAACTGTATATAAGTATAATAAACTACAACCTACTTTTCTAATTTAACTTTTCCATAAGCTTTTAAAAATCTTATTAGAAGGTAAAACAATTGCTAACATTATCAATAGCACTTAAATGACTCTCGAGTTGTCTATCCTGTACAACTTTAATAAATTCAAGGTAACTTAATGAAAATGTGTAATTTATTTCTGTCAAATCGTGAATTACTATGAAATGAAGACACATGTGAAATCAACATATGTATGCACATTTATGTGACAGTTATGTTAAAACATTAATTCCTTTGACAGGAGGTATTACAAGCCTGATTTTCAGTGAGTTAAGATGTTAAGATTATGCTATTCTGAATAAAAGGAAAACAGCATATATATATATATATATATATATAGAGAGAGAGAGAGAGAGAGAGAGAGAGAGGGAGAGGGAGGGAGGGAGGGAGGGAGGGAGGGAGAAACAGAAAGAACACCATGTCATCGTACATTGATAGCTATTCAAGAAGTTGATTAGGAGATCAGTTATCTATATTGTATTTTTTTGTAACTTGATAATGTCTATTGTTGTCAACTCAACTTGGTGAATTTATAAACCTGTTCAAATAAAAGTCAATTTACAATGGATAGTCATCAACTGATATTATTCATCTTATCACCACTTGTAGAAGCAATTAATATATTCCACAGTATGTAGACACCTCATGTGTTTTTATTATTATACTCCAAGTTTATTCTCTATCGACAACTTCTGTTGTACCACTTAGTGTCAGAGAACAAGTAACCGGCTTCAATATATTGATATTGTATTGATATTTTGGGTAGAAAGGCGGATATTTTACTTGAACAGTTCAATAACAAAAAATTCTTGTTAAAAACCATCTTTTACAAAATAAAATATAGAAGAATATTGACCTGATATAGGCGTGGTTCAAGTCGCTTGACATAGACATGTTTGAAACAAATCGGAATAACCTTAAACAAAATAGCGGAAGTATCAAAATTAAGAATAGTGAAGATTTATAAGGAATAAGAAATTCGAAAGCTATCGAAATTGGCAACGAACCACATAGAATCATTCTACTTTTAAAACAAAGAGCAAGATAAACAGTAAACATAGTTATTCTGATGTTAACAAATTTGACAAAAATGAACTAAAGTTATGAATAGTTGGTTGTAATTACAATATGTACTCCAACCAGGAAACCTGTGACTGCCTAAGTGAATTAAGTTTTTATTCTCGCACATGCATCTTTAAAAAGGATTTTCTACTCTATTAGATTAGTAAGCAGTGGGTTGTTTGTCCTACACAATAAATCTTCTAAATACAACAATAATAGATTTTCCATAACATTATAATGGCTTTCTAGGATGCGTCAATTACTCACTAAAAGCTATACTTGGAAAAAAATTATGAAGTAATGCTTTTACAATACGTATGTTTAATGATAGTGTTACTTTAATGTAATGGTGGGAGTTAGCGAAGTAAGAGTCCCTCCTGGTCATTCAGTTAATTTGACTTTGTCATTGGAATAGACATTATTTGCCGTGTCCGGACATCCAATCTATGATCCACGATTCCACTAGTTCCTTTCACTGCTCGTTTCCTAACTCTTCACATAATGACATATTGTTTCCTACTTTATACTTATTAATTACATACGCGCTACAATCTGCCGTTCAGCAGAAGCACATTAGTAACTGATAAACTTCTCTGCTTTATTTATCTTCTAAAAGAACAAGGATCAAGCACAGAAGAATTGATGTTCATGTGTCAAAATACAAATGATGTATACTATGTGGTGAAAATATTTACAGGTGAGAAACGTTTGAAAAACCCTTGTAATTGGAAGGAAATCAATCATTAATCACTTGTAATCGATAATTATTTAAAAGCCTTCTTCATCTTTTTTAAATACTCAGCAAAAAATTAATCTTGAGATGATATTTTGATCCTAGAAAATTGACATAAGCAGGGATAATGTATTTGAAAATGGGAAATCGATTCTAAATTTAACTTTGTTAACTTATTATATTCTTTGACGACCAACATAAATATGAAGGGATCGTAATTTCTTTTTGAAAATTCAATGAAGTACTACCTTAGTCAATAAAACAACATAAATGATAAGTTGATCTATCGTTTATGAAATTATTTTCTGGTTTAATAATTATTTATTTATTTATTTCAATAGTTGAGATCATGAGTCAATTGAAGCTAGACCACCATGGAAAACCTGGAAGCACTGGACGACCGTTTCATCCTATTGTGGGACTCATGATCCCAACTATTGAAATTACTATAATATCCACAACAACGCCTTCTAATAATTTATTAGTTAGATATTAATTTTTTGAAAGTTTTTACGATTGTACAAAATACTGTAAATTTTCCTAATGAGTTTTTCATGGTTTATTAATTATTTTGGTTAAGGTTAAATAATCTGTTAATAGTATGAATAAATAGTTTCTTTCAAATGAAGCGAAAAATCTATCTTAACATATTAGTTATCAGATGGATAGCTGGATGATCGGTTAAATGACCGTGAATAGAAACACTTTAGGATTACTGATAAAGAGTTATTGAATTCGACAAGTGTCACATTTATATCAATTTTCAAGAAAATCAAAGATTTAATGGACTAAGATGTCAATAAAAAAAGTTACTATAACGGTGTATTTAATTTGTGTTTGAAAAAGATAACTCAAACGTTAATAAATCTAGCGTGGTCGTATTAATGCGATCGGAAAGGTAAAGTGCTTTAATTGCTGAGATTAACACTCTCAAAAATACATAAAATCAACTAGAATTTATGTCTAAAAAAGTAAGATATTTATTTAAATAATTAATTTTAACCAGTCATTACTTTCAGTTTAGTATTTGTCTAGAGACTTCTATTTCACCGTTATATATTGCTCCCTTGGCTATTTCCGAAAGAGTTTAAATCATATTTTCATTCTATGTTATTACTACGTCATTGCAACAAAAATCGAAAAAAGCATTAATTACTTACCTTTCCAAATTGACTAAAGTATTCACTTAATTCTTCATTTGTTGTTTGTGTTGCAACTCCACCGATAAATACACGTTTGGTTTTTGTAGATACCTATAATAGCAACAAAAAGAGATTTCTTTACAAATCGGTAAAAGAAAAAGAAACTGCAAAAAGGAAAACAATTTTTAGCATGGAATTCACAATGTACTGTGTATGTGTAATACACACCTATGTGTATAGTGTCTATTTGTACAAGAAAAATAGATAAACGTATTTTTTTCTTTTTATGTGTAGAATATGAGTGCTAAACTATATTTTCAGATCTAATTTCATACTCCTGATGTTTATTAATTCCTTACGTTTAAATAAGAAACTTAGTCAGTAAGATAACAGTTATTTTATTGTTAGACTGTTTATATCTAGTCAGTTATGTAATCAAACGTAAATTTAATTTTATGTGAAATTTATTTTCTAAAATTTTCTCGTTTTTGATGTATGTAAATAAACGAGGCCCATTATTTTCGATATAAGATAGAATGCCTACCGATACTTTGTGTTAAATATCCTAACTGTAGCATTAATCAATCATTATAAACTTATGAAATTATCTTTACCGCCTAATGTGATGGCTTTCAGCAGACAAACTTATTCATGGAAAGATGTTAAGTTCTCATCAAACCCAAAACAAAATTTATCAAAAGTATAAAAATATTGATAATAAGACAAAATTATTTAATCATCAATTATTTAATTGAGTCACAAGATTTCTGATTTATTTCTACATTTAAGAACTATCAGTTTTCTTAGAAATTCAGTTCAAATGTTCAACATGTATAATAAATGTAAAGAAGCCATAACGAAAAGTTCAATAACTAAAAAGTGGGGATTAAATGCGCATGATAAAAATATTTGGAGTATTGATTCTGATAACTAACACATCGAAAAATTGATCATTAGAATATTCTGTTGGAGAATATAAGATATCTAACATTATGATAAAAAAATGTTACAATATTATGCCTCCTATACATTATGATAAAGCGAAAAACAATCTATTGGAAAAACGTTATACATCAAATGATTACATTATTATTTATTTAAACACATAAATACTGGTACAAAGAGGCACCAGATATATATGAACCACATAAATCTCATTTGATTTGTGTGAGGGACGTGATACTGCCCAGGTGCCCAAATCGAAGCAGGTGGTTTTCTTAGGGGGCCACACCCAGAGCCTTTCACCTAAAGATCTGACCCACAAGGCAGTGGAGCATCGCGAGGAGATGCAGTCCCATGGTAGCCGGTGACCAACGATTGATTCATACTCCATTTGTTCCTTCAGGATACTGGAGAACATGTGCACCATTGATTTGGAATCAGGGTTTTCCAACTCCCCTAGATGAATCCTCCTCCCCACTCTCGGTCGTACCAGGGCATTTGAGGGCGTTGTGGTGTGGACATCAAATGAAAGATAATTTGAGAAACTATATTATCAGGAAACAACTAGTTTCAAGTACTGTTCTGTTTAGTTTAAGGTAATTCACTGATTATAATACCTATAGTCTTTACTTCACGTATACATTAACCGATTGTTAATCAAATTCAATATTCAAATTCATTATTAAATTATCAGTCAGTTAATTGATGTAAAAAGAATAAATCATGTCCCAGAAGACAGTTATTCTGGTGTAATTTGTTTAGATAGTAACTTTTTAGTTCAGTATGTACTTAGTTAAATAAATCATTATCTAAAATAAGAATTCATATCTTAATTTAAATGAACATTAGGAATAGTTACAAATGAAAAGTTACTCTTCTTTGAAAATCAAATGATTTGTTTTGTTACACTTGCAATTATTATTTTTTTAAGGTATTGAGTTCAAGTAAAATACTTTAGACAGTTTAATAGAATCAATTGAAGCTAGACCACCATGGAATACGTGGAAGCCCTGGATGGCCGTTTCGTCCTATTGTGGGACTCTTCAACAGTGCGCACCCACGACCACGCCTCGCGAGATTCGAACCCAGGATCTACCAGTCACGCGTCAGTTTTTCCTTGGTGGTCTAGCTTCAATTGACTCATGCTTTCAACTATGAAAATACTAAAATCTTCACAAAATCTCTTCTGAGTTTTATAGAAATTTAAATGAAGTTGAAACGAATTTTTACGACAAATTTTAATGAAGGTAAAATGATTCTTTCAAGATTATGTCATAATACAACATGAACGTAATATGAACTTCACAGTTCTCAGATCTTTACTTTCTATGTTAAACGTAACATATTTATCTTCTAGATGAATGAAGAATACTACTGAAAACACAATGTTTAATATGAAAACGTATTTAGTTTAGACAATAATAAGCAAAGACAAAATCTAGAACATTGTTTAAGTAAACTTTTATTATTTATAGAAGAAATTGAGGAAAAAATAGTCTTTATATAAATAATGATTTGTTTAATTGTTTAGAACACGATAAGGAGAACATACGAAAACTAACTAACATCTAAAAAAGATCTTTCATCATTTAAAAATTCACAGAAGTGCATTTTACGACATAATATCTTGAAACGAAAATAACATCGACAATTTTATGGAAACAGTATTTATGAATCTTTATATTCTGAAATCAGTCAGTTGACTAATCTAGTATCATTTGCTTCAAACACCATCTAGCTGATGAATCCATATAAACAGATAGCTATTTGTGTAACGGGGATGATTATTAATTTACGAGTAGTTATTTACTCATTACGTTTAATACATCATAAATACTACATTCTAAGTAAAGATGCCTTCTAAAAGGTGTCCATTTGAATCCAAAAGTTTTCGAGTCAATCGTAGTCAATGTAGGATATGGAATAAATGTTTATCAAGTCAACTCGCTGCACATCATACTAGAAAAGCAAGAAAGGGAAATAACCGGATGTAAATCAAATAAGAAAACCTAGTTTCACAATAGAACGAAACGATCGTCCAGTGCTTCCAGGTTTTCCATGGTGGTCTAGCTTCAATTGACTCATGATCTCAACTATATAAAATATTAAATAATCAGAAATACAGGCGAAAAAGAAATAATGAAAAATTAAGAATAACATTTTCGCTTTGAACTTTCTTAATTCGTTTATTGCTTAAATAGTCTGTCCTCCACAGTAACGGCCATAAAATCGATGGACAGCAGACAGCAGAAATTTTCACTCAATAGCTTAAACTCTTTTCCAGTATCTTTCCGAACATTTGCTGTTCAAAGAAAACGTACAGAACGGATTTCAATCAGCTTCAGAACCATTGTAAATCAGGGAGCAATAGATGGTTGAATTACCTTAAATGTAATCTCCTTAGGAGCTCATGGTGTGGTAAGTGCTACTGATGTCGACAGATATAAATAGTATATATCATCAATCGGAAGTGAAACGACTAGAGGCAGAAGGTTAAGAAGATCAAAGAAAAGAGGACGAGAACAAAGAATGATTGGTGTAGAAATGAAAGAACAATGAAGTCTGAGACGATTGACTGATATTCGCAAAGGGACAGTAAAGTTTGGGACAATTGATTGACATTTTGCAAATTAAGTATTTACTGTATGGTTCTCAGATTTTACTAGGATGTTCTGCGATCTTGTGTCTCCACATGTTTTCTCGCTCACCACAATGCTATTGATTCCACAGGAGAAATAGCCCGAGTCTTAAATTCGTATAAATTACTGTAAATTGAGAAGTCCTCAACTAAGATTTACTAGCTTTCTAGACCTATCCGGTTTCCAGAAGTCCTTCAGATCATAAGAAACCCCTGATACAGATTATCATTGGACTATGAAATCCCTATACGATCCCTGAATTTTGTTTTACAATTTAGGTAAGAACTAAGCAAAACGAAATTTCATACAACTGGTTTCACTCACAAGTAGAAACAAAATAAGAATTTCAATGTTCACAGTATACGATTGATTCATTGTATTTTGCGCGTTTCTATTTATGGTACCTAAAACCTAGTGAATGTGGTTAGTCCAAAACAGTAATATAATTAGCAGTTTTAAGAAATGAGTTATCATGATAAAACAATAAAATGTTGAGGTCGAAATTATGATGATAATTTTAAATTGATGTTCTTAAAAGTGTGATATTCTTGGAAGTAGTTATTTAAATTATCCCATTGTCGATTCAAGGCTGAACTTGATCAGTCTTAACATATGTAAATCCTAAGTTGACTGTCTCGATATTTTCATAGAGTTTTAAGTTTAAAAAATAGATGGATTGCGAGTGATAGTATAATCTAGGACGCCCATCTCATCTTATCTAAGACTCGTCAGTTGTATGTATCTGGATCCCAGTGTTAATGTTTACAGTGAGACTAGAACCCAGTATATTTCATGTCTAAAACTGTCAAGTTTATTATCTATTGACTTATAAAGTGAACATTTGGCATACATTATGATTCAATAACTTTTCTGAAGGTAAACTACCTTAAAATTTAGAAAATTCATAAGAAATATATAGACACTTTACAAAATAGACAGAGTTTCATCTATAATCTCTTTAAATTATTGACAGTATAATCCGAGTAATAAAACAAGATCCATGGTTAAGTTGAACTCATTGAACTGTGTTCGTAGTTAGTGGAACAAAATCCAAAATGAGGAGTCGAAGATTAGACAATTATCATCTACATGCTATCATATAATGATTATTTATTACTATAGTGCAAAAACTAGCCAGTTCAAACTATCTCAATTATTTCTGAATTTAGAAACTTTAAAAAAAAACTAAACAAAGAGAAAACATATTTAAAATGAACCGATAGTATAGTCTTAAATGAACTTTACTTAGAATTAAAGCTATACAGTTGATAGACTCATTGATTATTACAATAATCTAGACATGTATAACATTTATAGTTCTTATCATTCGCTTGTTTCTAAGTTATATAATGAAATATTTAAGAATGTAGACAATGATTTTGTAATGATATGTCAAGGTTCAGGATTCATTGAAATTTTATGGAAAACACTTAAGTCAGTAACTTAATGAAATTAGTTGGTAACTAATTCATGTAGTGCAGAATTAAATTTAACTAGTAAATAACAATTTATTATAGATGCACTTTTTATATCCAAGGTCAACATTGTTGTATTATTGTAATAAATCGATTTAATTTACTAGTTATTTGCACATAACAAATAATTTTCAACATTCTAAACATTTGCATGAGAAAATAGTTCATTTCAAAGCTACTTTATAAAATGAATGATTAATTATATGTTATCAGAGCAGCTCTCAGTGCCAAATAATAACTATCTACATCACTCAAAAGCCATATCGGTTCAAATGGACTACATTGTGCAAAAACTTCAGAATAGAAGGTCAATAAAAATCCAAGAATATAAAAGTAAACGAGAATAATATAAACCAAGAAAGGTTTGAGCACTGAGAATCAGACAATTAATGAAACATATCTGTCATTGGAATCTATCTCAACTAAAACAAACGAATGTTGACTTTCGTCATTTCGAGAATTTCAACACACAAGACGTTTATATCATTTTACATAAATGGAATTGATCAAAAACCAAAATTTGTCTTAATTAATTAATGCTATGCTAAAAATGAAACATTGATTTATTTATAATTCGATAAAACTCAATTATTCTTCATGGTAAAACTAATATCTTATCAACTTTTACATTTCATATAGTACAATAAATAAAATGAAATCTTTAGCATAACTACTGCATATTCAATTACTGTTTCCCCTATATTTTAACTAAAATCTATCTAATAACAAAAATGATTATATTTCATTATATAATACACAAAACAATCTCAGTATATTTCTTTGTAGATTATTTTAAACAAGGTTATTCAATTTGTAGATAATTAGTTATTTTAATAGTTGAGATCATGAATCAATTGAAGCCAGACCACTATGGAGAACCTGGAAGCACTGGACGGCCGTCGAGTCCGATTGTGGGACTCCTCAGCAGTGCACGTCCACGATCCTTTCTCGCGAGATTCAAACCCAGAACCTACCAGTCTCGCTCCAAAGCGCTTAACCACTAGACCACTGAGCCGGCATCCGATAGTGTTAATGTCTAACTTCAAACAATCCACGAAGTTGAGCAACCGTTCACCAATTGTCTTCAGTGAGTTTATATCTCACAACAGACCTGGTTGAACTCCACTGGTCACTGTTTTTCACTAGGACTCCAGGAAATACCTCTTGAAGCCAGTCACTAGTGAGCATATGATTATAATCAGAAGGGGTTTTGTGGATTTATAGTAATTTTAATAGTTGAGATCGTGAATCAATCGAAGCTACACCACTATGAAAAATTAGTTGATTGAAGAATATTCTACGAAAAAAGGTCAAGATTCCATCACAACAATAACGGAAAGAGAAGTTTTAAAAAGATATTAAAATTTCACTGTATTTATTATCTATGGAAAAGTAGTAAACACAATGGTTTCCCTGTTGTTTATCTCTATGTGTGTGTGGTTATGTTCATAATGTTACATAAAACCAATTAAAGAAACCAATGTATGGTGTTATAATCACTTTTGTTAAGAGTAACGATATTATTCATTACTAGACAAATTATTAAATCTATACATAAGCGTTTACAATGTAAATTACACAGTTGTCTGATTAAGTAGTTGGCTATTTTTGACTTATCAAAAAAAAACACAAATACATATTATGAATTCACAGCTGTTCAAATTAAAGTACTTTTGAATAGCACATATTTGGTCTGTAAAATATGGCTGAACATCTGTAAATATATACAGATCTATAAATATATTTAATATTTATCAATATTTGTTTATAATTACAAATGAAACTGATGTTAGAGCGAAAAAAGTTTACTACGTACTGATATAGATGCAGACTACTTGGTTAGGGTCCGCGCGACTATTGTAAACAATGATTGGAGACTCTGGATGACATGGCTCAGAATCATTCACAATGACGTAGGTGTATACACTATTTGTCTGCCCTTGGAAGATGAAATTAAAATTACTTTATACATTTCTTTCCACCAACTAATTCTTTCTTCGTGTATTATATCCTTATATGCAATCTTTCTTTTAAATTTTATTACCATTGAAGTAACCACTTCTATGAATTCGGTGTTTATCTTGCTGTGATAATGAGGTGTGGAAACTTGGACCGATTCAAATATGTGACTGGTCCTACGTTTTAGCTGACTGATTGATGTACTGATGATAAAATTAAACAGTCCCTAATACATAATACAAACACAATCCATTTAACTGGAGAATAATAAATTCATAAATAAATCTGCAGTAAGGATTGTTTTTTTGAATTCATTTCTTAGTTTCCAATAGATTGAATTCTTTGTCTCTTTATTTCTAAATCGTGGTCTACAAAATATATTATTTCATAATATCGATGATGAAAGATTTTGTACATTACACAGTTCCATTCTTTTCTTGAGAAATCACTCCATTTCCAATACTAGTGAAGTGTCTATATATCTGTCAACCTATACGTATAGTGTGTAGGTTAATCTATTGAATGGACCTCGTCACTATAAGTCGATTATGAAATAGAGTTCGTCAGTGTGGATAGAATGACGTTATGGAACACTCTTCGATACTATGGTGTACCTGAGAAGATCGTCAACATCATCCTGAATTCAGATGACGGACTACACCGCGAATTCGTTCATGGAGTACATCTGACTGATGCATCTCAAGTGAGGACTAATGACAGAAAAGGCTGCCTACTCTCAACTTTTCTCTTTCTTGTGGTGGATGACTGGATTATGAAGACCATGTCTCAGGATAAGCACAGTGAACAAACACTCAGGAGAGGAGCAACCAACTTACTATATATAATACAAAATTACAGAATATCTTCATAAAATATGATAACCATACATTAAATGTTTCATTTGAGAACCTTCCATCAATTGTCGTTCACATTCTGTCTAATTCTACCAATCCACGATTCCCTTCTGTTTCCTTTTCTGTTTTCTTCAATCCGATTTTCTCAGCCTTCTGCTGTCAGCCATTCCACTTCTGATTAAAAACTACTTATGTCGACAGACATAAGTGGTATACATCATATGAGCATAGAATACAGTGAACATCTTGGATTCAGCAGAAGATTTGGACTTCGCAGATGACCTGGCCCTTCTATCCCATACACAGCAAATGAATATGAAGACAACCAGTGAAGCAGCAGTCTCTGTATCAGTATGTTCCAACATACAAAAGGGAAAAAGAAATATCCTCAAACACAACACGGAGAACACCATCACAATCACAATTGATGGAGAAGTTCTGGAGGATGTGGAATCTTTCACGTACCTGGACATCATCATTAATGAACAAGGAGGATCGGATGCAGATGTGAAGGTAAGGATTGGCAAAGCAAGGGTAGCATTCCCACAATTGAAGAACATATGGAACTCAAAACAATTGTCAACCAATATCAACATCAGAATCTTCAATACGAACGTCAAGACAATCAGTTCTATTGTACGGAGCTGAAACGTGGATAACTACTACAACCATCATCAAGAAGGTACAAGTATTTGTGAACAATTGTCTAAGATAGATACTGAATGTCCGTTGGTCAGATAACATCAGCTTCCATCTGATGAGGAAATTAGGGAAAGACGTTGGAAATGAATCAGACAAACACTGAGGAAACCATCAGGCTGCATCACGAGGCAAGCACTAACTTAGAATCCTATAGGTAAACGGAAAAGAGGAAGACCGAGGAGCACCTTGATTCCGGGATTGGAAGTAGATATGAAAAGAATGAATGGCATGTGGGAACAACTGGAATGAAGAAGAAAGGACAGGTTTGGTTGAAGAATCCTTGTTGACCCCCTATGCTCCTCCATAAGGGGTAACAGGCGTAGTTAAATAATCTTGACTATGATATAAAAATAAAGGGATACTAAAGTCTAGGGCTTAAATTAAAACAGTAATCACTACATATAAAAAGAAAGAGATGATATCAAAAGAAAACGAAAGGGAATGAAAACTTAATAAAATTGAACTGTTTAATACGTAAAACTTACCACAGTAACAAAAGAAATAGAATCTATTCTAGTATCATATGCTTTTGTCTAAATACTCCTTTTTTCTTAGTACTATTACCACTATTCTTGTAGTTAATATATATATATATATATATATATATCAATGTGCGCGTTGAGAGAAATACATCATACATACATAGTCACTACAGTTCACTTAACATAACGTTCAGTTTATAAGTGAAGAATCACCAAGTTATTGTATTTCTCTATGCTATCCTGATTAAATGGAATAGCTAAGTTCAAAATAAAAGCACACTTTTTTACATACGATTCATGAATTTAAAAGTTTAATGACTAGAATATTCTTTATTTACGTCTTTGTATTTGCTTAAACTGGAATACATCAAATACATTTCCAAGCATAATATCTAGCAAAACATCTCTTCGAATAAATCTTTCTAATAAGAAGTTTAGTGTGAATAGATAGCTTGTCAACATACATAAATATAAACTGGCGATATATCGAAAATAGAGTACTGGGTGATATTATAGTGAAGGAGAACACAGTCGAGGACATTTGATTATGTATTTAGCACAAATTACAAAGTTGCTTGATATAATAGAAAAACCATACTATGATACTTCATTAATTGTAGCAGGCTTCATTGTTCCTGGATTTCTACACCAATCGCTTTCTATTTCTGTTCTTTCCTTCTCGATCTTCTCAATCTTCTGTTGCCAGATATTCTATTCCTGACTCATGATATATACTACATATGTCGATATAAGTAGCTCATATCACAATATTTTTTGTTATGAATATGTACACCGTTTGCCAGATGAAGAATTTTATCGTTTAAAAAACAGTAATAGCTTAAATGTTAATCTATTTGTAAATGCCACGATACTGTTACAACGAGGTGCAGCTATATATTTGACCAAGAATTTTCAGAGCACTATAAATATTTCGGCAGAAAAGAACTTATAAAACTGAAACTTTATTTAAGTCATAAACATAAAAGCGAACAACTGATTTACGCTACTGATTTCATCAGTACGGGAATATATGTTCCGGTTATTACTAAATAAGTATGTATAACGTACAACACTTAAAACTCTTTGAATATAAAGTATAATTTTAATCGGATAAATGACGTTAATGTCTCAATATTTGCAAATGTTAATATGAACAGTGCGAAATATATATAATTGGTTTAGAATGAATGTCAAGTGATATTGTGAAATGAGTACATAGAATCCATAACGGTAATATGCACTAGAAATAATATTCGATTATAGATTGCGTAATTCAAGTAATAGTTATGATGTAGGAGATATGAAAGAGATGAGAGTAATGAAAAATTAATAGTCTAAGTGTTCAGGAACAAAAATTATTAAACTGTACATAGGGAAGTTATGAAAAGAGATAGATACATAACATCACTTTATAATTCGGATAATTGCAGACTCAGTTGAAAGCGTGAGTCAGTTGAAGCTACACCACCATGGAAAACGTGGAAGCACTGGACGCCCGTTTCGTGCTGTATTGCGGCTCATGAGGGGTGTCCTCT